>NC_136505.1:109564351-109634351 GCF_053919585.1 Euprymna scolopes
GACATAAAAAAATGTTGGAAATAACTATAAAGTTGGTGAAAACTCAATGCGAGACAGCAAACCTACAAACTGTTACAGTTTCGGAACCCATAATTCAGTTTAAAAAAAGTGAATGCACTGTGAAAAAGAAAAACCTTCAAATGTAAAGAATATAGTCAATCGAAAATTTCTCTTGATCCCAATACATGTCTACAATTCCCAGTTCACATAATCAAAATAGAAAAGCGGCCATCACTAGTAGCATGGTCGATTAAAAGAAGAGTGCACGCCTTATAAAATTTACCATCTCCTGAGATAAAAAAAAACAGGTGGAGGCAGACGAACGGAAGAGAAATTGATATAAAACAATGCAAACCGCTTACGTAAACAAGGTTTGGAGATGCCATTTCTTTCATATTGAGATTGGCTGCTGTAGATTTCTAAGATACGCAGTTATTTTGTTTCTTACAAAGATAAGGCCGCAATCTGAAAGTTGAGTCTGGTCATTTTAGGAACACAGTTCAACATGCATCAAACTGAATTTGGTCGATTGCGAAAAGACTCCCGCGGGAACAGAAGTTCTAATTTTTCATTTTGCTGTGGCGAAATTTGCTTGGAAGCCCCAGTAGTGACGGAACCACCTTCAGTTACCGAAACTTTCAATGAAAGTTTCTGACATAGATTTCCGTAATAGTCAAGATTGTCTTCTCTTATGACATCCGGTTGCTGGAATCTATATTTTTACATAATTAGAGATGGTCAAGCGGACAAAAATACATTACCCAAAAGAAAGAAAATTGATCAAATAAGACCGTTTTCTCATCGGCGATACGGAAAGCAAACCTAAAAATTAAGAAACTTTACTGTAACCCATATCTCTATTTAATGGACATATACTTAACGATATTAGTGTAACACCTTGAAACATAGACTATACATTGATTCTAACCCGAAAGACAAGAGTGTCTCATACAACAGCGACACCAACAGACTTTTATTGTATATTCGGAGACCAGGCTATTACATCTTATAAAATGTGTCGATGGGAAATAACGACTGCCAGCCGCCAACTGATTACACTAGAGGATCTTCATACACTTTGATTACATCAGAGGATCCCCGTACACTTTGATGTTGCCTTTCAAGCCGACTTCGAAGCTGTAAGGTGGCATGATGTGACCCTCAGACCAAACAACACCACATACTATAACCGTGACCGAAAACTGTTTTCATCACTCTGGGCACGTCCCTGTTATTTGTGGCAATTCAGTGATGAATTTAGAGGGTGCTGGCATGGGTCTTGTAGTCATAATTGTGATCGGTAGAGAGCAGGAGTTGTAGGCGACACATCTCCAAATCCGTTCGTTGAACAGTGTGTCACTTTAACACATGATAGAAGGCTCTCATTGCTCATGGGATTTGTCCACAACGGACCAAGTAGTAGACGGCCTGCAGTAAATAGAAACTTTTAATAAACCTGAAATGGAATCATGTCGTCTTTTCTAGGGCGACACTTTTATCGTTCCACACTGTACTGTTAATAATAATGCGAGAGAACTACCAAAATAATACCTTTTTTGTGTTCCCCTCGAATCTTTTACAATCTTTTTAATTGGTTTTCGGCCAGCAATTTGGCTGTCAAGGGGTCAAAGTTAAACGATTTGACCTTTGAAAACTCTACCGAATTTTTCGACAATTTTGGGTCTAAACACTTGAGATTTTAGGTGTAGGTTAATAGGACATGAGTTTAGTTTGATTTGAGCTCAAAACAATCAATGTTAAGGAGAAAAAATTGGGGTCAAAGTATAAAAAAATTGACCTTTGCTGTCTTTATCAAATTTCTCAGCCAATCTTTGGTCTAAACATTTCAAATTTTACATAAAGTGTATTCAGACATAGGACAAGTTTTATAATCGGTTTTTGACCGAAAATTTCGCTGCTATGAGATCAAATTTAAAATTTTCGGTCTCTATAAAACTATTCAGCCATTTTTGTTACTAAACATTTGAAATTTAACATAAAGGCTATGTAGACAATCAAAAAGCTTTTAAATCAGTTTTGGGGCAGAGGTAAAAGCTGAAAGATTTTACCTTTGGAGGCTCTACTAAACTCCTCCGCTTATTTCGGGTCTAAACATTTGAAATTGTTTATACAGGTTACCTGGACATGACTCAAACTATTTAATATATATTTATATATATATATATATATATATATATATATATATATATATATATATATATGTGTGTGTGTGTGTGTGTGTGTGTGCATATAAAATTATGAACTGTACAAAGGGCCTGAGCAAAGCCGGGTTTAACTGCTAGTATATATATAATCATGTAATTAATAGGGGAAGTTTACCAGGTAAATGAAAAAGTAAACTTCAGTTCAATAAACATATTAATGTTTATATTATCCCAACCACATAAAAATAGGTCGATGTGACAGTGAAAAGTAGATCCTAGTACATTATATTTCCGATTTACAGTTTTTACTTATACTTAATTTATATATATATATATATATATTACACAGAGATCGCCACTTATCAAGGCCCGGAAGCCACTCAGGGATAAGGGTTATTGCAAGTACATTACGTTAGTGTGGAGATTTGATGAAGTGTTTACTTAAGGGGGCGGTTCATTAGGAATTTGTTAACGTTGGACTAGAAGACATCCAAGTTGTAGTCCGGTGGGAAGCAGGCAGACGGAACAAAGTTCCATAAGCGTGCAGTTCTAAGAAAGAAGCTTTGTTCATGGAATCCGCGTTTTGATTTAGGCACAGATAAAGAGTGAGGAAATTTTACAGAGTGGATTCAGCTGGACGGGTGATTTTTGGTAAAAGATTGGCGAGGGGGGACTAGAGATTGGAGTTCAGACGAGCACCGTCCATGGAAATAACGATAAAACAAGGATAGGCTCGCAACGTCTCTTCTGTGGGAGAGAAGTTGCAGGGCAGAGAAAAGGGCATCCCCCACTAAGCCACGAAGTCTATTTTGTACTCTGTCAAGGCAGAATAGGCTGTTTTTAGCAGCTCCTTCCCAGATATGGCAACAGTATTCCATCCTTGGACGTACTTGGCTTTTATATATATATATATATATATATATATATATATATATATATATATATCCATTCTTTTATCTAGTTACATGTTCACCTAGCCATCAATGCATCCAGCGTTGTATGTATGTATGTATGTATGTATGTATGTATCTATCTATCTATCTATCTATAATATCTATCTGTCTACCTTTTTATGACTCTCTTTATTTTAATTTTTTCTCATCTTTACTCCTGTTGGTGTGTGTTTCATTTCCAAGTGTACATAGGTATCAATAAAACATACGAAACAATATAAAACATATTCAAACAAAATCAATTTAAAATAAGATCCTTTCTCACTCATACTCTACTGAGAAAAAATAATTAAAAAAAAAACGAAAATATTCTCCTTCAGAAATGTCGAAGAATGGCAAAGAAAATGGACGCTTAATGGAAGTGTAATGGTTCCGCTTTTTCGCATGAAATTCTCAAGTAGCATTGTGGAAATATGATTCCGTAGCGAAAATAATCGGGGTTTATTATGCCGTCAATTTTCTTGGTTCAAATGTTTACTAGTATTGCGCATGCGTGGTGAGATGAAACCCTCAAAACATAGGCGCTCCATAGTAAAAGTTTACGATTGGAATTATTTTAAGTAATCGTTTGTTTCACAGCGTTGGTCGGAAATCTATTTTATTCGTATACTAGCTGGTCGTCCGGTGTTACACAGTCGTACAATAAGACACAATATTTTAATTTACTGTGTACGTATTATTACGTATTATTACAGTACCAATTCTCTATCAAGTATTATATATTACGGGGAATAATGTGTCCGATGTACTACTTTGCAAAAAAAAATGAAACAAGAAAAAAAAACTACTAAATAAATAAATAAATAAAATAAAATAAAAAATAAAATAAAATAAAAAATAACTACATAAAATTAAAAGAATGATAATGTTGTTGATTCAATTCCGTCCGTGTTGGTTTACAATATCAGGCCAGCTGATATTTGGGCTACACGATATTAAAGATAGTTTTTTCGCTCTCATAGATAAAAAAAGAAGAATGTTACCGGAAAATATTTGAAACAGCACCGCCCAAGATTATTCCGGTTTAACGTCAAATATTCGCATGTAAACATCATTTTTATGTATGAGAGAAATATCCTATTTTAAGATCTTATTTTTTTTTATATTCTATACTTATCGGATAAATTTCTGTACAAAATATATCTAAGGAAACTATCAGAAATATAAAATCCATTTGTGTGAAATTTGAAAAAGATGGGCTCAATCGTTTCGGAACACATGAGAAATAAACTGACACGCACAATATGACCTTTTATATAATTGTATAGATAGAAACACGTTTCACTCTTTTGTTCCTTTCTTCTTTCTTGTTCTCTTCGTATTTAAGTAAGCATATTTTTTTGTTGCGATCTTTTCTAGGTTGGTTTGTTCTTCTTTTGTTTCGACTTTGCCTTTTCCACCTCTTCTTGTTCTTTTGGTAAAGTTTACATTGCAGGGTTATAGATAAACAAGAGAAATAATTCCGTACATGCCTTTAGACGCGTTTATGTTGTTGCTGGTGCGAAGGGACTTGATAGCCAATACTTCTTCCTTTAAGAGGTTCGGTTTTGGAGGCTTCGAATTCTCAAGTGTTTGTCTCACATTCCACCTTAGTTCATCTCCTTGTGCTTTGGGTTTCGGCAATTCTCCATCATACGCCATGAACTCAGCTCACTTCGTGGAAATAATACAAATGCTCTCATTCATTCCAACCAAATGGTGGGTCTAGATGAACTAAGTTTGTTCACGAAAGTACCCACTGATGAGACTCTGACAGCGGTACGGGATAAGCTGACATCGGATGCCTCACTTAAAGAACGCACTTGCATCCCAATTAACAATATAATGGAGATGTTGACCTTCTGTATAGAAACTACATATTTCGTGATGTGATCTGATATATATCGACAGGAAGAAGGTCTGACGATGGAATCACCATTGTCCCCGGTACTGGCCAATGCATACATGGAATACTTTGAGGAAATGGCATTAGAATCAACACCACTAAAGCCAACAAAGTGGTTGCGATATGTAGATGACACATTCCTACTCTGGCCCCACCAGGAAGATGTTCAAATGTTACTAGACCCCGTTAACTCAATCCGTCCAACCATACAGTTCACAATGGAAAAAGAAAATAACAATAAATTATCATTCTTAGATGTGTTGATAACTCGCACAGGTCAGCGGTTTATGTCATCTGCATACGGAAGGCCAACTTTCACTGGACAGTATCTAAACTACAAATCCCAACATCTATATAATGTAAAGAAAGGAATCGCCCGTTGCTTACAACACCGAGCAAAAGCAATATGTAGTAACATCAGTGCATATCAAGAGGAGATAGACAGTTTAAGATAAACCCTCCATCGAAACAACTATCCAGAGAGCATGACATAAGCTCCAATAAATCTGGACAAAAAACAAAACTAAACAACTCAGAAACTCACCACAGCTTGTATTCCATATATGATGGGCTTGTCTGAAAAACTTCAACGAATATGTAATCCATATGACATCAGGACAGTATTCAGGAGTGATTCAACTCTCCGGAAACAGCTTGTGAGAGTCAATCCCTCTTACAGAAAAAATCATGACTAACAACTGTATATATGAAATCCCATGTCACTGTGGAAAACTACACAGAGGTGAAACGTGTCGTCCGTTGAAAGTACGGTTAGAAGAACATCGAAAAGCTGTAGTACGTGAAGAGACTGAAAAATCAGGTATAGCGGACCATATCTGGAAACGAAAGGGAAATCATCTACCGTTATGGGACAAAGTAAAATTTAGACAGAGAAGAACGGTGGAAAGTAAGACGACTGAAAGAAGCAGCACATATGCTGGGGAATAACCAACTGCTTAATTGACCTAGTATAGAATTCAATACGACACAATTCAATTGTATAGAATTCAATACAATAGATAATATATACAAGTAATAAGTAAAAACATCAATATATATACAAATAACAAGTATAGGGATGGATATGCATTAATATATAGTAATAATTCGTAATAAATGGTGATATTTACGACTAGAAATAAAATAGGTTTAAGGCTCTTAAAATACGTACTTTAATTGTCCGCAACTACTGGGAAAAATCAATTGTAAAAGTGATATTCTCCTGAAGGTTGAAGGTTCAATCTACAGTGTGAGCGGCCGAAATATACATTTGCGAATTACTTAGGACCTCTATCCAGTCATGGCTGACGGAACTAGAGCACGCTACCCTCCTAAAATAAATAAAGGGTTACGTTCAAAATTCCATCAAAATTCCCGTGTTCGGCATAAACATTCCCGAGTTCGGCAAGATACACCTTAAGAAGGTCGGAGGTTATATCGACTGGAACGTTGTGAAAATCACACTAAACATGAGAACAGTACTCTGATGAATAATCATACAAACTTTTGGATTTTTAATTTAAATATACACTTTCTAAACTTTTATTTTGTAATTACAAATCTCGATATAACTAAAAATAGTAATACGAATATACTGTGCAAATTTTAGATAAAATTCTGAACATATAAGGAAAATATACTGCGTCGAACACATTTGCGTGGGTCTGTATACAAATATATATATATATATATATATATATATGTATATATATGTGTGTGTGTGTGTGTGTGTGTGTGTGTGTGTTTGTTTGTCTATATGCGTATGGGAGTAGCTCAGAGGATAAGGAATGATGGTAAAGAGTTGTATTGTTTGGTTCCGATTCTAGGTGTTGGCTACCAAATCATATATATATATATATATATATATATATATATATATATATATATATATATATATATGGATAGATAGATAGATAGATAGATATAACACATATATAACTATATATATATATATGTATATTATATCAACATATATACATACAGAGCCCCGCAAAAGTTTACAATACATATTTGAAACTGTCTTCTGAGTCTTTTGAATTTTCGTTTCGCGTTGTGTTAAGTTATTATTTGTTATTTTTTCCACTGTTTTTACCTTAGTTTAAATACATTTTCTATGTTTATAAAAAGCTTCATCACCATTTGAAAGCTAGAAGTACAGAAACTGACGGGTTACAATGTGTATTATAAACCTTAGTGGGGCACTGCATATATATATATATATATATATATATACATATATATATATATATATATATATATATATATGATGAAACTAATGGAAATAGTATTCCGACAAAATAGACAAAATAAAAAGAAACAAACCGTATTATGTGCTCATCAACGTTTCGTCTTTACTTCGAGACATCCTCGAAATAAAGACGAAACGTTGATGGACACATAATACGGTTTGTTCCTTTTTATTTTCTCTCTCTCTCTCTCTCTCTCTCTCTCTCTCTATATATATATATATATATATATATATATATATCGGTGTTCTGTCAATACTATATATTAGTTTTAATAGAATTATTGATGGAGAATAGTTTATATAATAAAAATACGTAATCTGCATGGATTAAAATATCATATTTAAACGTATATCTCGATCGAGAAATGCCGGGCATGTTGTTAGCTTAAATTAAAAATATTTTTTTTAAAATTCAACAGAAACTCATTGCATATACGGATGCTGTATTACTCCTGCATTCTTCCCTGATCGCCATCTTTTACTAGTATTGTTCTTCTGTTTCTTCTTTTTCTTCTTCTCCTTTTCTTCTTGTTGTACTCTCTTGCTTGACCTACACTTTACTTCTGCCATTTTATTGTTCTTAATCATATGTTTTGTTTTTATTCTCAGATATATGAACGGGATTTTAACTGGGAGTTACTTGTCGTACTACAGATATTAAGCAACGTTGCGTCTGCGAATACTTACATGTTGAATGGTTTTAGATAGATTAAGTCATGAACAACTTACTGCTCATAATTCTCGGAAAGATACGACGAACTGTTGGAATTTTAAGTGAAGAGATTTTTACCATTGAGAAATAATGATTAATCTTAGCCTTAGTTATAATTATATTAAAAAATACTAACAGACTGCAGAGTTTTAATGCCAAGAATACAGCTTCTTTGTGAATATTTCTCGTCTGCCTACATGTCAACTGAAGAGAACTTTATTTTCGCGATGAATATATTGAATCATATTGAATTATAATCATCTCTATGAAAAAGTGTTGTAAGAACATACGCATATCGTATTGATAACACGTAGTAGAAGTTGTCTGGTTTTCATTAATATTATAGGGAGTGACGGTAAGCATGTGTTTAGCAACACGAATTTAAGAATTATCTATTCGCATTTCGAATCCAGTTTCCTCTAAAAACTTTATATTAAGGTGTTAGCAGGGGAAATCGACGAAAAAGTGTGAAAATTAAAAAGTGAAATTTGCCAGGTGAAGGTCAAACGACGATATTACGAATATGCATGCGAAATGTACAAGCTATTGGTTAATGTTTTAAATTTAAGCCTTGCAGTAAATATGTAAGCCCAGCTCAGGCATTAACGTCAAATAATTGGCAAGCTAAAAGTTTTGTTTTTGACGCCAGCGGTGGAACACGAGCCATCTTTTTTTAATTTTGAAATCATTAGGTTCCAAATCAAATAAGAACAAATACAAAATCTGCATTTTTAACAATATATTAAAGCGTACTTTACAACCGGACAATGCCGGGCGATATGCTAGTATATATATATAGCAAACAACTGTGTTCACAAAATAAAACTTACTCTAGGATAGCGATACAAAATAGCTTTAAAACTAACAATAACAATAGAAAACAAACAAATAAATAAATTAAATAAACATGAATATACATAAACGATCACACATATATGTATATATATATGTATGTATATATGTGTGCATGTGTGTGTGTACACATAGGTATATTCATATATATATATAAAAAAAGGAGGGAAAAGATCTACCTTAAACCACTAACCTAGTTCTAAAACAGATCCTTTGTTCGATAAAATGCATGCCCATTGGCTGATAAGAAGGGGCGCGGTGGATACTAGAAAGCTGATTGGCTAACTAGAAATCCTCAACATATATAAAAACAAGAAGCAGCCACAAAATTCGCGCATAAGCCTGACGAATCCTACAGTGGATGAAACGCAGAATATTCAGTGTAGCTTAATCGCCATACATATTTTATAAATTACTACATATATATATATATCTATATATATCTCTCTCTCTCTCTCTCTCTATATATATATATATATATATATATATATATATATAAGCCTGACGAATCCTATAGTTGGATGAAACGCAGAATATTCAGTGTAGCTTAATCGCCATATATATTTTATAAATTACTATATATATATATATATATATATATATATATATATAGACAACGTCGCAACTCACAAGGGTCATGACAGTCTACAAACCGACAGTCTAAGACTCCAGTTTTTTTGCTCATCAGTCAGACACATCCGAACTTTGGATTTGATACCCGATCCTCTTGCATGCGGGACGAAACTTTACCAATGAGCAAAAACGCCACACACACACAAGAAAAAAAAAGCCTATCAACTGACGCAGATCAAGCAAACCGCGTTGAAATCCGACAGTGGATTGAACCTACCTAAAAAAGTTTATATATGCTCTATCTACTTTGAAATAATTATATATTCTTTCACATTTTGAATATTATACTGCGGGTTGCTTGCCACGTTAGCGTGGCGTGATACCATCATCCTTACAAGTATAAAATTCCTTCTTGTGAGACGTCGGCTTGAGTTATAGCTGGTTGCGATGAACACGTCCAGTGCGCGGTACGAGGTACTTTGAATAAACTGTTGAATTTGATTGATCTGTGTGAGTTTGATAGGCTTTCTTGTGTGTGTGGCGTGTTTGTTCGGTTGGTAGAGTAGTCGCCCTGCATAAAAGAGGCTCGGGTTTAAAATCCCGACTGTGTCCTCGGGTGTGTATGACTGATAACCCCAAAATGAGGGCGAAACTCGTGTTAAAGATTCTAATTTCATGGATGTCATGGCTTTTGTGGAAATAATTATATATGAAGATCATAATATATTCTCACACACTCTTAAAATCTCCATATATATATATTTATATATAAACATATATATTTATCTATTTATCGAGAAAGAAATATATATATATATATATATACATATATATATATACATATATAAAACACAGCACAATACCGTTGATACACCAAATCACAAAAAATATGCAGCGTTATATATATATATAATCGTCATTTTCATCATCTTCTCTATATATATTCTGTCTATCACAAAAGTGAGTACACCCCTCACATTTCTTCAAATATTTAAGTATATCTCATGAAAAGTAATCTGTCTACGGCATATATAACAGCTTTTATTTATTTCTACCTCTACATAACTGAAATTATAGCCATTAAAAGCTAAATCCCTGGCAACAACAGTGATTACACCCCTTAGGAAAAGTTGTAAATTTTACAATACAACATGTCAACTCTCAATATTTTTGTAGCCGCCATCATTATCCAAAACTAATTTTACTCTCCTAGGCATGGAGTTTACCAGAGCGTTACATGTAGCCACTGGAGTGCTCTTTCATTCCTCATTTACGGCGTCGCGGAGCTGGCGAATATTTTAGACTTTGCGCACCTCCACTTTCTGCTTGAGGATGCCCCAAAGATGTTCTATTGTGTTCAGGTCTGGATACATGCTTGGCCAGTCCATCAACTTTTACCCTCAGCCTCTTCAGTAAAGCAGTGGTTGTCTTGGATGTGTGTTTTGGGCCATTGTCATGCTGGAACATTGCTCTACGACCCAGTTTCTGGAGGAAGGGGATCATGTTCGGCAGAAATATTTGACAGTACATGTTAGAGTTAATATTTCGCTCAATGAAATGTAACTCTCCAATAACTGCAGCACTCATGCATCCCTAGGCCATGATATTCCTACCACGATGCCTGACTATAAGGATGACATACTTATATTAGTACTCCTAAACTGGTCGACACTACACGTGCTTAGGCAATCAGACACAAACAAATAAAATTTCATCTTATCAGACCATAGGACATTGTTCCAGTAATCTATTGGCTTTGTTGACATGTCTTCAGCAAACTGTTTGCGGACTTTCTTGTGTATTGCCCTCACAAGATGCTTACTCCTGTGTTGACAGCCATGCACACAAATTTGATGTAGATGTGGGCGTATGGTCTGAATATTACCAAGCTGAATCTCAAACTCTTTAATCTATGCAGTAATGCTAACAGCACTCCTACGCCGATCTTTCAAATAAAGCATTTGTGTGATACGTTTAGAACGTACTCCCAGTTTCTTTGGACGATTTACCTGAAACCTGATCTGTGTGGACCCTGGCCTTTTTAAAATGCTGGATGATCTTAGCTACTGTGCTGCAGCTCAATTTTAAGGTGTAAGAAGTATTCTTGTAACTATTATTATGTAGCCCAACAATACGTTTTTACGACCCTCAGAGAGTTCTTTGCCATGTGGTGCCATGGTGGAATTTCTAGTTACATTTAAGAGAGAGAGAGAGAGATGAGAGAGAGAGAGAGATTGTGACAGCTACACTACACATTTGAATGCAACTGATCCCTAGAAACACATGACATTATAATACTAAATAGTCAGATGATATTTTAGATGGGGAAAGCAGTACAGAATTAAAAATTTAGGGGTATAGTTTTTTAGGGCTGTACTCACTTTTAAGGGGTGTAGTTTCTTACGGGTGTACTCACTTTTGTCGCCAGGGATTTAGCTTTTATATGCCCCTATTTTGAGTTATTTTGACGGGGAAATAAATTGACTCTGTTATATATGCTGCAGACAGACTACTTTTCATTGTGTCAAAAAATCATTTTTCAGTGTTTTTCCATGAATAGATATACTTAAATATTTGAGGTGATGTGAGGGGTGTACTCACTTTTGTGATTCATTGCATATATATATATATATATATATATATATATATATATATATGTATATGTATATGTATGTATTAGTCCTCGCGGGAAAAAGCAGGGCACAAAATGTTTTAAATAATAATAAATGGATAACATAAATAAAAAGACTTTCGCTGGCGAGGACTACTATTGACCGTAACCAGTAATACAATCCTTTTGAAATTTTTATCTCTATTTTTCTCGTAATGAACTGAATATTTGTTTGTGAAACATATATGAAATATGTTACTTGTTAAATTTTAAAGATTTTCTATTCTGAAAGAAGTTTTAAAAAATTTAATCAAAACAAGTTATTTTAACGTTTTTGTTAAGAAAACTCAGATTTTCTCATTATTCAGACCCGTATTACAAGGAGGGGGTTGCCAAAAATGAGTTGTGATGTGAGAAGAAATACAACGTGAAACATAGAGAATATTCAGACCTGTAATAATACAAAGAGGGGGTTGGAAAAAGGAGTTGTGGGTTGTGGAGAAATACACACTGAAATAGAAAGACGGAGAGTTTTAAAATAAGATCTTAAAAAGATAAGCTACAAGTTAGAAAAGCATTTCATCCAAGTCATGAAAATTGTTAAACAAAATGTTTTTACTATAGGCTTTAAAGATAAAGGTACATTTATTTATCTTCAAAGTGTACTATTATAAATTTTACAAAGTAAGGTATAAAAATGTAATTTAAATTGAATCAAAAAATTATCTTGGATTTATTTTATGTAATGTACATTTTGTTGCACTTTAAAAACATTATCTTTCATCTAGCAATTAATGATATTGATATAAAATGTTCAATGATGTTTTTTAAAAAGTGCAACAGAATATATATTACATACAATAAATAAATGGTATTTTTTGATTCAATTTAAATTACATTTTTATACCTTACTTTGTAAAATTTATAAAAGTGCACTTTGGAGATAAATAAATTTCAAATTGACTCTTGTACCTTTATTTTTAAAGCCTATAGTAAAAACATTTTGTTTAACAATGTTAATGCCTTGGATTAAATGCATTTCTAACTTGTATATATATATATATATATATATATATATATATATATATATATATATATATATATATATGTTCTCTTTGTTGATTATAATCTTTATATCGGAGACTGACAAATGAACCGTAATTACTAAAGAAGAGGGCGTATCGTAAGGCAATGTATTTTAACGTATTGGCTTGAATGACACAAATTCAAGTAAACATTTTGAACATTTTCCAACGATACCATTATCTAATTTAAATAAATATATTTTCCCCTTCACCGTCCTCCGGTCTAAGTACTCGACAATTCTAAACAAATATTTTTCATTTTATCTTAAATATTATATTGTCCTCATTCTGTCGACGTTTTCAGACAACCGTTAAAATCCTCTCTAATGTTGCTGATGACAATATGACAACACCTCCTGCGTATCCCAATCTCCTTTTCTGCACAATTCTTTGTCACTTTTCTGGGTTTTTTTTTCTGATAATATCCTATAGCAATAAACCTAGTATATAACATATATATATATATATATATATATATTTCTGTGAAAATATACTTTATTTCCTTATAATATATATAGATCCATATTTAAGAAGCTCAATGTAACTACAGAGTAATATAATGAATCAATGACAAAAGACTATATTCTAAATTTCATGATGTTTGCCATCTTAAAATGTATTACTTTACTTCAGTTGACATTTAAAATTCTTGACATTATCTGTTTCGTAGCACAAAATCAATCGCTTAATTATTAACACAATCAGTGAATCTGTTTTGCCAGCGTTCATGCCTTGGAACAATGTATAAAGGGTTCTCTATATACAAGCAGGCCGCCCGGCATTGCCCGAACGTAAAATATGCTTTAATATGGTATTTTGATAATGCAGATGTCGTGTTTATTATTATATTATATTGCATCTATATATACTTATAATTTTTAAAGTTTAAAAAGAATACCTCGTGCGCCACCATCGAGAATCGAAACCAAATTCTTAAGCTTACGATTTACGTGAGGTCGACAATAATTAAGTTTTGAAGTTTAAAATACATTAGATTGTAGTGTGGGTGGAGCGGGGTTAGTAAATTCAGCTAGGCATGGGTGAAGATATAGTGATATTGGGAGGGGGAGAGGGAGAGATAAAAAGAAGGGGAGGAGGGGAGAGGAATTTCAATTTTGGGTTTTAAGATTTGGCTGTTGTCGATCTTCGCCCCCTTATTTTCTCTTCCCTTCTTTCTTTGTTCTTATTTTTTAAAATTTTCTCTCGTCTTTCTTTTAAAATCGTTCTTCCAAACAATAATAGCCATTTCCGTAAGGTCTGGCGAAACTGCTGGATCGAAATATGGTCCGGCAAGCGAAACATATGTAACTAAACAGATAAAACAGACCATATTTACGATCCAGCAGTTTCGCCAGACCTTACGGAAATGGATATTATTGTTTGGAAGAACGATTTTAAAAGAAAGACGAGAGTAAATTGTACACATAGGTATATTTATATATATATATATATATATATATATATATATATATATAAATAAAAGGAAGGAAAACGTCTACCTTAAACCACTAACCTAGTTCTAAAACAGATCCTTTGTTCGATAAAATGCATGCCCATTGGCTGATAAGAAGGGGCGCGGTGGATACTAGAAAGCTGATTGGCTAACTAGAAATCCTCAACATATATAAAAACAAGAAGCAACCACAGAATTCGCGCATAAGCCTGACGAATCCTATAGTGGATGAAACGCAGAATATCCAGTGTAGCTTAATCGCCATATATATTTATAAATTACTAACTAGCTCTACCTACGTATTGGGCACTTTTGAAGTAAATACTTAAAGTTTACGCATAAATCTATACTTTCGTATATTTGGCTTATGTGAGTAAATGAAGTAGTTATATAATAATACATATATATATATATATATATATATATAGAGAGAGAGAGAGAGAGAGAGAGAGTTGTGTGTGTGTGTGAAACACAAAATATCATTTATACTTGAACAGATATATGTTCAATTAAGAAATATAGTCAAATTATAATCAGATTCGCTTCTCAAAAGTTGCAAAATAAATTATTTTTTCGATGAGTTGAAACTAGACGAATTTGTAATTTACTGAAACCATTCATTGTTACAAAAAAAAAGGATAAGCGACTTATATGATTTGATAACGATTTATTAATTATCAGCTCAAATGTTATAAAGAATACTAGCATGGATTGCAGGTTTTGCCCGGGTATTTGGAGGTGTATGTTGAGCAAAAAAACAAACAAAAAAACGGTCAATTTTTTTTAAACTTTGACCCATATTATGAGCCCTTAAAATTTATTGTTTTGTGCTTAAATCAAGTTATTAAGTTAGATCCATGTATCTGTCTTTCTGTGTGTCTATGTGTGTACATTTCCCCACGCAATAACTCTGTCAATTTTTAGCCTACAGACTCGAAATTTGATGTACTGGGTACTGAGATTAGGGAAAATCGAGGCGATCGGTTTCGGCCCAAAATTTGGCGATTAAGGGGTCAAAGTTCAACGATTTGACCTTTGAGAACTCTACCAAACTCCTCCGATAATTTTGGGTCTGCGCACTTGAAATTTTAGATATAGGTTCCGTGCACAAGGATCTAACTTAATAACTTGATTTAAACTCAAAACAATAAATTTTAAGGGGTCATAATAGGGGTCAAAGTTAAAAAAAAATTGACCTCTGCGGTCTCTTCCAAATTACTCAGAAAATTTCTGGTCTAAATATTTGAAATTTTACATAAAGGGTATTCAGAGATAGGGCAAGCCTTTTCATCGGTTTGGGCCGAAAATTTTTAGTTACCACTATAGAAATGTATGTATGTATGTCTGTTTGCATGTCTGCCTTAAACTTTCAATACGTCAACTTTCAATAAATCAGTATCGTTTTAAAGTTGGATCTTTCATATGACAAATATTGAAAAATTGGCTAAAAACATTAATATCTTCCCCTTCAACTAGGCACTTTTCTACAGGGGGGCACTTTTTCCCCGATATTTTTTAAAGTTATCCTCTCCTTTAGATTGTCTAGCCTCAATGTGAAAAAATGTCGTTTCCAGTTTGGAGGTGGTCGTAACAGCATAAACGTTAGGTTTTAAGCCGTTCTTTTCCTCCTTTGCGGTACGGTTTCGAGCCTGCCTTCCTACTACCACTTTTTGTTTTTGCTCAACATACAAATCCAAACACCCGGGCAACGCCGGGCGCCCATGCTATTAACCAATAAAAGCTTATTATATTACTATTCAAACATATTTAACTCTAACTTCCACTACTGCATTGTTTCATTCATTCCTATATATAGTATGTTTCTTGCAAAATATACGATTAAAAGATGACCTCATTCACATTTACATAAGTGAAAATCGACTTCATTAAATAGCGGTGTGTTAGTTATTGTTTATAGTGAGAGAATTGTTTTAAGTGTTCTATTTAAGTTTATTATAAAAGTTGATTTATATTGATGACATTTTTTTATAAACCAGTTTGAGTTATTTCCCCTGGACTTATGTTGTTACTTTTGGTATTTATTTTATTCTTTGGTGCATATTCAAACTAAAAACTTTCAAGCATTATTTTTGTAATTAATTTAAATAAAATCATTTCCGTAATTTCGCAATTAACGTTGTAGTTCAGTAGATTTATATTTTAAAATAATCAATCTAATTAAACTACATTTTTTTATTAAAAAAAACATCCATTTACATTTTTTTTACCATTTTCTTTCTTCACGTTTTTTTGACATCGTAACTTTTTTTAAATTACATTTTCACCCCAAACAAGGCATATTGCAAATTTTTTGTAGGGGGCTACTATCAGGGACATGGGCATCAGGGGTACTGTGTAGGGAGTTGGGCAGCAAGATGTTGGTCCGCGTTGCACTTGGACTTCTGCATGTCAATTACGTTGGGGAAGAAGGAACCCGGCATGGAATTCCAAAGTCTAGCTGTCCTGAACAAGAAACTACTGGAGTAGAAGGCTCTCTTACATCTAGGGATCTCTACTGTTAAGAGGTGGGATTTAGCTGCTTGTCGGGCTTGTCGGGGATATGTACGTCGTGGGGGCACAAGTGCTTGCAGTTCGTCAGAGCATTCACCGATAAAATATTTGTAGAACAGGCAGAGGGATGCCACATTTCCTCGATGGGGCAGGGGCTGAAGTTTCGATGACAGTTCAGGACCTATCAGATTGGCGACTCTCTTTTGAACCTTGTCTAGGATCGAGAGACCAGTGGTAGATGCAACAGCCCGAATATGACAGCAATACTCCATACATGGGCGAATGGTGGCCTTATAGATGTACAGGATACTTTCGGGTATTAGTAGATTTCTAGCACGGTAGAGAGAACCTACCTTCTTCGCAGCGGTCCTGGCGATACTCTCGATGTAATTGTTCCAACTCATGTTTCCTGAGAGCGTTAGGCCGAGGAGTTTAAGGGATGTACTTTCAGATAAAGAGTCATTGGTTATTGCTATTGGTGGTAGAGAATGTTTCTTGTAATTATTGAAGGAAACGAGTTTAGTCTTGGCAGCATTGAATGTGACCATCCATTTATGTCCCCATTCCACTACAGATTGGAGGTCATCCTCTAGTGTTTTTGCCATTTCTTTAGATATGTGTTCATTTGTTTTCCTGTCGTGTCTGTTATAGAGTGTGGTGTCGTCAGCATATATACCCATCTCACAGAAAATTTTGCCAGGGAGGTCATTTATGAATATTAGGAATAACAGAGATCCCAGGATAGACCCCTGAGGCACTCCCGAATTTATATATATATTTCTTTCAGACTTACTCCTCCCTAACTATCTGAAAGGAAACTCCTATTAAAATTTATTTTTGAAATGTATTGTTATCAATTTCTGATTTGTGATTCGCTTGCTATTTTCCTCAAAAATAAACTCATTCCCCAAGTTTGAATCAATGTCTTTCCACGTATTCCTTTGCAAAAAAAACAAAAAAAAACACACACACACACACATACACAAAAACTAAAAATCCCCCCCAAAACACAAAAAATGCTGCCCCCTTTTTTAATATACTTTTCAAATAGTCAGACTCATCAAGCGAAATTTAGCAATATATATATATATATATATATATATATATATATATATATATATATATATATATATATATATATATATGTTATTTAATTGGAATTCATTATTGAGATAAGTATTATTTATCAATTTATTTATTGCGGACATTATCTTCGTATTTTTCTTTTCAGTTGTAGTGTCAACTAAAAAACAGATGAGGGAAATAAATTAATTAGCAAAAATTGTAAACAATTTGCTTTAAATCGAGTCGGGGATTACTCGAAGACAACAGCCGAATTGCTCAAGAAGTACATACATAAAATTTTCCAACTGACTTTTTCTTTTATTTCAGTTATTGAGAGGAGGAACATATCGTCATATTTTCTCTTAAACATGTCAATTTATCTTATATTAAGTAGAATACTTATTATTCTTATATTTTAATTGAGAGTAAAGGATGCATTTTGGTGCGTTGTCGGCAGCCCCTGTAGTTCTCGCTTCTCCTAATTAGCCCCGCTTTAATCGTTTAGAATGAGTTATTTTTCTAACAAAGGGATAAGAAAAGGCCGTATTCTATATCGGCATGGTTTTAGCGTAAGCAGTCGCCTGAGATGTCAGAATTTTACTTTACTATTTTTGTCCTTGTAGGCCTGTGACTGATAAGAGTGCTGAAGGTAAAAGGTTTTACTAGACTGACATTATCTGCTTGATATTCAGGGACTCGAACCTTGGATTCACTATAAATGAGACCGACTTATCAGCAGAATTAAAATACTGGGGCTGCTGTATTGTCATTTCGAGAATGAATTCTGGACCATGCAATAGATTCTGGTGGGGCTTCTCGATTCTATATTAGTAGGCAATTTGTTACGGTTAAATTTATATGTTCTACAAAAAATATTTTCTTCGCTTCTTTGTTCTCTCTTACTTTCCCTCTCTGTCGAACTCTAAGCAGTTCTGCCGACCTGTTTTATAAATCCCAAAGCTTCATCATAAAAAGTCTGGAGAAAAAATACAAAATAAAACCTAGAACTCTAACTTCGAACGTAGATCCCCACCACTATGTCTCCTTCTCCAACATAAAAGGTCTTAGTTCCAACCTTCCAGATGCTGGAATCGAATTACAGGAGATCAAATCAGACCTATTCTTCCTAAGTGAATCTGCCATTGGACGAACTATTTTCCTAGATGAGTTCCTGATTAAAGGATATTGTAAGTTAACTTTGACTCTTAAATGGACATGGCATATGTGCCTATCTTAGAGATGACTTTCAATATAGCAGAGAAGACCATAAATTGGCCTATATATGCTTCTGTGTTGCACTTGCTCAAACCATTACGGTTATATTTTCCTCTATAACCTACACAACAGCGGAGTTACTATATTTAAGAGCATATCTGAGAAAACTGACCGCATTTTTTTTGCTCATCTTTCGGCTAACATTCACGTCTGATGAAATTTCAATGTTAATAATATTGATTAGTCCAGTCAAACAAGACAGAAAACGAAGGAAGATTTTATCACGATTTCCCCATTATTACTCAGATTTTTCAAGAATCCTCCAGTGTGCCTGACACAGATAGTCAGTATCCAAGTCGGCTAAAACTTCTTCTCACCACTTGCCCTGGGCTATGTTCATTCTCCGTTCTGTCTCCGCAAGGATCCTCCGCCCAATCGCTCATCTCCTTCTCAGTTCAAACCAATCAGTTTGCTGAAGCATTCAACTATCTAAAATAAATTAACATTCTCAGTAGCACACAATTTGGTTTCCGTTCTGCTAGATCTGATGCAGGTATGGTAACAGTTATATCTTATAGGATAAACGAATCCCTCGACGGATACTTAATTTCTAGAGGAATTGCACTTGACATATCAAAGGCTTTGATAGGGTCTACTCCACAAAATCTGCAGCTACGTATAGCTAAAATGTTTCTCACTTATTAGATCATTTCTCTCTCATAAGTTCATAAGAGTAATGGTTGATGAGCAGAAATCAAAAGCTCACATTATTAATGATGTCCTGAGGAATTTATTCTGGACCCAACTAGTTTACATCAATAATCTTCCAAATCATATCATTATATAATTCGTAGACATTTATGCTGACGGCAATAACATCTGTAATACATCAAAAATCGTAAAAGACCAATTTCTCTTTGATTCACTGTCCTCTGGTCTTGAGCAAGCGAGGCAATAGGAAAAAGGTGGCTGGTTCTAAAACCAAGCGTCTATCTTTCCATCATCCACATTCTTATTACTCTCTGGCATCAATTGAAATGAATGATTCTCGTCTTCGGAATGCTTCATACTTTGATAAGCTTCTAGGTCTGACCTTTACTCCTGATCTGAAATGAAACGCGCACATCAAATACGTTGCCAGGACTGCTGAAAATATGGTGGGATTCCAGTAGATATATCACTGCAAATGCAGTTTTCTATCGTCAGAGGATGGAGTACTCTTGCTACACCTCTGCAGGAGCTGCTAGAAATAAATCATCATACTTTGAGAGACTTCAAAATAGACTTCGTAGCCTAGGTGGGGGTGCTCTTTTATCTTCCCTGTAACCTCTTTCCCACAGAAATAATGTTGCGAACCTATCTCCGCTTTTTCGTTATTTGCATGGAAACTGCTCGTGTAAACGCCAATCTATGCCCCCTTGCCTGACGTTTACGTGAGAACAGCAAAAACAATCACTCCTGACGACAATCAAGATCACTGATTGAAAGCGCTTAAAAAATATCCCTAAAAACTATCACTTATTGGCATAATTAACATATATAGAATTTGCTAACCGAAACAAAACTGCTTGTTTAGTGATTAGCGCGGACTACCCGTAGAATCGGAAAACATATAAAAATATCAGCTATGTTCAAACAGACATGCCTAGATTACGACTTGCTACCGATGTATCTCCTATATAATATTTTGACCAGAGAAATCAATATGCGCATGTACGCCCGCGTATACGCTTCCTCGGGGGTATGGGTGTCGATGTGTGTATGTATCTGTGGCACACCCCATAGAATGCGAAACTGTGTTCAATCCGCATTGATTTTTTGAAATTTGAATTTATTTTAATAAAATATATTGTTTTAAAACAACTTTTCCCCTTTTCAGGTGCTTACAAACGTGCTAAATTTTATATTTGAACATTAACAATGGTTTTTAAACGGTGGATATTCTAATATATATATATATATATATATATATATATATATATATATATATATATATATATACATATAACATTTTTGAATAACACCGAATGTAGTAATTGCTGAGGGTTTAGGTTTTTTTCTTCTTTCTTTCTATATTTTAAATATAAACCATTAAAAAAAAACTTTCGAAAAAAATACCAAAATACACATTTAAAGTATATTTTTCCCAAGTTCTAATTGAATGTTTAACAAACAAAAATAAGATAAAAGGTATAAATAAGGGGTAGGGCAGAAAAAAACATATCGAGACGTCTTTCAGCCAACCCTTTTTAAGATAAACGTTGCCAACTGGGGAGAAAACATCGTTCAAAAACGTGGCCAAAAGACCATATATTAATAGCGACTGTAGAAAAAGGGAAATTATATAGGGAATAGGAGATAAAGAAACAAATAATGGGATATTCATGAGTTCTATATTTTGCGTATACTCTCTTTACTTACACAGAGATAGTTGGCGCGAATTTATGGATACTGCTTTGAGAATTGTTAAGAGAATTCTCGAACGCGCCATGTGTAAAACCGAGAAAGTTCCATCAATGTATCCGTCAGTGCATATTTATATACAGGGCGACCCCCCCCCAAAAAAAACAAAAGCTAAATGGAGGCCAACTAGAACATATGCTGTAGAACGGAGAAAAAAAAAGGCCAAAGACCCTAGTGTTTTGATGTGATATTTTGAATATAATAAACTTGTTATGACCGAAGTTTCATTTGATTCGGACAAAACACTAAGAAACGGGGCCTAATTAGCGTTGGGGCCCGTTTGTTTTTGTCACCTGTATATATATATATATATATATATATATATATATATATATATATATATATATATATATATGTGTGTGTGTGTGTGTGTGTGTATGTGTGTGTGTGGCATGAGTATATGTAAAAATTTATGTAAATGAACTTCGTAGCAAATACAGTGGACACGAGTTAGTACATAACAGGTTAATAACTATGAAAGAAGAATACTTTAATGATTTTCTAATTATCTTACGTTTATTTAGTAATATAATAATTCTTACAAGATGGTAGGTGTTGATGTCCATAATTTTCGAGACTAGTATCTTATCTTACGATGAGAAAAATAAAAAGAAACCTATACAACTGTTTGGCGAAGTATTTCCTTGTTTTATTTTTGAGTTATTGCTTTATTTCCGGAGGTCGGTGTCGCAGACAGGCTGTCATATCTGTTTCCTGAATACAAGTTGTGATTGATATTAGACATTGTTAGGAATTTTTGTAGTATTTTTTATGTATATTAATGCTCTGTTTTGGGTATTAGGATAAACTGTGTTTAGAAGTGTTCATATCTTCTCTATTAAGGTGGTGTAATACCCGCTTTTGGCTAAAAGAAATAGTCTAAGCACGATTACTCTACGTGTGCTTAGATTACTCTCGACAAAATGTACACATTCATATGTATACAGGTACACGCCTACGTAAATGTACACGCACATGCACACACACATACATATATATATGTATATATATATGTATATATATATATATGATTAGAAAAATGCAAATAGTATTCCGACAAGATAGAGAACTAAAAGCAACGAACTGAGTTATGTGTTCATCAACGTTTCGTCTTTATTTCCTCCAGAGAAAGTCTCGACATAAGACGAAACGATGATGAACACATAACTCAGTTTGTTCCTTTTTATTTCTCTACATATAAATAAATATATGCATATATTTTATTTTAATAATTTATTAATTTCATTATAATTTATTTGTGTATTTTTTTATTTATTTTGTGTATATTATATTTTTATTAATTTTACTTGTTTCTCTCTCCCTTTCTCCACCCTTTTCTCCCGATCTATATATGCATGTATATATGTATATATATATATATATATATATATATATATATATATATATATATATAATATAATATATATATATATATATATATTATATTATATTATGTTATATTGCTATAATAAGTTATTAAACCCTTACTGATTCTAGTGTTTCTTGATTTTAAGCATCATCACTGCAGAAAGTTACGATTACAGATGGTCTGGAGGTGAGGATCCGGCCAGGGAGCCATCTCTAACTCAATCATACATCTATAATATAAAGCTGAATGTGTGTGTCTGGTCACGAATAGGCTCATATAGGGTTGACTATTTAAGAAAAATGATTACATATAATGATAGAAGATGTATTGAGACACAGGAATGGATATTTTTTGATCTGGCAGAACAGTGGTTCATTAAAATTGTGGGGTCTGCGTTCGCCCCTGGTCCACAAAGTATGGAAATAAAAAATAAAAAAATAAAAAAGAACGTTTACAAGTATGTACATGAGAATACTTTGATAAGTATGTTTTAACGTAAATAGGGATGGTAAAAAAATTTTTTTATACCATCCCTTTTTACGTTAAAACATATTTATCGAAGTATTATTATGTACATCTATATCGAAAAAACTTGTAAACGTTTTTTTTTTTTTTAATTTTTAAATTTTGTATTTCCATACTTTGTGAACCAGGGGCGAACGCAGCCCCCACAATTTTAATGAACCACCGTTCTGCCAGATCAAACATACTCATTCCTGTGTCTCGATACATCTTCTATTATTATATGTAATCAGTTTTTAAAAATATTCAACCATATAGGAGCCTATTCGTGACCACACCCACACACCCACACACACCCACACACACACGCCCACACACACACACCTACACACATACACACACAGACATTCAGCTTTATATTATATATATATATATATATATATATATATATATATATATACATATTAGTCTTAAGACGATGAGTGGAAATCCGAATCTAATGTCCGAAAATCGGCACGTTTAGTGTATCGGAATCGGGAAATATCCTGCCTATTTTCCAACGCCAAAAAGTATTCCTTTAATTTTCATTTGATCTAAGTTTGTTTAATACAAAATATTCCACTGCTAGTAAATAATAATAAAATTGTAAATATTTACTCATTTTGAACATAAAATTAAAATTTATAGATCATCCCTATAAGTGCTTTTACCGAAATTATGAAAAACAAACACTTTTACATAAATATTATGAGAGCTATAACGGATCCGAATCAGAATCGGTAATTGCGTCGGAATCAGGAATTTTGTAAGGAACCGGTAATTGTATTCGAGTCAATAAAAATATTTTAATCGTCCACCCACAATATATATATATATATATATATATATATATATATATATATATATATATATATAAGATTAATAAAACTTATTTAAAAACACTTTGAAAAAGAGTTAAAAATATATTTCATCTGAAAATAAGACACTTGATAAGTGGATAGTCCTTAATCCGCGGAGTTTCGAAGAAATACTTTCCTTCTCATCAGAGGGTAGGAATTAGCAAACTGCAGGATCGGGTTTTGCATACAAAAGTATTTGATGAAACAAAAAGTAAGTCAAAGATCTTACTTGATAACAAAAAGTGAAGCAGAGGGAATATGGTAAAGAAAAAGGTGATTACACGTGAATGGGTAGATGGTGTAAGGTAAATAATCCAATGACGGTAAAATCCAAAAATATAACTCCAAGAAAGTTAATTGAGTTTCCATTTGCACAAGTTGAGATTACTTTATAAATGTTAATTCTTTGATATTAATAATATATTTTAGTTTTACCATCTTGGATCATTTTGATAAATTTAATTGTAATGTTTATTATTATTATTATTATTATTATTATTATTATTATTATTATTATTATTATTATTATATATATGTGTGTGTATGTATATATATATAAATATATATATATATATATAATAAATTCCACAGCCAAATAAAGTCGCAGCTCACAAGAGCCCATGACAGATCAACGAAACGGAAGTCCAAGACTCGAGTTTCGCCCTCATTTGGGCTCATCAGTTAGACACATCCGAACTCATGATTCGAAACCCTGAGTTCGGATGTGCCTAACTGATGAGCCCAGATGAGGGCGAAACTCGAGTCTTGGACTTCCGGTTCGTTTGACTGTTATGGTTCTTTTGAGCTGCGACGTTATTTGGCTGTGGAATTATATATATATATATATATATATATATATACATATTTATATATGTATATATATATGTGTGCGTGTGTGTGTGTGTGTTTGTGTGTGTTTGCGTGCGTGTCTGCGTGTAGGTGTATTTGTAAATATAGCACAAGTCAAGACTATTTTGGCCTCCTCCACATTTTTCATCATCGGGAAACCGTATTCCTTCTACCCCCTGATTTCAATCTTTCGACAGGAGATTACAGATTTCCTTATCATTTCCTGCCACCTACACACCCGGGCGCGTCTAAACAAAGAAGAACAAAAATATAATCATGTATTTCTGAATTGATAGATGTTAATTAAAATTATTGGCGCCCGACCTGCTACCCACCTTAGAGATCGAGAACCTGGACAAAGATCAAAATAGATGATTCATTGTTTTCCGGCGAAAACAAAAGAAATATACTTGTAACAATATAAATCCACCTCTCTCACACACACTCAAGCTTTCCCCTACCCCCATCTTCATTACACTCCCCCCTTCTCTATCTAGCACCCCCTCTTCTCATCCTCACACTCAGTTATTCTATCCAGTTCTATAGCTTTCTCTTACTTCCTCTTTTCTCATCTGTTTTATCATTCTTTGTTTTTCTCCTCGCCCTCTCGCTTTCCCCTCTCATCTTATTCAAAATATAGGTTATGGCATATTTACGTGAGTACACACTGAGTGCGTTCATTACACTGAGCAAGTTTCTTGTGGAAGCAGTCGATTCATCTGGCATGCAGGTTTCGAGTCCAGATAGATCTTAGTATTTTAAAGACGTCATTAAAGCAGGAACATTGAATAATCCACAAACAAAACATACGCATCAATTTGACCATCTCACTGATATTTGGGACCCTGTTGGTGGGGCATAAGAATACGCCGACTGTCCCCCTTCAGAGGGTAAAAGTCCCTCAATGGGGGTCCTGGATATGACTTTAAACTATATCCAGTGGTGAGGCCCCAGCTTGTGGGCTTTGGGGAGTGTGGAGCCACCCATTGCTCCCAGGTCCACTTTGACCCGGAGTGGTAGTACCTGTTAGGGTCCCAACTATGGGTTAAATAGAAACAAACGTGAAAACAACAAATATATTCTATTAAAAACATTTCTTCAAAATCTTTGGATTCGACATTAAATAACCCGAAAAGGGTTGATATGTCGTAAAACAAAAAAAAAAAAACAACCAACCAACTCACTGATATTTGATATCTCACTTTTGATGCAATTCTCTATCTATATAAGAGCCAGGTACGTCCAAGGATGGAGTACTGTTGCCACATTTGGACAGGAGCTGCTAGAAAGGACTTGCCCTGTCTTGATAGAGTTCAAAAGAGACTTAGTAGCCTCGTAGTAGATGCCCTTTTCTACAACCTCTATCTCACAGAAGAGATGTTTCGAGTTTGTCTTAGCTTTATCGTTATTTTCATGGCAAGTGCTCGACTATCAATTATTCCCCCACTCTTTATCTGTGCCTAAACCTAAACGTACATTCCATGAAAAAAGCTTTTTCTTAGAACTGCACGTCTGTGGAACTGTCTTCCATACTCCTGCTTTCCAGCGGAAGGACAACGATCTGGTTGTCTTCAAGTCCAACGTAAACAAGTTCTTGATGAGCCGTTCGACTTAAGTTAACACATTTACCGGATTTCTATTACTAACACTTACAATACTGTTCAATTGACTACTGTACACTCTTAATCCTTATCCTCGAGTGGTCTCTGGGCCTTGATAAGTGGTGATGCATATGTAAAAAAATGAACAATAAACAGACTTTGTGAATATTGAAAAAATTCTGATTGAACAAACAAATATACGTATTGTTTTATTACATATATCTGAATATCTAAAGAACTAGCAGGGACACATGGTATTGTCCGGGTTTCATGAAGGCCTACGAGCACTTTTATAGTCATTGAGATCGGTGAAAGCGCTCTTTAATATATCAAACTAATTGTTTGTCTCCTTTAGTCGGGGAACGTCGCGGGATACCGAAAAGGAGTTTTACAAGCATTACCGTAAAAACTTATCCCACAATGCATTGTAGTCTAGATAGCACTGTAGACAACCTACTGTTGAGTTAATAAAATAATTAATTGATTTGCTTGATTTTATGTTTAACTAGCATGGGTGCCCGGCGTTGCCCGGGTGTTTGGAGGTGTATGCTGAGCAAAAAAAAGGGGTACTTTTTTTTAACTTTGACCCCTATTATGACCCCTGAAAATTTATTGTTTTGGCCTTAAATCAAGTTATTAAGTTAGATCCATGTCCACGGAATCTATATCTAAAATTTCAAGGGTGTAGACCCAAAATTGTCGGAGAAGTTTGCTAGAGTTCTCAAAGCTCAAATCGTTTAACTTTGACCCCTTAATCGCCAAATTTCTGGCTAAAAACCGATCACATAGATTTTTCTAAATCTCAGTACCCTGTATAATTTCGAGTCTGTAAACTAAAAATTCACAGAGTTATTTCGTAGGGAAATGTACACAGACACACACACACACACACACACACTTTCACTTTTATAGATATATAGATTTAAAATTTGAGTCTGACAGAATGACAAAGTGATATTGCAAACCGATATATTAAACAAACGAACTTCAAAGAGACAAATGAACACATAAGTAAAAAAAAATTGTATTAGAAAACAAAGGCTTTTCAAAGGGCCCCTGCACTACTAAAGATCCAACTGTTATTTTTATACATCATGCGCTTCAGCTTGTGATAAAATTTCTGAAATGGTCTTGTGATTATCGACTGTATAAAAGTGTTCACTTTTGATTCTAACCTCAGGCAATATGAACTATGACTTTACGTTTTATTTTATCTCTTTTAAACTTATGGCGGTTTTTGTTGATTTTTTCAAAACAATAATTGAATACGGTCATTTCAATCTTCAACCGTGGAGATGTATGAAAATATTTTTATTTAAAAAGATCGTTCACATTTTTTTAATGTAAAAATTAACAAAATATTATTTTTTATTTATTATATTACACATTATACAGTAATCTACAAAGACGTGTTTCGCGGTATCAGAAAAAAAACAAAAAACAACAGAAATCGACAAAGGTTTCAAACCTATAACATTAAAACGTAGTTATCGTGGATATAAACGCGCAATTGTAAACGGACTCGACTATAGAACATAAAGTTCGAGGTTCAAATCAATAAAGGTAGTTAAGATTACTATTGTGTAAGTAAAATAATAAACGAATAAATTATATGTTTTTATTTGTTTATGTCCAAAAATATAGGCGATCTAATAAGAAAAATAAGACGTATTAACAGTATTCTATTATCGTTTCAAATAGACACGCATACACACAATATGCAGATGTGTATATATATATATATATATATATATATATATATATATATATATAAAGCTGAAGCTCTGTGTGTGTGTCTGGTTACAAATAGGCTCCTATACTGTCGACTATTATAGAAAACTGATCACATACAATGATAGAAGGTTATTGAGGAAAAGAAATGGGTATATCTGATCTGGCATAATGATGATTCATTAAAAACAACTACCCCATATTTTATACGTCGGACACTCGTATTTGTGCGATGAAAAATTTCCTAAGTGGATTTTGATGTTAGACGGTATAACTATGTAAATTTGGGAAAGCATCCAACCATTTCTTCTGAACAAGAATAATTCCGACTATCGATTTTTAAATTTATAGGAGGCATACCGATACAAAACTTATATAGTAACACTTTCAGAAATATATGAAGAATTTCTGTGAATTTTTAAAAATCACTTCAGCCATTTCGGAGTTCATAGTAAAAGAAATCCAATACGCACAGATAAACACACGCACGCACCGACATAGACCCCTTTTATATATAGGTACGTTAGAAAATAGTAGTATAGAAGCATTTAGTGTTCTGTTATCGATGTATCGATCTATCGATCTATCCGTCGATATAATTATCTATCTAGCGATGAGTGGACAACAGAGATTTTAATGCTAACAAGTTTTTACGTGTATCAAACATTGTGACCGATCAGTGTACACCGGAAGTATCAGAACGGGGACCGGAAGTGGTTTGCACGTGTCACGTGTTCTTGTTTGCGCAAGCATAGTTTTATTTGGGTCTGAGATGCCGAGAAAGACTGATGTACTTAACGAGTCTTTCCTCAGAACGGAAACAGAAAATCCCACGAGCCGAGAACCCATCGATTACTCCCGTCTGTTGTGACAAATAGCGGGGAGTGAACAAAATATATAAAATATATAACATTCTTCAATTTCTTGGTCTATGTCTTATGAAGCATCTTTAAAACAAATCTGGCTCCCCATGATGATTGAAGAAGCTCCTAGAATCAGCCAGCAGAAACAGGTATGGCATCATGTGTATATGTATATATGATGACACGCAAGCATCATCAGAACGGGTAGTAAAGATAGACATTTAAGTATGAGGACAACAGTTCGTTATACCATAAACAACACGTACCTACATTTATATACGTCCGTTAATTAATAAAAAAAAATATAAGTATGATATAGACAAAAATGGCTTCCTTCCGTCTTGACAGACTATTAATACCCAGTGTAATGGTGCCTGCGCGGTGAATTTGTGTGGAAAGAGTTGTGCAGCCTCCAACTACGTCTCTCTTGAGTCAACATTATTGCATACCGGTGTCAAGTGGAGGTAAAGGACGACTGGAAACAAATGTCGAGATGAGCGGAGAGCACATACAGCGCTTAGAATTTCCAAATGGTCACCCATCTGGTACTAGCCAGCGTCAACGTTGCTTAACTTCGGCGATCTGGCGAGAAACAGGGTGTCGACGTAATTATGCCGCATATAAAAATATCACACACGATATAGCCTATACATTAATTTGGTACCGTATGTATACGATTATATATACTTCCACTCCCCAATACACAATATGTACAGATTGCTTACGTACGAATTTGTTCCAAAATACGTTGCATACATTGTATACTGTAGAAGGTTTTCTATTCAGTAAAAAACTGTGTACCCATAGATGTTCCTGATTTTTTTTCATGGAGGTCACCACTTATCAAGGCCCAAAAGCCACTCGGGGATAAGTGTTATCGCGTGTACAGTAACCAATGGAATAGCGTCGTAATAATCGTTAGTATTGGAGATTTGATAAAGTGTCTTACTTAAGGGGCCGATTTATCAGGAATTTGTTTATGCTGGACTTGAAGACATCCAAGTTGAAGTCAGGTGGGAAACAGACAAGCGGTAGAGAGTTCCACAGGCGTGCAGTTCTAAGAAAGAAGATTTGTTCATGGAATCTACGTTTTGATTTAGGCACAGGTGAAGAGTGGAGAACATTATTGATAGTGGATTCAGCTAGAAAGGTGTTTATTGTGAAAGATTGGCGAAGGGAGACCAAAGATTGGAGCTCAGACGAGCACTTGCCATGGAAATAACGATAAAGCAAAGACAGGCTCGCAACGTCTCTTTTGTGAGAGAGAGGTTGCAGGAAAAATCCCCCACTAATCCACGAAGTCGATTTTGTACTCTGTCAAGGCAGGATAGGCTGTTTTTCGCAGGCTCCTGCCCAGATGTGGCAGCAGTACTCCATACTTGGACGTACTTGGCTTTTATATAGATAGAGAATTGCATCAGTAGTGAGATATCTTTTGGGGCGGTAGAAGGATCACACCGTTTTCCCAGCGAAGGTTTTTGATTTATGGTATGTTTTAAATCAATATCTAAATTGGTCACGGTCTGGAACCCTCAGATTTATATCGACCCGCTCGAAATATCCGACGAGATAATAGCCCAATAAATACAGAAGAATTTCCAGATGACAAATCTGAAACACACAATGAGTAATTTCCTTTGTTATTTGCATATACTTCGTCCTATATTTTATTTTTTAAGATAGCGATAGCGAAGAAAATAGATACGCATTATAAACAGAAGTTTTTTTTTTTTTTAGTTTGTTTGTTTGGTTTTTTTCTGTTTTGGGGATTGTTCGGATTGTTTTTTAATGCATAGCGTATCAAATAATTATTGGCGCCATTTCAACAGTCACTTATAACAACAACGATTTCTATTTGTTTTTGGTGTGTCTGTTCTGTCTGTCAGATGATAGCACAGTATACAGTATCGCAATCAAAGCCGTAACGTATCACCGGCCACTCTTGCAAGGTTAGTCATTTTTTTTACATACTTAGTAGTGTAAAAACGATTAATCAGAATCGAAATCTGGAATTTAAAAGAAAATCAGAACTTTTTGAATTATCAAAATCGATAACCGATCTGAAAAAATGGGTGCCTATTTTCCGACGCCATAAACGATTCTTTAAATTGTATTGTACGAACTTAATTTTCCATGACTCGTATTTACGATGAATTGAGAAAGCTTTATTGAGTTAAACTACTATAATATTACAATAGGAAACTGCAAGCATGACAAGTAATATGGTTAAGATTAAACATGGAAAAGTAAAGAACTAGGTATTATAACTGGAAAAGAAAACGACAAAATATTCTAGTAAATCATATAATTAATTTATAACTTAACATATTGCTGCATTAAGAATTGATTATATAATGTTTTAAACTGAAATTAAAAAAAAACTACTGATGTAATATTTAAGTTAAAAAAATTGTATATTTTTACTAGAATATCTTGTCCTTTTTTCCAGTTTAAAAAATTAGTCCTTTACTTTCCCATGTTTAAGCTTAACCAAATTATTTTTCGTGCTCGCATTTTCTATTGTAATTGATTCTATTTCCAGGCTTCCAATAAATTCACTTATTCTTGTTGTTTAATTTCAGTCTTTTTTCTCCCATAAACACATATGGAATAACAATGTACGTCAGTTTTCAATAAAATTTCCCCAATTATCTCCCTTTCATCTTTCCATTCTCTCTGTTTTGCTTGTTACTTCTCTTTTAGCGACATCAGTAAATGACTAGCAACAGTATGCGCTCAAGCGACATGGTTGCTATGGAAACCAGTCATAAAAGCGTCGCTCACCTCCTTACATATTTTTACGATTTGAAACACCAGAAAATTCATTATAATATTTGTTTTAGTGTAGAAAAATTGATTTTTTTTTCACAATATAGATGTGAAAGTAATCTATAAACAGTAATAATTGTTTTAAATTTGGCCTAAAAATGAGTTAGCGACAAGTTCAGAGAAGTTCTAAATTACTAAAACTGCCACTTAGCTATATATTCAAATACTACTGTGTTTGAATGATATTATTTCTGCGAGTGTATTATCGTGTTTGCGAAAATATATGGACATATTGCATGTACTTTTGAAGTAATCTGAACAAGTTTATATTAAGAAATGTAAAAGAATCAAAATCAAGATTGGTAATTGTATCCAACTCAGGAATTTAAATCAGAATCGGTAATCGTATCGGAATCGGGGACAATATTGGAATCCTCCTATCAGATGTGAAAAGTGCGAAAACGTGCCTTTACATAAGCAACTGGAGGAAAATTGCTTGATCGAATGCAATAAAAAATTGATCTATTTTTTTTTTTGACTACTTGTCTGAATTAAAAAACAAAACCAAAAAAACTGACCAACCATGCTATAATTTTGCTGCTCACGTGATTGTGCTTTTTCACACTAAACGAAGAAATGTACAATCATCTGATGCGAACGCGTTCAAAAAACAAATCGAATATATAAAAATCATTATGTCTGTCTATCTGTTTAGTTATCGGTTTCCATATTTTCAAACTCTCCCTTCTAAAACAAAAACTCGCAGTACAGCACCGGAAGTCTGAAATGATTGGATTTTTTACGGGCACTTCTGTTATGATCCTGTATACATTTCATACATTTATATCAGTTAATTTTAATCAGTTCTTAGGCATGTCAGGTTGGTACAGTGGTAACGTAACCAGCTTTTTAAAGTTGTTTTTCGAATATTCTGTTGAAAAAAAACAAAACTTTCTTGTAAATTATAATTTACTGTCTTGATTTCTGTTCTCTATATTTTGACAGTTAAATAATCTTCCTGAAAAAATGGGGAAAGATATAAATGCACACACTTGCACTATGTGCGAACTTGTTTGTAAGTCTCTTACAGGACTAAAATATCATCTTATGCTGACACGTGAATAAATTTAAACGATAAGTTGTTAGAACTTCATGAGTCGAAATCGACCAAGGAGTCCAATAACATACAGTTGAACTTCAGAATACGGTGGTTCGAGGATACATTTAAAAAAACAATTACAATGTGGAATACGATGTTTTTTCGTCCTTTGGTTACGGTATTTTCCCGGCCCAACGAGGTTCTTAATAACCTTATATATATATATATATATATATATATATATATATATATATATATATATGCACTGTATTTTGTTACTAATATAAATATATATATATATATATATATAGTTTTATTCGTAGTATTATGAATTTTACTGGGTTTATATAATTCAGTAATCGTTAATATACCAATAAAATTCAAGCAACAAAGAGATGACTTAAATTATCATATTTCATAATTGAGCATTCATATATTGTTTTAACAAAAAAGTTTTGAAGTCTTCGTTTATATATATATATATATATATATATATATCTATAATATAAAGCTGAACATCTGTGTGTATATGTGTGCGCATGTGTGTGTGTGTGGTCACAAATAGGCTCCTATACGGTTGACTATTTTAAAAAACTGATTACATATAATGATAGAAGATGTATCGAGGATCAGGAATAGGTATGTTTGATCTGGCAGAACGGTGGTTCATAAAAATTGTCGGGTCTGCGTTCGCGCCTGGCCCCCAAAGTATGGAAATAAACAATGAAAAAAAAAGTTTACAAGGGTTTTTGATATAGATGTACATAAGAATACTTTGATAAGTATGTTTCAACTTAAATAGGGATGGTATAATAAAATTGTAGAGTCTGCGTTCGCGCCTGTACTCCATGATAATATGGTACAAACTTTAACAAAGACATTTCATATCTATTCGCGTAAGTATACTTTGATAATTATGTTTCACCTTGAAGAAATATGGTAAAATACAATAATCGGGGGGTTCGTTCGCTCTTGACCTCCATAGAATGTAAATATGTCACAAAGTTTAACAAGGTTTTTAAAAGGGGTGAGAGCCCACAATTTTTAATTCACGTTAGCTTTTATTTATTTCTTTGAGTTGAATTGTATCGAATAAATTTACCTCATAAATTCACGTTCTTATTAAATTGAAAGCCCCGCAAAGGTCGGAACTTTAGACAATGCTCGACACAAGTTTTGCATAACTGCTTTTTTCCTTCTCCACTTGCACGTGGCACTTCTTCGAAAATAGATAAGTAGATATATAATTAAAAAAAAAACGTTACTTGTTATCGTGTCAAAAGAAGGAAAAATTCCTGCTCACGTGATTACGTGTACTTTTTAAAACATTTACATAACCTTTTTATTTTTATTCATATATTTGTTTAAGCTTTTTTTATCATTGTACTAGAAGGAATTCAGTAGATTACTACCCTGTCTGCGTGTTCTTTACATTACGTTAGTACAACCCTGAATTCGATGGCGCAATACTAACCCGCTCAATACTGTAAAACTGAAACGAAGCTGTTCTGCTTGAAAAGAGGGCCATTTTCTTCTTATTCATATTTATATCGATACTTTGCTTTAAAAAATTAAAGTAATTACATGTTTACTTTTTTAATATCCCATTTTGTTGTTTCGGATTATTTTACTAAAGTAAGTAAAGCTTCATTATTTTTCAAAACTGTCTTTGTTTTTTTTTTTTTCGATATTTCGTCGATATTATTTAGTAAGAGTGTTTAGCAGAAAAGCCAACAGACGACTACCCGAAAAATAAATACTTCGGGTATTGCTGCCAGTACACACACACACACACACACACACACACAAACACACACACACATATATATATATATATATATATACATATATATATATATTCGAAACAAAACAAAATGAATATTAGAATAAATACGCATAAATGTAGTAACAAAATCATAAAAATATATAAATAATTTTTAAAAAATTTAAATTAAGATGAAAACTAAAACTAAAAAAAAACGAAAAGAAGATTTAAAACAAGAATTTTGGTCTGTCCAGTACTCAAGATGGCCGACCGGTAAGAACATGGGGTGGAATGTATTTTCCCCAAACGAACACTACAAGCTTATCAGGTACAAAATTAACTTTTTGTTGGTAACATCAGATTGAAATCACACCTGACGAGTTAATCACAAACACCATTTTTATGAAAACATAAAAGATAAAAGTCTCATCCCATTAACGAAACGGCTGTAATGAAGAGACCCAAGATGAAATAAACAATAGTTTTATAAAACCAAAAATGTGAGGCTTTGAATTTCAACAGAATTCTGTACTATATATATATATATATATATATATATATATATATATATATATATATATATATACGTTTTATTTTTATTATCGTATCTTTCTGTTAAGTTACATTATTGTTTCGGCTACACGGCCGTATTTTTGGCCGTCTGTAGCGTCCTCAGACTTTTACAGAAATGTTCGCTATTTTGGGATGAAAGAGTGGAAGATTGAATGAGGTCGGGGAGGGGGTTGCGAGGAGGACGGAAGAGGAAGAGAGGAAAGGAACAAGGAGGGAAGGTGGGGGCGTTTGGTATGTCGATAATGTTTTAGTTTTGGGATTTAAGGGTCTTGTGGGGGGTTTGAGGGGTTCATTTCTGGTGTGGCTGTTGGGGTTCGCTTATGTTTGGAGGCAGGGGGTTATGATTCGGTTTATTTATTTTTAGTTTTTATTTTGTTGTTAATTGTTTGGAGAGGGTCAGCGAGCGGTCGCGTGCACGGGTACACTAGATAAATATATATATATATATATATATATATATATATATATATATATATATATATATAATACCATATCATTTTAAAGAATAAGTTAACAAAAAGTATTTTCTATACAAAAATTGTCAAGCCTTCATTAATTAGCCGTCACTTTTTTTTTATCTAAACTGTCCTTTGCATAGTTGATCTTCTATTGAACTTAGGCGAATAAAACTCAAGTAAGAAGACTTGGTGCAGTTTCAATTTTTTATTAGAGAAAATTCTTTCACGAGAATAATGACTAAACCTGATTTCTGCTAAAAGATAAGTTAACATTAATTCGTTTTTACTAAATTTCTTAGCGTAAGAAATGGTGGTCGAACAAACAATCTCGAGAGAAATACTCGCTTAGAGTTTTATATTTTCGATCTCTCGGTGCCTACACCTCGAACTGCCTGCAAACTTTATCCATTCTAGAACACCTGATATAATTTACATCTAATAATATGCCACCTGCATTTCTAACGGTTTTTGTAAAGATAACTGACCTCTGAACCCGCGCCTTACTCACGCTGGGTTCATTTCGTCTATTCTGATTTGCTGCCAGGTTATCGTGACATGGACTTAATTTTTTAAACACATACTGGTTAACATAATCACTATTTACTGACGTAGGGCCCCAATATATATCAATATGAAAGTAAAGACAATTACACTCCCTTTTTTATCATGACTATGTCAGGCTAACACTAAATATAATTAATATAAGTGTTATAGCTCTGCATTTTAGCCGAATCGTAACATTGTCCCTGTACCAACACGTGGTAGTCTCAATCTCTAATAGATAAAGTATAGAAAAGGACTTAAAATTCGCTTTTTCTTTAAACAACGACATTGATCTTCCCATTGTTACTGCGCTTCTTTCACAGCATCTAAAACGCGATCTCGAACGTGAATTCAGTCTTTAACGTGATCACTCTTTTAAAATCGTCATTTTTTGCCTATTAATGGGGTTATTTCGTTTGTATTTGCATACGCTATATTACAAGAAATCAATATAAACATGATTCATTTTTTGTTATAATATTAAAATGAAAGATAAATAATATAAATAATATATAACAGCATATATAAACAGAACTATAAGATAAAATAAAGAGGAATATTAAGAAAATTCCTATTTAGGCCAATGCATTTAGAGAGATTTAGTTAAAATGAAGATGATATAGCATAGACGAAATTGGAACCTCGTAATTTAGGTTTATAAATAGATTACGTGTGAGAATTCGAAAATGGAATGTAAAACAGCTTAGAGATAAAATAGTTTCAAGAAAAGAATGTGTACTGTCAATTTTGTTATGAAAATTCAATTGAAAGAATGCAGCTACAAGATAATTTAATAAACATGTTTTTAACATTTTGGAAATATATGTTACTGAGTATAGGTTAAAATTCCTTTTGTAAACAAAGGAAAAAGTTTTGGACACGCATGTCCAGAACCCGTGAAAAGAAGACACATGTTTTAACATGTGTATGACGTCATGGAAAAATGGGAAGTTCTAGATATAGATAGAAAAACTTTAGAGTTAAGGAGACAGAAGCAGGGGGAGAGACGGAGAGGGAGTTTGAGAACGACAGACGATAGTCTGCAGTTTGGAATTCGAACGTCTAGAAGCGAGACGGTCACTTTGAAACTTAATATGTGAAGCGTTGAATTCTTGATGATGAAAACCACGGCCGGTAGTGAGAAGAAATAAACCCATCATGTGTTTTATAAACGTCGTCTTTGTGTTGTGATTCTACCATAAGGTAAAGTGAATTGTTAATATATGTCTATATATCTGTGTTATAAAATGTATTTTCATACACGTCTCGACATCTCATATCTACACTAAGAAGTCTCAACACAATGTCTCGACACTCAAGAGCTTCTACACTTCTAAGTAATGAACATTTTTTATAAATATGAATCGTCATAAAACGAACAATCTCTCTACAACATCTCTCTCTCAACAACATCTCTCTCCCTCTCTCTCTCTCTCTCTCTCTCTCTCTAAGACACCACGACAAACTCTCAATAAGACTCTCTCTAAGTCTTTCAACATCATAATTAATAAAACTCCTAAGACTCACTTTTAATGAAACCCCTATATAACAATAAGAGATTAACAGAACCAGCAAACCGGGAACACAAAAATGCATATATATAAATAGATACAGATAAAAATTGGATATACATGAAAGATAAAACAATTTGAAAGTAGAGACAAATGGGATTAGAAAAAATGTATAAAAATGTGCTCAAAATAAGTTATAAGTATAATATAATATAATCTATATGTATAAAAGGTAAAATATGTGTTAATGTATATATCTGGTAAAGGCGTGTGGGAAGGTGGCTCGGGGCTTCACTGTTTCTTAGAGCTTTTTATATGCTCTCTAGATTATAATATCTCCAATGTACGAAATAACGTCGTGTGTATCTTTTATTTGTTCGACTTTTACACGCTATTGTTGCAGTATTTCTTAGTGTCTGGGTGTTTCTTCGTTTTTTTCCGTATATACAAGGGATACATGTTCGAGTTTAGCCTTTAGTTTAGGAGTCTACAATCTTCGTAAACCCAGAAAGTGTTTGTACAGTATAGCTAAATCGTTTAAATACTGGTATAATCCTATGAATTGATGTTAAAATGGAAAATTCAGGTAAACATACGAAAAAATGCAGGTAAAAGTACTAAAAAATGGACTAAAAATGGACTAAACATGGTAATTTGTGGGATTCTTACAAATTAGTAATTTTATTTGAGAGATATAAAAAATTTATTTAAACACTGTTGATCAAGAATCATATATATTCGTTGTCTTAATTTCTTAAACGAGAGCTGATATTCAATCATATTATAACTTCTTCTGCTGATGGACCGGTCACATTTAGAATTTAGAATCTTGCTTCGAATGCTCATATTAAACCCGGGATAAAATCACCCATGTTTATCTTTCTCTATTCTCAGAACACTTTTTATTAAGGGAGAAATATATCCTTAGCACACTACGTTCATTAAAGAAGAAACAAAACAAGACGAGCGTTGGCCCAAAAAGACTACTATTTATAAACATAGACACTAAACCATTGAAGAACTAGGGGAAGTTAAGTAGTTTCTCAATGCACTTCTGGCAGCATTTTTTATGCCTCAGGCGAAAAAGTTTACAACGGGCTTTGTCACTCACATCCGTGTTGCAACTCATAAATCGATGAATATTTTCTCCTACTATAATATATTTTTTCTGACGACTAGTAACTAGCGCCTTCTTTAATGAATAACATTTCTTTATAATCTTAATAACCATTCCCGGCAACGCCGGGTAGCACTAATATAAAGCATGATGACTCTATTAGGCATTTTCTTATTTGTATGTCCATTTCGTGATACAATGAGTTTCATTAACTTTTCTGAACTCATATGAGAGGATAAGCATCAGGGAAATGAGGAAAGAAAAATGTTTTTTTTCCTACTTTTTGTTTCCATGAAAAAAATGGCGCAAGTCTGAAGATGGAAATTGAGACGGCATCAAAATTGCCGCCGGCTTAACCAAAACATAGGAAGGTTTTCGATGTGAAAAAAAAAGTGACGGGATATATTTTTTCCTTTTTATTTTCATTTTTTGTGTTATTAAGACTTCTGATACATTGTTCATTTGCTATACTTGTATGTGTCTTTATATATTGTCTACCATTGTTTGCATATCTCTCATTATATCTGGGCATATCTTTCTATCTTGTTAATTCTAGTGATATTTATTTCTAGATATAAGATACATATATATATACATATGTTTATATATATATATATGTATATATATATACATATATATATATATGTATATTACAAAAGAAATATGCTAAAACTGGAAAAGATAAGGACAAACTATTCTAGTAAAAAGTTTATAATTTTAATATTGCAGTATAGAGAATTGATTATATGATGTTATCAATTGAATCATTTCCCCAACTTTACAACGTGGTAAGAAAGAAGAAAAGAAAGAAGAAAAGAAAAAAGAAACAACATACTGAAGATAGAGTATATCACCGAAATATATTTATGTTATAAATTTTAAACAAGTAAAATATTTTAAACAAATAAAATATTTGTTTATACTATATATATATATATATGTGTGTGTGTGTGTGTGTGTGTGTGTGTGTGAAAAACGCATCAAGTGCGCTGTAATACTAAATCACAACGTAATATTACGTTGTGATTTAGTATTACAGCGCACTTGATGCGTTTTTCACACACACACACACACACACACACACATATATATATAGTATGTTTATTATATTAACATTATTAGTAACATATGTGCATAAGTGGTTGAGTGGAATGCCAAGTCAAAGATACCACTTCATCATAATAAAAAAGGAGAGATATTGAAACAAAAGTTTGGATTACATTCGTTTTTATAAGATACTTGTAAGTGGTTTATGCTCTTTAAACAAATTGAGGTGTATACTTTCTGAATGTGGGTGGTAGAGATTTTGAGAGGAGGTGTGGGGAATTGAAAGTAATAGGGATAGGGAGTGAAGGGAGAGGGGAAAGTACGAGGTAATCCGGTGAAGCTGTAGCAGCGGAGAGGTATTGGTATTATTTTAACTTGGCGGTTGTTTATTGACCGTAGTCTTAGCTTTGATCTGAAGTAAGATTATACCCTCGTCACCGTTCTTATTCTTTAGGTTTTATAGTTGATTTATTTTCTATTTCTGGTGGCGACTTTAGCATACGTCTATTTTATTGATAAGCTCTATTTATTTATTAATTTTATTCCTTGCTTTCTTTATCACATTTGTTTCTCAATACCTCCTCGCTGCTACAGCTTGGCCACATGGACTCGTACTTCATCCCTTCTCTTTCACCCTCACTCCTTTCCCTTTCCATTCATCACACCCTTTCCCAACACAGCTACTCCTCACATTTACAAAGTATACACCCCATTTTCTTCCAGAGATTAAACCCACCCGAATATCTTGTAAACCCCCCCCATATATATATATATATATATATATATATATATATATATATATTTGTATATGTATATGTGCTCTCCGCTTATCTCGGCATTTTTTTCCAGTCGTCTTGTACACACACCTCACTTGCCGCTGGTAATTAACAATGTCGACTAAGGAGATTTGTGGTTGAAGATTGCGCACCTCCTGACAAAAAAAAAAAAAAAAAAAAAAAAAATTCACGCGCAGGCACCCCTTCGTAGGTATCCATAGTCTGTTAAAAACGGAAGACGCCCTCTATATGTATGTATAAAACTAATAAAAATGTCTACAATTTATATGCGGTATTTATTCGTGTTCTATAGGGGAGGTGCAGAAATAACAAATGTTATTTTGGATTTTTTTTTTAGGGAAACACCATTTTCTACCGTACTTTCGGTGTTCCCTAGTGTAATAAAATATATATATATATATATATATATATATATATATATATATATATATATATATATCCTTTATTACATATATATATATATATATATATATATATACTAGACGACACAATATATATATATATATATATATATATATATATATACTAGACGACACAATCGGCTATGTACATAAACGTTATTTATTGGAACACGCACTTATGGATAAACACATGCTACAGCATGAGATGTGCATAGTTTACGTAGACATGACTGTATCGCTACCGTATTATTAATTTACCTAATGATAAGTTTGGTATAGGATTTGGATGCGACTATAGTCGAATCCACGCCCTAGCGACGTCGTGTTTCCGGAACTAAATGTTGGGAAGTTAAAGGAAATAAACACAGAAGAAATAAGACAAATGGTTTATAAACGGAAAATAGAAAGTTCACTGGTGTAGAGAAAATGAGGTCAACATAAGATTGTTGTTCAGAGTATAGATATGACGGTAACAAAAATAATGAAACATATATGTGAACAGCTTCCGATTTGTTTATGGTCGCCTTAGGAGGTCGCTATGTGGTTGGAACGGTGCTCCGTTAACAACAATTAGCAGCGGTTTGACCGACGAAATTTTAAATTGAGTCGTGAGTGTAGCACGTGGCGTCAGTTTATTTGGACAAATCTGTAGACAGCTATATGCTGGGAGCAAATGGTGGGAATAATTGATCAGTTGTGTGCATTAATAATAAAAAGGGTCCGGATGTGTATACACGCACCCACGGTAAAAGGAATACGTACTATCAAAAGTAAAAGAGATGATGAAAGAATTGTCCAGAGCAAAAAATTTGGGTCGGCGATCTTGTTCGTTCGACACACGGAGGCTTATAGCAAGACAAACTAGTCACATGCTTTCAAAACAGATTACACATTCATACACAGCTCCTTATAAAAACACAGATAAACACACACACACACACACACACACGCACACACACACACATATATATATATATATATATATATAACTACTTCATTTACTCACATAAATTAATATACTAAAGTATAAATTTATGCGTAAACTTTAAGTTTGTTTTTTTTTAATTCAATTTTCACCCCAAACAAGGCACAGTGCCACTTTGAAGCAGGGGGCTACTATTAGGGACTTAATTAGCGGGGTCATTATGAAGGGAGAAGAGCAGAAAGATGTTTGTTAACATTACACTTGAACTTCTGCATATCATTGCAGTTGGGAAAGCAGAATCCCGGAAGGGAGTTCCGAAGACCCGCAGTTCTGGGGAAGAAACTATTGGAGTAAAAGGCTTTCTTGCACCTAGGGATCTCTACTGTAAAGGGATGAGACTTAGTAGCTTGTCGGGTTTGTCGAGGGTAGTTACGTCGGGGAGGTACAAGTGTTTGCAGTTCGTCAGAGCATTCACCATTAAAGTATTTGTAGAACAGGCAGAGGGATGCAACATCTCGTCGATGGGACAGAGGTTGAAGCCTAGATGACAGTTCAGGACCTATCAGGTTGGCGACTCTTTTTTGAACCCTGTCCAGGAGCGAGAGACAAGCAGCAGATGCACCAGCCCAGATGTGACAACAGTACTCACTACATGTGCGAATGGTTGCCTTATAGAGGTATAGGATACTGGCAGGCGTAAGTAGTTTTCTAGCACGGTAGAGGGAGCCAACCTTCCTTGCAGCAGCCTTGGCAATGCTCTCAATGTATATATTCCAGTTCATATTCCTTGTAAACGTTAGGCTGAGGAGTTTAAAAGAAGTACTTTCAGGCAATGTGTTCTTGGCCATTGCTATTGGTGGTAGAGAAGGTTTCTTGTAGTTATTGAAGGAAACAAGCTTAGTCTTAGCAGCATTGAATGTGACCAACCATTTTTGTCCCCATTCCACTACGGATTGGAGGTCGACCTCTAGTGTTTCTGCCATTTTCTTGGATATGTGTTCATTTGTTTTCCCCTCATATCTGTTATAGAGAGTGGTGTCATCGGAAAATATACCCATCTCCGAAACAATATTATCAGGGAGGTCGTTTATGAATATCAGGAATAATAGAGGTCCAAGGATAGATCCCTGAGGTACTCCCGCATTTATGTCATATTGTTTGTATGTATGTCCGTCGAGGACAACTTTGATTTTTCTATTACTTAAGAAGGATTTAATTACATTATGAATTCTTCCAGTGATTCCATATTATCTAATTTTCCTTAGAAGACCATCGTGCCATACCCTGTCAAAAGCCTTAGATATATCAAGGGCCACCGCTCTACTCTCCCCTGTTTTATCCAATGAACGGTATATACGTTCAGAAACTACAGTTAAGATATCTGCTGTTGAACGGGATTGCCTGAATCCATATTGTTTGTCAGTCAGGAGTTTAGCAGCTGTTAGGTGCTGGCCTAGGGCTTGATTAACTAAGGACTCAAATATTTTGGCGAAAAGCGGGAGGAGGCTAATGTGGCGATAATTTAGTGGGTCAGTTCTTTCACCAGAATTCTTTAAGACTGGTACCACAGAGGCGGTTTTCCAGCAGTCGGGAAAACAAGATTCGTTAAGGCATTTATTGTAAAGTTTGGAGAGAACTGGAGCAACCTCGGCAGAGCATTTTTTTAATAGCACAGCCGGGATGAGATCTGGTCCACATGCTTTTGAGCTGTCTAGGTGTTTTATAATAGCATGTACCTGAGAAGGGGTGATTTTCAAATCGTCAAGTGTGGCGTCTGTTCGCAGAGGAAAATCAGGGAGTGAGTGGTGTACCGAGTTCAGTGTGGAGTTTGAGGCAAACCGACTGGCAAGCAGATTAGCCTTGTCAGTTGCCATGCAAGCAACCTCATGATTGTTTGTTAGTGGGGGAATAATTGACTGTCCATTATTAACTACGCTGTTGTAGATTTTCCAAAAATCCCGGGTTCCTAATTTCTGTGATTCGATGCGCTTTCTGGTGGTTTCAGAGTAATCTGTCTTAGCTGTGTCTATCACTCTCTTACAATTATTTCTAGCTTCTATAAACTTCTGTTTATTTGAGCTGGACTTATGTCGGTTGAATCTGCGGAACGCATGCTGCCTTTGACAAATGGCAGCTGCACAAGCAGAGGTAAACCATTGGGGAGAGTGGGGCTTGCTATAGTATTTCCGTGCGGGAACATGTGCTTCAATAGCAGTTTTGAACCATTCAGTTGTCTCATTTGCACACTGTTCCGCTGGAAGAGTAAAGATATTTTGCCATGGGTCATCTCTGATGAGCTCCCTGATGGCTTCCCAATCAGCCTTTTTGTAATACCTCGTTGTTTTGAGAAGTGGGTCTTCAGTTTTAGGGCGAGAATTTAGGCTGATTTCTACCATTATCACAGCGTGATCAGCATTCCCGAGTGGGCCGTGGGCATTTGTTGTACAGTCATTGGGAACCGTTGTGAGAAAGAGATCTAGAAGTGAGGCATGTTGATCGTGCTGGTCTGGGAAACGTGTCGGAAATGTAACCAACTGAGATAGGGAATGAGATATAAACAGTGGTCAATACGTAGGTAGAGTTAGTCAGTAGAAGAATCCTAGAGTGGATGAAACGCGGAATATTCAGTGTAGCTTAATCTCTCTATATATTTTACAACTTACTAACTAGCTCTACCTACATAATGAGCATATATATATATATTTAATATATATATATTTAATATATATATATTTATATATATATATACATATTTATATACACGGCATAATCGCGTTGACACAACTGCCCACGTCAGATCACCGGAGTTGAGCAACATTGAGCCGTCTAAGTACCAGATGGGTGACCATTTGGGAATTCTAGGCGCCGTATGTGCTCTCCGCTTATCTCGGCATTTGTTTCCAGTCGTCTTGTACACAGACTTCACTTGCCGCTGGTAATTAACAATGTCGACTAAGGAGATTTGTGGTTGCAGATTGCACACCTCCTGACAAAAAAAAAAAAAAAAGAAAAAAAATTCGCGCACAGTCACCCCTTCGTAAGTATCCATAGTCTGTTAAAAACAGAAGAAGCCCTCTATATGTATGTATGAAAAAGCTAATAAAAATATCTACAATTTATATGTTCTCTTTATTCGTGTTCTATTGCATAGGTGCAGGATTACAAAATTTTATTTTGGATTTTTTTTTTACAGAAACACCATTTTCTGCCATACTTTCGGTGTTCCTTAGTGTGATAAAGGAGATGTGAATGCACGGGTGATGAGCAGGGAAAATGAGAAAAGACGAAAAGTTATAGCCAATAAAAAGGTGCCATGTGAACCGTAAATACATAAACATACACATACGTACGCGCATACACATATGCACACAGTACATATCTATCTATCTATCTATCTATCTATCTATCTATCTATCTATCTATCTATCTATCTATACAAGTGAACGTGTCTATGTATCTGTGTGTCAGTCTGTGTATGTACATTTCCCTAAGCAATAACTCTGTCAAATGAAAGTCGACAGACTCGAAGTTCGATATACAGGGTACTGAGATTTGCAAAAATCTTTGCGATCAGTTGTTGGCCAGAAATTTGGCTGCTAAGGGGTCACACTTCAACGATTTGACCTTTGAGAACTCTACCAAACTCTCCCGACAATTTTGGGTATAAACACTTGAAATTTTAGATATAGGGTTCTTTGACATGGTTCTAACTTAGTAACTTGATTTGAGCCTGAAGCAATAAATTTCAAGGGGTCATAATAGGGGTCGAATTAAAAAAAAATGACCTTTTTTTTTTTTGCTCAACACACACCTCCAAAAAAACCGGGCAACACCAGGCTGAAATGCTAGGAAATATATATATATATATATATATATATATATATATATATATATATATATATATATATATATATATAAACGGCATAATCGCGTTGACACAACGGTTCACGTCAGATCACCGAAGTTAAGCAATATGAGCCTGGTTAGTACCAGATGGGATGCTATTTGGGAATTCCAGCCACTGTATGTGCGCTCCGCTTATCTCGGCATGTGTTTCCAGTCGTCTTGTACACACACTTCACTTGCAACTGGTAATTAACAATGTCGACTAAAGATATCTGTGGTTGAAGATTGCAAACCTTCTGCCACAAAAAAGATGAAAAACTGTAGTCTATAATAAGCTGCTCTCTGAACCGTAAATACATAAACATACACATATCTACGCGCATACACATATGCACACAGTACACATCTATCTATCTATCTATCTATCTATCTATCTATCTATATATCTATCTATCTATCTATCTATCTATAAAAGTGAACGTGTCTGTGTGTCTGTGTACATTTCCGTACGCAATAACTCTGTCAATTTTTCGTCTACAGACTCGAAATTTGATATACAGAGTTCTGAGATTTGCGATCGGTTGTCGGCCAGACATTTTGCTGCTAAGGGGTCACACTTCAACGATTAGACCTTTTAGAACTCTACCAAACTCCCCCGCCAATTTTGGGTCTATACACTTGAAATTTAAGATATAGGTTCCTTGGACATGGATCTAACTTAATAACTTGATGTGAGTCCAAAACAATAAATGTTAAGGGGGCATAATAGGGGTCAAATTTTTAAAAAAATTGACCTTTTTTTTTTTTGCTCAGCATACACCTCCAAACACCCGGGCAACGCCGGGCCGAAATGCCAGTCTATGTATATCTATACAGTGAACGTGTCTAGGTGTCTGGGTGTCTGGGTGTCTGTCTGTCTGTGTGTCTCTGTACATTTTCCTAAGCAATTACTCTGTCAATTTTTAGTTTACAGACTCGAAATTTGATATACAGAATACTGAGATTTGGAAAATCTCGGTAATTCGCTTTCGGCCGGAAATTTGGCTGTTAAGGGGTCAAAGTTCAACGATTTGACCTTTGAGAACTCTACCAAACTCCTCCGCCAATTTTGGGTCTAAACACTTTAAATTTTAGGTATAGGCTATTTGGTCATGGGTCTAACTTAATAACTGGATTTGAACCCAAAACAATAAATATAAAGGCGTCATAATTTAAAAAAAAAATTGACCTCTGTGGTCTCTGCCAAATTATTCAGAAAATCTCTGGTCTAAACATTGGAAATTTTACATAAATGGTATTCAGAGATAGAGCAAGCATTTTAATCGGTTTTGGTCGAAAATCTTTAATTAGCAATATATAAATGTATGTCTGTATGTTTGACTAAATCTTTTGACAGAGGCAACGGATTTTCACAAGATCAGTATCGTTTTGAAGCTCGACGTTTAGACGACAAATACCGAAAAATTGGCTAAAAACATGAATATCTTAACCCTAAACTGGTAACTTTATGATCTGTTTTTGCCCAGATATTTGGCCGTTAAAGGGTCAAAGTGCAACGATTTGACCTTTAAGAACTGTACCAAACCCCTCCGCCAATTTTGGGTCTAATCCCTTGAAATTTCAGATATAGGTTCCATGCACACGGATCTTACTTAATCACTTGATTTGAGCCCTTAAAATTAATGTTAAGGAGCTATAATAGGGGTCAAATTTTAAAAAATTACGTTTTTTTTGCGCAACATACACCTCCAAATACCCGTCTTCAAATTCAAATATATTTTGAAAAAATACAATACGCTTTTGTATTTTTTTTATACCTATATGCATATACATACGTATAGAAACACAGTAATATACACACACGCGCACATATATATGTACATTATATATATATATATATATATATATATAGAACCAATGTGTATAAACTAGTACCAAAAGAAAAATTACGATTCAATATTGAGAACTATCTTAGTTTAAAATTATATCTGTGGATTTATCCTGGCCAAAAGTTTAGGCACGAAATAGAAAATTTATTTTTAAGAGACTACACTTTACATAAAAATAGCTAGTTTTTTTTAATATTGGAACTGCTGATAAGCACAACAAAGAAAAATTGCGTCACCGACTCGCAAAACTCTGTCTCTCCAAGAAAAAAAAAATTAATTTTAGACAATTACAAAGAAAAGAAATCAATTTCAAAAATTTCTAATATAGTTCGAAGATCAAAAAGTGTTGTTCATCGCGTGATATCTCGATATAAGAATAAAAATGAATTAGAAGCATCCCCTGAAACCGGCAGACCCCCTAAAACGCCTCAAAGAGAAGATAGGATTATGGTAAGGCAGACTCTTAGTGACCGATTCAAATCCGCAACATCAATTTCTCATGATTTTAATGAACAGACTGGGAAAAATATATCTAGAAAAACTGTTTCTCGACGGTTAGCAGCTGCCATATATATATATGGAGGGGGTATATATAACAACCTAGAAACCTGTCCCAAATATGGTTATATACCGATCAAGCTAAAACATTTTAAAATGCATATTGTAACCCCCTTTCCCTTTCTGATATCACCTTTACCTTAGAAAGAAACATCCCCCCTGGGTACAAACCCATTAGCTGTTTGTTTATTACTACTTCTCCTTACTAGCATTAACTAACCCTAACCCTAACCCTAACCCTAACCAAATCTTACACATTCCTCTCACGATATCTTGACGAAAGACGAAAAGCAACAAAATGGCGACATGCTGCGAAGAGAGAACTCTAACTATAGGGCATTTATTAATACCTTTAATATATACATTAAATCATCATTAGAAAAATTGAAAATATTATAAAAGGTATCACTAAACGAACACTTAGTTGTCTTAATCCCTTTTTATTTGAATATAAACATATATACTAACGGGGCCTCCCGGCTTTGTCCGAGAGTAAAATACTCGTAAATATGATATTTTAATTTGTCCAGATTTCTTATATATTATTACAGAGTCGAGATTTTAAAAGTAAAAAAAAAAAAAAAAAAAACGACATTTAGGTGCCACCAGGTAGAATTGAAACGGAAACTTTTACATTCAGAGCTCGCCGGGTTACCATTGTACCAAGGTGGCATACTTATACACTGGTTAAAGATTAAAATAAAACGATGAATGTACCAAATGGTTAACGACTTTTTAAAGAAAAGTTTGACCCATTTTTGACCCCTTAAAATTTTTTTTAACCGGCTAAAGACCCATGAAAAAGCGGTCTGTAAAATATCCAATCTTTCGAGGGCCCTAGCGCCGCTCATCAACTTTTAGTTTCGGAGAAGATAGAGTTTGAAAGTATGGAAACAGACAGAAAGACCGACAGGCGGAGAGACATATAGCCGTGTATGTGTGTGTGTGCGTATATATATATATATATATATATATATATATATATATATATATATATATATATATATATATACATATATATATATCCTTCCATCTCTCTCTCTCTCTATATATATATATATATATATATATATATATTATTCAATAAGATAAAAAGCTATAGCAAACATCTAAATGACTATTTTAACAACAGTTCCTGATTTCGAAAAAAGAAAAATTAAAAGATTCATCTGCCTTACTTTTAATGCTAGTTTTATTTATGGTGTTTTTTTAAATTCAATAAAAACCCTCCAAAATTTGCTGATGAGGAGACCTTGCTTACCAAAAAACTATGTATAATTATTCTACATAACTTGATGTCTACCACAATAAAAAAGCATTGTTTTCCGAAACGATCGTACAGATAATTGATTTTGTTGTTGTTCCTTCTTATGAAACGGATTTTTTATTTAATGAAAATTTGATTTTTAAATTTTAAATTATAAATCACATTACTTAATATATATATATATATATATATATATATATATATATATATATATATATTGTAATTTATAAAATATATATGGCGATTAAGCTACACTGAATATTCCGCGTTTCATCCACTCTAGGACTCTTCAGGATTATAAGCCTTGAAGATCGGATATTTTTTTTTGAAATTGCCCGTTTTATATTTTGGACGAAAACAAATATTTTTATTTATTAATTTTCAAAACAGTAATCTACATACATGCATGTTTCGGTGTATATATATATATATATATATATATATTCAGTGTAGCTTAATCGCCATATATATTTTACAAATTACAATATATATATATATATATATATATAGAGAGAGAGAGAGAGAGAGACAGAGAGAGAGAGAGAGAGAGAGAGAGAGAGAGAGGTGGGGGATTAGGAGACAATGAGTCCAGAGAAGTTTTATTACATTTGCTATGTTAAATTACACTCGCATGTATTTGTTCAGCTTAGTGCTATTTATTTTCAATATAACATTGTTTTGAAATTAAATTACAGACGTTAGCTTTGACTTACCAAGTACTTTTATTGGCAACTTGAATACTGTTCCTTTATTGACCCTGAGAACCCAATGAACTCAAATTTGCGCAACGTTTCTACACATACCCGTCTAACGCTATGATTACGTGTTTTTTTTTTTCGTAAAAGAGAAAACGAATAAAAACGAGATTTGGGTTTGTTCTTTTTTGTTCCCCAACCGAATTAATGCTTTCCTCTATGCTATTAAGATGAAGGCACCACATAACGACATTATATGAAATGTTTTAGTTTCAATTCAACTCACACTTCCCGTCTGTCAAAAGTTTTTTTGCCTGATTTGTATAGAGTTGAAAACATCTTTTGAGACGGTCGCCATTTCGTCACAGACGTCAGTCACGCGTTGCAATTCGTTCATTAAAAAAACGAAAAACACGAGTTCGTTTGTTGTGAGGTGTTAAGATTCGAAGAGTTTTTTTGTTTTTTTTAAAGAAAGAAAACAAAACTGGATATTTTTAACATGTAATCATTCAATGGGTGCGTTCACCGGTGGAGATAATATTTTCAACTAAACATTTGTATTATTATAATTATTTGGATTATTGTCTTTACCTTATGTGTTGTTTCCGCAATGATTACTTCAGCTTCTTCAGCCCTGTCTCGTAAAATTTAGGAATAATTGTGTCAACTTAAAGAATATGCACGATATTTTAAAAATTAACCTTTATTTTATCCTCCATCATTTGTTGTGTGACGGTTAAAGTTCCTGGTATAAAATTCAGTTGTGACAAATTTCCGGATGTTTAATGGTAAGTCTGAAGTGGAGACGATACTCATAATACTTCGAATTACTCATGACTTGTACTGTTTCGTTTGGCGGAACGATACCATTCTATCGCTCAGTTTCTGTTTCGATTTTATTATTCTGCGTTTATTAAAAGTTACGCTCGAAATTCTGTGCAAGTTTGTGTGTTCGACAGAAAGATTCCCGAGTTCGACAAAACACATATAAATAATATCGAAAGGTATAATGTCGAAAACCTTTTGAAAATAACATTAAAGTTGAGCACAATAGTTTGAATAAGGCAAAAACAAAAAGATAATAATGAACAATCGTTATCTCAATCCTTCCGCTATTCAGCTGAATAAATCGTAGACGCACTTCATCAAAATTATAAAAAAAAACATTATGATGCGCATGAAATACTGCTTCGTATTTCATAATGTTGAAAATTAATATATATATATATATATATATATATATATATATATATATATAGATATACGATTTATATTTTATTATTGTATCTTTCTGTAAAGTTACGTTATTGTTTCAGCTACCCGGCCGTTTTTTGGCCGTCTGTAGCTTCCTAGGGACTTTTACAGAAACCTGTAAAAGTCTGAGGAAGCTACAGACGGCACAAACGGCCGGGTAGCTGAAACAAAAATGTAACTTAACAGAAATATCCGGTAATAAAATATAAATCGCATATTTGCTCTACAACAGTATTGAGCATTTTCTTCAAGTTTTATTAATTACCATTTCTACTATATATATATATATATATATATATATATATATATATATATATATATATATAAACGTTTTATATTTTATACCGGGAATTAGACTTATAGTCCAAAGAGCAAAGTTTGTTTTTATGTATTTGTAAATGTAATGCATCATCACTTTTAAAAGAAAACAGTGCCCATTGTTCTGTAGATGTATAATAAGTTAAATAGGTATAGGTATCCTATAGCTATATAAATATTGAGTAAAACGATACAAAGATATCATTTAAAAGCATGCCAAAGAATAGATTGGCTGAAATAATGGGCGGCTTTAAAAGGGAGCGAAAAAGGAATATCTGCCTTACTCGCAACAAGAAACGCTAGTTTTATTTTTGTGTCTTTAACCCATACCCCTATTTGTGTAGAGTGGATGACTTTGTTTAAAGAAAAACTTTTATCAAATTATTGTTCAAGACATATTGTCGATTTTATTATAAATTTTGCTAATACCGCTGTGTGTGTGTGACGCAGTTTATCTCAGCATAAACGCAATCCACCCAGACAAGTATGGTACCGAAATGAAGCTTATGACGCAGCGGATGTTTTAGTGGTACATATTCATGTTTTGTGTATGGAAATGCAAAATAAATGCAAAAGAAAATGCAAAAAAAAAATAACGATTTACTAAACAACGTTTTATTTACTGGATATTTTCCGGTATTCACCGGAAGTTATTATCTCCCTTAGTTAATTCGATTTACTGTGTGTGTGTGTGGCACTGTTTATCTCAGCCTACAGGAAACCCACCCAGGCAAGTAAGGTACCGAAATTAAGCTTATGATCCAGCGAATGTTTTAGTGATATTTATATCTATGTTTGATATATGAAAATGCAAAAAAAAAAAAAAAAAGAAAAGTCAAAGCAAAAAAATAACAATTTACTAAACAACGTTTTATTTACAGGATATTTTTCCGGTAAAGGACTAAAGTTTTCCCAGGTGGGCAAACTTGAATTCTTGTTTCAATAAAAACATCGTTTTCGAAGCGATCGTAGGCTCGCGTTGATCTTGTTTGTTATTTTCCTTATGAAACTGATTTTAATCTAAAATTATGAATTCTTTTACTCAATATATATATATATATATATATATATATATATATATATATATATATATATATATATATAAGTGAACGTGTCTGTGTGTGTGTATCTGTGTACATTTCCATACGCAATAACTCTGTCAATTTGAAGCCTACAGATTCGAAATTTGATATACAGGGTACTGAGATTTAGGAAAATCGATGTGATTTTTTTTTTGCGGACAGAAATTTTGTGTATTAAGGGGTCAAAGTTCAACGAGTTGTCCTGTGAGAACTCTACCAAACTCCTCCTACAATTTTGGGTCTAAACATGTGAAATTGTAGATATATGTTCCTTGGACATGGATCTAACTTAATAACTTGATTTGAGCCCTAATCAATAAATTTTAAGGGTTCATAATAGGGGTCAAATTTAAAAAATTGACCATTTTTTGTTTTGCTCAGCATACACCTCCAAACACCCGGGCAATGCCTGGCATCCATTGCTAGTATATATATAAAAGTGAATGTGTCTGTGTCTGTGTGTGTGTGTCTGTGTACATTTCCCTACGCAATAACTCAGTCAATTTTAAGCCTACAGATTCAAAATTTGATATATAGGGTACTGAGTTTTAGGAAAATCGATGGGATTGGTTTTCGGACAGAAATTTGGCGATTAAGGGGTCAAAATTCAACGATTTTACCTTTGAGAACTCTTCCTAACTCCTCCTACAATTTTGGGTCTAAACACGTGAAATATTAGAAATATGTTTCTTGAACATGGATCTAACTTAATAACTTGATTTGAGTCCGAAACAATAAATTTTAAGGGGTCATAATACGGGTCAAATTTAAAAGAAATTACCGCTTTTTTTTTTTTTTTTGCTCAGCATACACTTACAAACACCCGGCCAACCCCGGGCGGAAATGTTAGCATATATATAATTATAAAATTCAAATGACCTTGTAACGAGTGATGTAACCCAGTTTCCGGTTTACGACATCCGGTTGCGCAGGCGCGCATAAATTTAACCCGTAACAACGTAAACAAATAAACACAAATCGCTTCTTTTGCAGATTTTGACCTGCGCACTGAAATAATCACGTTATCATTTCGAAATTATTATTTAACATGGGAAGAGTAGGGGTGTTTGGCAACTATTCTTTATTACAACTATACTGTCGCTATTTTCATACAACTAAACAACTTTATTTATCTTAAGAGTGTAGATAAAAAAGGTTTATTAAAAAATGGAGAAGAAAAAAATGCGTTAAAATAACTTAAACGTAATACAGAAATGGACGATGTAAAAAACAAAAACAAAAAAAAAGCGGACAGTATTAGCAATTGCTTATTTGGATAATTCAAACGTGAAAAAAAAAGAACAATTGGGACGCTGACAACCTATAAGTATCGCCAACCACTTAAAATTCAGCAACTGTAAATTATTTTTTCAAAAGCAATCAATTATTACATACAAAACGACGCATAGAAATCTATTTATATTCTTTTTTCATTTTAATATACTTTCTGTTATGTAAAAAAGACCCTATTTTCTTTACATCACAAGTGTCACATTCGTACATGAATTCCATAGCTAATATAACATACTGACTTAACGGGTCACGGGTAGTCTAGTCTAGTATATATATATATATATATATATATATATATATATATATATGTATATATATATATATATATATATAACAGAAATTCTGAGTAAAATTATTGAGATTTAAAAGGAAAGTTGTTTTACGAGGACTAATAAAACTTCAAAAATTAGGACAAAACACTTTAAAATCTCATTTTAAAACAATAAATGTTGTTATAAATATACATAATACAACTCAAAATTTCCATTTACACATGGCGCAGCAGAAATATATCGCACATTTTACATGCGATCTTCTCAGACGCCCTAGTGTATTTTCTGAGCAATCATTAATGTATACGGATAGAACTGCATATCAGTGTGTAGGATTATTTTACCGTTCGATCAGATAATCCGAAGGTCAAGGCATGCTTGCGAGTTGAACATCTACAGGGTGGTCAAAAAGTCAGGTAACATTTTAAAGAAAAACGATATTAGCAATACACGTATATTTAAGTACCATACATTGAAATATAAAATGAAACAAACATGAAATATGTTTATTTTGTTAACTTAAATCTTTCTTCAAAATGTTTAGAATTGTTCCCCTTTTTATTCCTGATTGGCGTGCCATATTTCGTGATGATGTTTTGGGGGTTTCATCCACAATTGCATGGACAGTAGCAATATTCTCATCAGACCGACCGGTTCTTGGTCTTCCTGACCGAGGTAAGTCAACAACAGAACCGGTTTCATCAAATTTCCTATTTAATTTAATTACATGCTTTCGTGTTACAGTAAAGCCAGGAAACAATGTAGAGAACTGGCGAGCAGTTTCAGCAGCATTTTTATTGTACTGAGTGTACAATCTTACAATAGCAACCTTTTGCGGCGTTGTTAACTTTTGGGTGGCCATTATACCTGAAAGTAAGAAGAATATAAATTAAAGTTTATATATTACACTCAAATATTTAAACAAATAATATTAAACGAATAGCGATTATAATGGATCATACTGTTTTTTCTACCTTTAACATGTTACCTGGCTTTTTGACCACCCTGTAGAAGACTGAGTTAGAGAAAATTTAACAGCCTGAATGTTGTTTGCCATTCAAACTCTTCGAGGCTTTCCAGGTGGCTTTATTTTAAGTTCTGAAGCTGTAGGTTTGAAATTTTCAACCCATTGCTGTATTAATTTTTCTGTCTGAAACAGCCTCATGCAATCTTAAATTATTATTAACTCGGAAGCTTTCGTTGTTGTAGTTAAAGATTCATTATTCTTCAAAAAACGTTTCTACAATAAAAGCACGATGTGCATTATTCTCAAACCCATTGTTTCGTGAGTGTACATCAAGATAAAACACAGAATGGCATTTGCTATATAAAAACATTATTGACACTTGCCTGAGTTCATTAGTTACATATTGTTTAACATTAAAAATGTGGTAGGTATTTTTGCTGCATCCTCTATTATTGGCATCATCTATTATTGTTGCATATTGAGCTTTGATTATCTGGTTGATATTCTCATATAAATATTGATAATACTATTTATATGAATTTTAGGTTTACAGTAATATAAAAATTGTGATCCAATAGCATTTTAGAATTTATTTTTCTATTATATATATATAGTCTTTGAAGTTTTTAACATTTGAAACCACACAACAAATTATTTTTTATCATTCATCAAAAAAAACATCTAGTCAGTAAGTCATTTAATCACCTGCAATCACTGCATCAACTCTCAAATTTACTATAATACCAATTTTTATATTTTTTAAGGGATCATCAGTTGTTTACCATGAAACACTGTTTCGGGGATTTAAAAACAAAACAGTGTATTACATCATGGCTCCCCAGCAGTGTTGATCAAACACCACCACCCTTAATCTTAGGAAGAAGACAAGTTACAAAAATTTTTTTCCCCAATTTCCTATTCTTAATTGTAATTACTAACCTTTTCATAGTATAAAAATGAATTTCTTACCTGTGCGATTCATCAATTTCCACATTTAAAATGGATACATTTTTTAATTTTTTAATTTATCATTCTTGTATTTATAAGATTTGGATTAATCCATTTAACTACTTATCACCCCATTATCATATCATTATATATATATATATATATATATATATATATATATATATATATATATATATATATATAATTGTAATTAATAAAAATCTAAAGACAGTGTTCAATACTAGTATAGAGCAAATAGTCGTTTTATTTTTTTATTACCATTTTTTCTGTTTAGTTACATTATGTTTCAGATACCGAACCGTTTTTGGCGATCCAGTAGCCTCGTCAGACTTTACAGAAATGTTTGTTTGTGGAAGAATGATATCGGGGGGGGGGCGAGAAAAGCGAAAAAAAGGAAAAGAGAGAAAGGAAAGAGTGGAGGGTTTAGATCGGCAATATTTAAGTTTTGGTGTTTAAGAGCATTAGGTGGTAGTCGGTGTTCGTCTATGGTGTGGATAGAGATATGGGGATATAGGGAGGGGGATTGGGGAGAGAGGGAGATATACAGGGGAAAGAAGAACTCGAAATTGAAAGTAACCCCTCTTCTTACCCCTGTATATCTCACTCTCTTCCCCTCCCCCTCCTATATCCTCATATCTCTATCCGCACCATAGACAAACACCCACAACCACCTAATATTCTCTCTCTCTCTCTCTCTCTCTCTCTCTCTCTATATATATATATATATATATATATATATATATACTAGCAGGCGTGCCCGGCGTTGCTCGGGTGTTTGGAGGTGTATGCTGTGCAAAAAAAGCAAAAAATGGTTAATTTTTTTAAAACTTTGACCCCTATTATGACCCCTTAAAATTTATTGTTTCGGGCTCAAATCACTTTATTAAGTTAGATCCAGTTTCAAGGAACCTATATCTAAAATTTCAAGTGTCTAGACCAAAAATTGTCGGAGGAGTTTGGTAGAGTTCTTAAAGGTCAAATCGTTGAAATTTGACCCCTTAACAGCCAAATTTCTGGCTGACACCCGTCACATCGATTTTCCCAAATCTCATTACCCTGTATATCAAATTTCGAGTCTATAGACTAAAAATTGACAGAGTTATTGCGTAGGGAAATGTACACAGACAGACAGACACACAGACACACAGACAGACAGACAGACAGACAGACACGTTCACTTTTATATATATATATATATATATATATATATATATATATATATATAAACTAACTTTTATAGAAGCCTTATAATTGGTTGTTGGAAACATGCCAATGGATGTTTAGTAACATATTAATGCTGTACAATTATGTAAAACAAAAACGTATATTCATAGCCGCTTGGTAGAGGTTTTGGCTTCTTATCACGAAATTCCGATTTCGAATCTCGCTAGATTCAGCCACTCTGATAAATAGTAGATGACGAACCACGTATCAGTGGATGATCGTATTTTAAAAAAATAATGTATATGCCGCTCCCTATTTCGGGTAACCAAATTGGTCAAAGGGAAAATTTTTCGTAATTCGCATTTGGTTAAAAATCCACTTTCCTTTAATTGAATTCATTAAAAACGTATCGCTAACAAAAACAAATAAACACACACACACACACACACACACATATATATATATATATATATATATGTAATAAATATTTTAATAACTGCTTTTTATTAAAATCTGTGCACATCGCATTGATACTGCTATTTAAAAAATAAAATTGACAAACACTCATTCTTAGAGAATAATCGACGCAGTTTACGTAACAGGTTTCCACTAAAATCTATTTATATAGTAGCGAAAATTGAGTTATATATTAACCTGACAGACCTAGCGACTGGCATAAGTTTTTATAGAATCAGTGAAAACGTGGACAATAAGTGGACAAGCACCGGGGACAGAGGTTGAATAATAGACGTAAATATAAATTTCGATTTTACCATGAAAAAATTATTTAGACTAAAGAATTACCAACCAACGAACAGTTACTGGATTCTAATTAATTACTCAGTTTACATAAATGGCACCAATAAAATATCTGCACGTTTGATGATGAAAATGCTGTCAAACATTTTATGAATTTAGAAATCAACTCATAGTTTAAAGGCTGGCGTGCCTTAAGGTTCAATCTTGCACCCATCCCTCTTCCTATCAAGGCTCGATAGGGCGCGCCGAGCAGCCATACACAGATGTAACAAGAGCAATCCATTTTAGGGCTTAACCGGCTCTTATACCGATAGTTAATTTTATCGGCAGTGAAATAATTGCTGGAGCAGTAGAGTGATCCAACAACGTTGATTCCATGAGCAAATCTTCTTTCCCAGAACAGCATCCATCTAGAACACTATTTTTCTGTTCTGCTTCTTTTTTTTTTTTTTTTTTTTTTTTTTTACAAAGTAGTTACCACTTATCAATGCCCGAAGGCCACTCGAGGATAAGGGTTAATGTAGTGTACAGTAGTCAATAGGAAAATATCGTTGTAATCGTTAGTAGTGGAAATTTGGTAAATTGGATTACTTAAGAGGATGACTCAGACTACCATATTGTAGTCAGTTGGAAAGCAGTTCCACAGGTGTGCAATTCTAAGAAAGAAGCTTTGTTCATGGAAGCTACGCTTAGGTTTAGGCACAGATAAAGAAGGGGGGAATTATTGATAGATGAGTGTTTTTCATGAAAGTCAGGCCTGGGGGGGGGCATAGATTGGAGCTCAAACGAGCATTTGCCATGAAAATAAGGATAAAGCAGAGACAGGCTTGCAACATCTCTTCTGTGGAAAAGAGGCTACGAAGTCTATTTTGAACTGCCATGGCAACATAAGATCTTTCTAGCAGCTCTTGCCAGATGTGGCAACAGTACTCCATCCTTGGATGTACTTGGCTCTTATACAGGTAGAGTATTGAATACAACATAGTTGGCTTCGAATCCAATGTAAACAAGTTCCTGTTTAGCTCGTCTCATAAATAATCAAACTCTACCCAATTTACCCCATTAACAATTACCCCCTTACATGCATTAAACTTTATCTTCGAGTGGTCTTCTGGCATATATAAGTTGTTACGTCTAAGTAAAAAAAAAAAAACCTTGGACGCAGTTTAAATCTCGCCGACTTAAAAATCAGTGCGTTGTTTTAACATTGAAGCGCGACCGACGGACAAAAACCTTAACAGAAATGCTTTGACGCGTGTAACTCTAGATGTTACCATTACCTGCACGTTGTACGACGAACTCTCAAATAAAAGTGTGATAATCGCGAATGCACACTAATTTATTGACTTGGAGAAATCTTAAAGAAACATATTTTCCATCAACTTCCGGTTGTATCGTTACCAAATGTGTATCCGCTGACGCACGGCTTTGATTAAAAATGATGATATTATTTTTAAGGTTTCGTGAATTTTTTTTTTCCACAAACAATTGAGTTTTGTTGAGGTATACGCTGTGTTTTCTTTCTTTCCCTTTTTTTAATCAGCCATATTGTCGCCTGTCGTGCTTAGAATAATCGACATTGAAGCCAGAATTTAATGCCAATAATTTTATCTCCAGAATCGACACAGTCGTTTAATGTTCGGTTACTATGTTAATAATCATCACCAGCAAAACCAGCAGCATCAGTTTTCATAGAATAATCACGGTAAAGGCATTTTAAACGTACCTTTTTAACGCATTCGTAGTACATTACTGTCATTCGTCTTTTTGTCGCTTTGTTGTTTCTTCTGCTTTCTTTTCTTTATATCGCTCTATATTCATAATCAGTTTTCTCTAAGTTTGACATGAAATAGATCTGAGATATCAATATTAGATTTTGAATAGCCAATGTTTTGCGAAAATGATAATTCTGTATTCATTACATAGAAAAACAAAGAAGTTTCAATCGATTTCATCGAGTGCATATTATATCTAGCCTTACGATTCTTTCGATAAAATATATTTCACAATGTAGCCTTTATTTTAATTTAATAAGCAGTATATCCCAATAACCAAGCATATTTATCCCTTTATGACAATTATACACGTTACAAATATCCACTGTAATACAGGGTGTCCACAAAGTCTGGCTACATTATGTAGCCAGATTTTGTGGAAGCACCCTGTAGATTATGTAGCCAGACTTTGTGGGCACCTTGTATATACATATATATATATATATATATATATATATATATATATATATATGTGTGTGTGTGTGTGTGTGTGTGTGTGTTTGATAGTTTGTGTGTATATATATATGTGTGTGTGTGTGTTTGATTGTTTGTGTGTGTATATATATATATATATATATATATATATATATATATATATATATATATATATATATTACTTGTACTTGTACTTGAAACGACATTCACCCTGGAGGAGTTGAGTCGGCTTCATGAAGATGCACATCTCGTACCACTGCGGCCCAAGCCCGGCGATCGGAGGCAAGATCCCGAGTGAGCAACAGCCAGTCACGTCTCCAACGAGACAGGCCATAGATGAGCGGGCCCGAAATAAGCTCAGCGTCGGCTTTGATAGTCCCGAGCCACGTTCTTAGCTGGCCACCGACACGTTTTTTCCAGCCGGGTAGAGGACGTGGGGAGATAGCCTCGTGGATAAAGACCCCTGCATCACAGCGAGAGGCATGGCCGAACCATCGAAGGCGTCGGGCCCGCAGTAGGTCAGTAATTGCCTGGAGATTGCAGCGACGCCGGACTTCTTTGTTGGCGACGAAATCCAAGGTACGGACATGGAGAATGCGGCGGAGATTGTAGTGGTCGAAAACTTCTACGCGTCGCAGATCCGCTTTCCGTATGGGCCAGGTCTCACATCCATACAAAAGTATTGAGCGGACGAGGGCCTGGTAGATTCGTATTTTTGTCCTCAGACGTATTTCAGGCCGTGACCATAATCGCCTCTGGAGTCGACAAAAGGCAGCTCGTGCGGCATTAATTCGCGCTTCAATCTCATTCATGCCTTGACCGGTACCAATGAACGTGCAGCCCAGGTATTTGAAGCTATCCGTCTCCTCGAGGGTTTCCCTGTTGAGAGTGACGGAGGACCTTTCTGCTTGGGGGATACCAGCCGATAGAATCTTCGTCTTGCTGGCGTTGATTCTCATGCCGTTTGTCACCCTTCTTAAAAAAGTGAAAAAGGATAGCGTCACTCCAATCTTGGGGAATCTCCCCACTATTCCAAATCTCAGAAATCAGCTGGTGTAGGCGAGGGGTTAATTCATCGATTCCGGTCTTGTAGACCTCAGCCTGGATACCGTCCTCGCCTGGAGCTTTGTTATTCTTCAACTTGGCAATGACGGCTCTGATTTCTTCATGGCTGGGGGTATCCGACCAGCAATCGTAGAGATATGCAGCGGTGGGGGTGTTTTGACCTGGTATTGTAGGTGGAGGCTGGTGGTTCAGGAGTTCACGGAAGTGCTCGTGCCACCGATCCAATCGTGCGTTTAGCTCAGTAATGATTTCACCTCCACTGTTGTGGATGGATTCGCTCACGGATGACCTCGTCTGTGTGCTGGATTTCAATAGTTGATATAACTTGCGGGAGTCCCCTAACGAGGCCGCACATTCCATGTCAGTTGCGATATTGTGCCAGTAGACATTGCGGTCGTTGCGGGCAGAGTGCGTTGTTTCTCGGCGAAGGCGACGATAGTTGGCATCTCCGTTGAGTCTGGCACGTTTAGCCTCCTCACCCAATTTCACCGTTCGACTTGAGATCCAGTCCTTTTGACGACGCTTTGTGAAACCCACGGTGTTGGCTGCTGCTTCAGTGACGCCCTTTTTGAGTGCTTTCCATATATCTTCCACCGATTCTTCTGGTTGTAAACCATTGAATCGGTTGCGTAGGTCCAGTCGAAACTGAGTCGCAGTGTCGTCCATTTTCAGCTTCGTGATATCAAGACGTTTTTGACGGGAAACGTGTTTGTTGGCCTTCAGTCGCATTGTGAGCTTTGCTCTAACAAGGACATGATCCGATCCATGGGTATTTCCTGTTTCAGCACCTCTGTAAGCGCGACAGTCACGCATATTGCTTACCCAGCGTTTGCGTATCAAAATGTAGTCTATCTGGTTCGCCGAGACACCGTCATTCGAGTATCACGTCACCAGATGATGATTTGGATGCTGAGACTTCGTATTGGAGACAATGAGGTGATTGTTCATCGCGAAGTTAATGATACGTTCCCCATTGGCACAGCGATTCCCGATGCCAAATGGGCCCAGCGTAGATCATGTTTGAGCATCCGCCTTGCCAGTTCTGCCATTCCAATCACCTGCTATGACAAGCATGTCGCCGGCGGGGGTTCCGTTGACGGCAGCTTGTAATTCGTTGTAGAAGGTATCCTTTATAGCGTCGGCTGAGTCTAGCGTGGGTGCATAGACTGCGATGACAGAGACGTTGTGGATAACTCCTTTTAGCCGAATTCGGGCAAGACGAGGGGAAATGGGTTCCCAGTCCAAAAGAGATTTTTGTGCGCGGTCGCTCAGAGCGATTCCGACGCCATACAGTCCTGAGTTGTCCGTTACCACACTGTGATAGAGGTGGTAGGAAGTATCTTCTTGTGGTACCTTGATGGATTGGTGATCACTGTCCGGTAATCTGACCTCAGACAAGCATGCGACGTCCACCTTGTATTGGTGTAGAGAGCGCACCGTTATGCCGCCTCAGATCTCAAGGTTCGGACGTTCCAACAGGCGAAGAAGTAGTTCTGTCTTCTTCGAAGCATTCCGGCTTGCAAATTTAACACTTGTTCTACCGGGTGAACAAGCGCGTCGGCTCCCGCGTACGCCGTAGTAGGGTCCGCAGTTGTATAATTGTGCATATTTCTCATGAAGTTTCTTGGCGGTAGTAACCACAGGCGGACGCCAGTCGCAAGTGTACACTGCGGGTGTGTGCCCAGGAACGGATATCCTTGCCGCTGATTGTCAGCAGACGCAGAGGGATAGTCCGACCATGGATCCGCCGATTATCGACAGTCATTCCATGGGTTTGAAGACAGGTTGCCGCAAGTTCCTTGCAGACGCAGACTATCACCAGGCGCCGCCGGTTGCTGGCAGACGCAGCTGGATTTAAGAGCAGACGAACAGTTATAGCGCTGAACACTCGCTTGCATTCCCGCTCATTCGGTGTTAACCGGTCTCGCGACGTGGACGCATGGGCGTGAATTTGTCTGTCAGAGGTTATAAGTGACACACGCCTTATGGAACCATTTTATAGAGCAGTGGGGGCTCATACCCATATGCCCAGCTCCGGCATAACAGACCATTTGAGACCTTCATATATATATATATATATATATATATATATATATATATATATACAGTGTACCCACAAAGTCTGGCTAAATAATCTACAGGATGCGTCCACAAAGTCTGGCTACATAATGTAGCCAGACTTTGTGGACACCCTGTATAATAATTGTATCCATAGCCTGTGACTAATTGCTCAACACGATAGCAAAGTAAGACACAACATCTTTTTTAATGTAAGAAAATGTAGCACACAAATGTGACACTAAGAATTGGAAGAAAAATATAATATTCCTCGGACCGGCAAAACTTCTTTTTCACTGACCAAGAGCAATAAAGCAAAATTACAGCATTAGACATCATACAACCGTTCCCATTATATGTTTGCAAAAAATGAAAAACATATATAAAAAATTAATCAGACAGAAGGCCATAAAGTTGTAAAATTAAGTCCTATTTGCATAAAGTAATTACAATTTTCACCCTACTCTACAAGGGAGTAATATTAATCACCAAAATAGCATTTACACTTGGTGGTCTTATTTGTGTATGTATGGATCTTGTGTTTGAGTCGATGTGCATTTTAAGACCAAACATTGTGTTATTTTAGGTATTATCTGTATATAAATCCACTGTACACTCTATACTAGTTTAATTGGAACAGATACACCGATAGCATTGCAAAGGTTGCTGCCTAGAAGGCGGACTCCCTCTATCGTGCTAGAAAGTTATTACGCCTGAAAGCATCATGTATTTCTACAAGGCCACTATTCACCCACGTATGGAGTACTGTTGTCACATATAGGGCTGGCATATCTGCTACAAGTTTCTCGTACCTGGACAGGGATCAAAATAGAGTCGTCTATCTGATAGGCCAAAACTGTCATCTAAGCTTCAACCTCTGTCTCATCGACAAAATGTTGCATCCCTATGCCTAATCTATAAATATTTTGATAATGGCTGCTCCGACGAATGACAAGCCCTTGTACCCCCTCGACGTAAATGCCCTCGACAAACCCGACAAGTAGCTGTCCCAGCCCTACACGCTAGAGATCCCTGATGACTTTCAATGAATTGATGTTTGATAAATCATTAAAATTGCTATGAAAATAATTAAAATTGCTATGAAAAATGTATTTGAGGTGGTGACTTTCAATGAATTAATGTGTTATAAATCATTAACATTGCTATGAAAATAATTAAAACTCTATGAAAAAGTAATTTTAGGTGGTGACTTTTAATGAATTTATGTGTTATAAATCATTAATGTTTCTATGAAAATAATTAAAATTCTATGAAAAATACTTTCAATGAATTAATGTGTTATAAATCCACCTTGTGCAACGGTGTAAACGAATGTCATAATGTCTCTTAGATTTCATATCTGTCATGTTAAATAAAATATTCGGATTACGTTTAGTTTTCATGCAAACAGTAACCCATAATTCAATATACAAGCCTATTCGTCCAACATGCTTGATTTGGATACATGTCTCTTAGGCAATGACTGAGCCGAGCTATTTGTGATTTAATAGGAAAATTGGGCCTTTCTAATACAAGCGTTAAGCATATTTTATCATGGGTGTGCGAGCCTGTGTTTGTTTTTTTATTTGTGTGTGTGTTTGTGTGTGATTTTATACCGCTATATTAATCAATGTAATTATTACTCCCTCTTTCTTCATACTGTGAACTCAATTGGCGATGTGCCACTAAAAACCGTTTTTATCAGTTTTTTTTATTAAACATATTTATTTTTATTTTTCATGTTTGTTTAAATTCAAATGTCCCTGTTATGTCGTTTGATGTTTTTTTTTTTTTTTACAAAATTAAATACCTGTTCGTGCTGATTTAATATAACATAGCAAATTGCGATTGAGAAGAAACGTCGGAAGCAAAGGCAGGTGTTTTTTCAGCTTCCGGGATCATTTAAACGCGGTACAAAATTAGAATCAGTCGTGACTTCTTGCGAAAACGCACGGAAAGATGAAAGAAAAAAGAAATGTTTAAGGAAAATGAAATATTACAAGTGTTTATAGTCGAAACTTCTGAGTGCTCAATCCTTGTATTTTTTCCTCTTCCTTTCCAATCCACAAACAAGGTATTTTGTCCCTAAATTGTGTAATGCTATTGTGATAAGGGGCATTGTGTAATCGTAAGTCTGCACTCCAGTTGGGTAGCCACATTTTTGTTCACGTTATATATATATATATATATATATATATATATATATATATATATATATATATATATATAAATATATATATATATGTATGTATATATGTATGTATATGCATATATATGCATATATATATATATAGATATGAATAAAAAATAAAATAAAAATATCAGCGATGGTTGATGTTATGTTGTTTTGAAAAGAGAAAAACCCGAATGAATTTATTAAATGATCAACGTTTCGCACCTAGTGCAGAAGACAACTTCAGGGTATTAAAAGGAAAAATGCAAAAAAAAAAAAAAAAAAAAGGGAAACGATCATAGACCATACGAAAATGAAAAGGAATCAGTGTTAGAATCCTACACATATCAGGAAGGAAAACAATGTGTGTGCATGGATAAATGCACTCTTTTGCCATTGTGCAGAACACGATCATTCATTTAATTTAGATTATGTGAAAATTATAACATACGTGATAGATAGAGCTAAAAGAAGACTTTTAGAGTCAGCACTAATTATTAAACACTAATACTATTACGCAAAGAAAGGGTTTCTACCATTTAGCCCCTATTATAAGGAAAATAATAATCAAAGAACAAAATATCAAAACAGATCCTGGTGAACCGTTTTTTCATTAATCCTTTAATAATTCAACAAAATGAACAAGATTCGAGAAAAAAAATGTACATATTTATTTGACGTATTTTAAAAGTGTATATATAGACATTTAACAACCCAACTTCTCATACACAGACATAGTTTTCCTTCCCGATAGAGGTAGGATTCTAACACTGTTTCCTTTTCATTTTTGTAAGGTCTATGATTGTTTTCTTTTTTTTATTTTTTGCATTTTTCCTTTTAATATCCTAAAGATACTACACTAGGGACGAAACGTTGATCATTTCATAAATTCATTCGGTTTGTCTTTTTACAAAACAACACACACACACACACACACACACACACACACACATATATATATATATATATATATATATATATATATATATATATTACCTAACCTAATAATACCTAATACCAAAAACTATGTTTCCATTACGCCATTTTGAATTTTTCAAGAATTGTTGAGAATTGTAAATGCCATCTGAATTAAAGTAATAAATTATAAGATGGTCAACATCAGGAACTTTGAAATATAGTCTATTGTTATGTATTCATGTATTCTCGGATTTTAATCATGTCAAAACGCATTTTATTTCCTTTTGCCAGATTGAGTTTTGGTATTTCTTCTGATGAGTCTATGGCAAAATAGATTCACTGACTGATATAATAATTAAATGGATGATTTTGCGGTAGACAACAGATACCGTCAAGAATTGTAAATGCCAAATGAATTAAAGGAATAAATTATACGGTGGTCAACGTTATGAAATTTAGAACATGGTCTTTTTTCATTGATTCACTATATTGCTCTGTAATTATATTGAGCTTCTTAAATAAGGATTATAATTATGAGGAAATAAAATATATTTCCACAGAAATATATATATATGTAGAGAGAGAGAGAGAGAGAGAGAGAGAGAGAGAGATACATATAGATATATAGATAGATATATAAACATATATTCAACTACATAGACTAGGTATGGCGTATAAATGAATAACATAAATGTATCCTTTAGAGGGTTCAAAGGTGCAATACTGGATATATAAGTATTTTCTAAAGGATTCGACGTTAATGAGAAAGGTTTGTATACGTCGATTATAATGCTCATAAATATTTTTTATATGCGCTGATGAAGCCCTCTAGGGCACATTTATCATTGAACTATTATGTCAATACGGGAGCTTAAAGCAATTATACACAGAGTGTAACCAATAACAAAGCAACATTCGGAAGATCAATAAAATATTTGAAAACTAATGTTCTGGAATAGTTATATATATATATATATATATATATATATATATATATATATATATATATATATATATATAAGTTAAGTTTACCATTTTTATTACCTTAGTAAACTTATTGTAATTTATGTATATATATATATATATATATATATATATATATATATATATACATTAGATATTCTTAAAGATATTACGTTAGAGGAAACAAGCACTCATGCATTTATATCTTGTGTTGTTATTGTTTACACTTTGCGGAGAATTGTTTAAATTTCCCGTATTGACATAAGAGTGCAATGATAATGTTGCACTACATGACTTCATCAGCGCATATAAAAAAATCATGGGTTTTATAATCGACGTATCAAAACCTTTCGAATTATCGTTGAATCCTTGATAAAATAGGTAAGTGGTGATACAATGAAACAGTTCCACTATGTAGACGAATATATATATATATATATATATATATATATATATATATATATATATATATATATATATATACACTTGTGCCCGATATTATTCATACCCCTCGGATCTTTGAGATTTCTATAAGATTATTGCTCAAACCAGAATGGAGACAATATTAAAGGGATTTCAAACAATAAATCAAGCATAAGCATTTAATTTAAACTCAACAAATAAATAAATTATGCAAGTTTGAAACATTATACAAAGAAAAACAATAATGGCACTAGTTCAAAATTATTCATACCTCTCTTACTAATAGTCAATAGCATGCTCTTTATTCTTAATAACTGCCTGTAACCGTTTTGGATATTTATCAACAAGGTTTTTACAAGCATCAACACTGATTTTTGACCATTCTTCAATGCAGTAGTTCTCCAAATCCCTCAAATTTCTAGGTTTCCGCTTTTTAACCTCAGTTTTCAATATGTGCCAGAGGTTTTCGATAGGGTTCAGGTCGGGACTCTGGCTAGGCCATTCCAAAACATTAATTTGATTATCCTCAAATCATTTCTTGACTATTTTGGCAGTATGTTTTGGATCATTATCCTGTTGAAGGACCCAGTTTGGTCCTAAATGGAGCTTCTCCGCATCCTGTCTAATGTTTTTCTGGAGTATCTCCAAATATTGCTCCTTCTTCATGGTTCCATCTATCTTGACCAAACTACCTGCACCACTAGCCGAAAAGGAGCCCCAAAACATTAGGCTACCACCACCATGTTTCACCGTGGGTATGGTGTTCTTTGGGTTGTAAGCTTCTCCTTTCTTCCTCCAAACGTAAGAAGCATCCATATGGCCAAACAATTCAATTTTTGTTTCGTCAGTCCACAAAATACTTGAGAAAACGGACTCTGGAGAATTCACATGGTTCCTAGTAAACTTTAGACGTGCTGCAAGGTGTTTTCCGGTGTGCAATAGAGTCCTTCTTGGTCTTCTTCCTTTCAGACCATTTTCATGCAGAGTCCTTTGCAATGTTTGCCTTGATATTTTTATGCCAGAAGACTCCAGATTTTCTAAAATGTCCTTAGTAGTGGTGGTTGGATTTGCATTAACACTTCTTACAATATTCCTGGTGGCTCTAGCAGACAGTTTCCTTTTCCTTCCTCTACCAATCAAGTTGTTTGTTGTGTGGTGGCTCTGGAATTTTTTGATGATGCTCTGTACTGTTGCTGTAGGGACCTCAAATTTCTTGGAAATTGACTTAACCTAAACCATCCTCATGTGAATTCGCAATTTTAGTCCTAAGATCATTACTAAGCTCTT
>NC_136505.1:109639351-109651851 GCF_053919585.1 Euprymna scolopes
TGATGGTTGATTTTCTAAAGATTTGAAAATACTAAAATTTATTCTAATTATAGAAATTGAAAACAAAAAATTGTTTATGTAAAGGTTTTTTCGAAATTATTGCCACAGGTACATTTACCAGTGTTCAGTCATGCTTTGCTTGAAACTGAATTTTAATTATTTCATTAACGGAATAGGTTCCGAATGTCATCTTTATATATATATATATATATATATATATATATATATATATATATATATATATATATATATTGTACTCTAGTAGCTGCGCCTTGTCTGTACACACAAGAGGCCGACTCAAACACAAAGTCGAGTACACTAAACATCAAGTACATTCAACCTCGTCTTACCATCAACGCTTACCCTGTTAACTCAGAGTATGGGGAATTCCCATATGCACAAAACAAAATCACTGTAAAAAAACAACAATACCCTAACTAAGAGTAAGGATACTGAGTAATCGTTGGATAAAATGATGGTTAAAATTATTTCGAACTTGCCAGAATTCGAACCTGAAATTTTCTTATCGGTAGTCAGCCGCGTTATCCATTACGCCACAAGTCTTGTTCGTATAGCGAATGATGTACTTCGACTGTATGCATACAGGGTTAAATTCCATTTATATAAGGGAGGGAACGTTTTTGCCAAAAATGAAACGCTCAAAAACCCCTTTTTTTGTGACTCGGCGTTGTTCGTTACGAACCATTTATAGCTGAGGTCAATCTAGGGGCTGACACCTTTCAGGAGAAAAAGAAAATATCTAATTCGGTGCATCTGTTCGAAAGTTTTATTGGTATATATACACACATAAATAAATACACATTTAGAATTTTATTAACAGTATAGATTAAATGGTTAAAACAAAAAGAGATTTAACAGTTTTCAGATATGCGCTATGACAGAAAATAATAATTGCAATTATAACATTATATTTTGTAAGAAGAGAGACTAAAAGACTAAAGATAAAATTAGTGAACTTGCAGAAAAAAGATAATAACCAAAAAAGGACCACTGAAAAAAGGAAAGAATCGAATGATTTTTTCTAATTTAATTAACTGTTTACACCTTCAAGCGTTTTTTTAAACAGTTTATGTCATTATATGAAATATTTAATTTTATAAATAGTGTTTCTAAAGGTACTACCTATTCAAAACATTTTATGGTCGCGTTCGGTGAATGCTTGTTTTTACTTTAAAGTCACTATTTATCGCGGTCGAAAAGCCAGTAAAGGATAAGAGCTTTGTAATAAGTAATTGGTAAGAACCTAATGGTGATTCTTAATGATTTAATTCTGACACTGCTATATTATTTAGAGGAGGGCACACAAAAAACATATTTACATAGAACTTGAAAATGGTCCACTTATATTTTACTTGGAACCCCATCCACTGTATCTTATTTCAGAGATGGAAAGTCATAGAAAAGAAACTCTGCTCGTTGAAATTATGTATATTTTGGGGGGAGTTACTGACATGCTAAAATAATATTTGTTTCAAATGTTTTACAAAATAACTGGATTGGAGCTCTATCGAGAAGTTGGCATTAAGGTAATGGTAGGGCAGAGATGAGTTTGCAGTTTCTCTTCTATGCGAAAGAGTCAGAAGGAAGGCACAATCTTATAAAGTTAGAGTAATGCGTGGTGGCGACTGTGGTACTGATCATTTAATAGTTGGAGATAAAATAAAATTTACAATTCGTAAGAAAAGCAGTTTCATTGGAGGCAAAGTGCCTAGGTGTATGGATATCTCCAACTTGAACGATCTCCAAGGAGATACATACGGCCTACGATCATAGAAATCTTAGGACATTTTATGCTTTGCTTTGCAGGTGTATATTCCGGAGGATGGGAGAATCTAGCTGAAAAGCCCGGATGAAATTATTCACAGATGGCATGAATGCTTTCGTTATTTTTTTTCACAACCTATCTAATGTTAATGTTGTAATAGAAAGAACCTCTCAGTGTTTCTTTTCATCTCGAATTTGATGCTGAACCGACTCTTCTGGAAAACCTGATAAACTCGAACTAAGCCCATGGTCTGATTAACATAACAGCTGAGCTGCTAAAACATGGCGGTGTCAATGTACATTGTTCAGTACGCTTTTTGATACTGTCAGTATGGCATAATGGCTCGGTTGCGCAAGACTAGTTCGATGGCATCCTGCTTATTTTGTACAAAGACAAGGTGATTGGGAAAATCTCGCTGCTAACTGCGGTTGGAAAGGTATTTGCACGGCTCTTGTTAAAACAATTGGAGATTTATATATCAAACCTTATATCCTTCCTGATTCCCAGTCTGGTTTTAGAATTGGTCAATGGACCGTGGATATTGTGTTTTCTGATAGACAGCTTTTGGAGAAATGCATTGAACTGCGTATGCCTCTTTTCCAGGTGGTTGTGTACAGTTGACGGCTAAGCTATCTGAAAAGTGCTGGAAAATTTGTCTGTACACCTGCTTTTACGGAAAAGTGTAAGTGACTTCATCATAATATAAAGGATCATGTTGACTTCAATGCTCGATTATCGGAAGAATTCCCGATTGATAATGGAATGAAGCAGAGTGACATAGCTGATCCAACATTGTTTTCTCTTTATCTGATTGCGATATATGTGTTTGTAGTATATTTCGAACGACTGGAAAGGCGTTCAACCCTAGAGGATTCCAATCCAAAACACTTGTTAACGATGAACGTGTTATGGAGCTGATGCATGCTGATAAAGCTGACTTGGTGACACACTCCCCGGTAGATATGCAATTAGTTATAGATCTATTCACTGATGCTTTTACCTGTTTCAGACTGACAGCATAAGGAAAAGTAGGGATATGTACACTCCCGCGACTGGTAAACTGTATGTGGAACCTGATATCTTCGTCTATGGAAAACGCCTTGAAGCCGTAAAAAATGTTTGTCTTCCTTGGTAGTACCTTATCAAATCATGCCACTCTTGATGCGGAATTAAGAGAGAGAGAAAGAGAGAGTGAGAGAGAGAGAATCAACAAGGTATCCGACGCAGTTCGACGATTACAAGATTGACTCTGGTCTGATGGTGATCTAACTCTGACAACTAAAATGACAGTATATAAAACATGTGTATTGCCATCCCTACTGTATGCCTTTGAAACAGGGATCTTGTATCGGTTACATGTACCGGTTACATGTAGAACTGCTCGGGAGGTTTCATCAGCACTGCCTAAAACACATTTTTAATTCAAAGTGGGATAGTTTTGTTCCTGATACATATGTCTTAATTAAAGCCAAAACAACCAGTATTGGTACCATAGTTATTAAGAACCAGATACGTGGAGCAGGTTAACTCGTCCGGCTTGATGACTATCAACCCACAAACAGTTGTTTTATGGGGAGTCCCTTCTTGGCAAAACGTACAGTGCAAGCCCACAAAACGTTTTCGTGATAGCATTAAAGTCTGGTGAGCTTTCATCTTCCTTTTAATAGTTGGGAATCCCTAGTGTATGGTCGCACGCAGTTGACGGCACTGATATACAGGGGCACAGAAAACTTTGACGCAGCCAAGATAGATCGAGCGAGGCTCAGGAGAGCATGTAGAAAACGCCCACGACTTTGCCGCTCAATTATGAAGATTTTTAAATCTGTGACGTTTTTGACCAGCCCCTGTTGTCTAAGATAAGTTTCGTTAATCGCACGAAAGCGCACAGTGATACGGGTTCCATTGCTGTTGGTTTCATCGAAAACCAAAGACCGTCTTAAATGGCGTGTCTGCTAGAGGGTGTGCACGTCGTTAGAAAGTCTGAAAGGTCATCTTATAACACATGGACTTTATGTGACTGAGGAAGTGGCAATCGTCTTACAAGACGCCGCAATCACCAAATGTATATGTATATTTATATGTGTGGTGGGTGTATAATGGTTGTATAGATTAGTTGCCTTGAAGTAAATCCAGTGAAACCCCTTGATTTTTTAAGAGTGCTCAATGGAAGACAGAGCTGGTATATAGTCTGTTTATGACACAACCATTATTCGTTGTATATATGCATACATGTTTCAATAAAATCTCAATTCCAAAAGTTAAAATGAAACCAATACCACCCGCTGCGACAGCTTGACAAAACGGGGTCGTACTTCTCTTCTCTTGTTTCCTCCTCTCACCCCTACTACCTTTCTTCATCACACCTTCCTCCCAAACATCTACTGTCCAGATTCATAAACTATGAACTCTTCTTTCTTCCAGAGCGTAAACCACACCAAAATATATTTTACAAAAAAAAAACGCATGAAACCTTAATTCTCGTTTCATTAAAGTCCCCTTTTTGGTCTGATGAGGTTGTCTCTCTTGAAAGTGAGATTCAACTGAAACAGGAATGCACATATAACATATAGACCCGATAATGTCTCTGAAATAAACAAGTTATATATATATATATATATATATATATAAATAGAGAGAAACAAAAATATATATATATATATATATATATATATAGAGAGAGAGAGAGAGAGAAACATATATATATATATATATATATATATATATATATATATATACCCGTTCACATACACTTTTCACGATAAAGCTAGAACCCAGCATTAGATAGAATCGAGCAATTGCATCGACAACGGACAACGCCAGACCAAAAAATGCATGGGCCACGGCGCAATCTATTTGCTATGCCTCGATTTTTTAATTCTTATTTTTTTTATCCAATTCTACATTCTACGATGTGACAAGCAACGCGTCATACAACTAAGATATATATATATATATATATATATATATATGTGTGTGTGTGTGTGTGTGTGTACATTGATTCTTAATGTGACTCTTTATTCATTTGTTCGTGCTTCCACTGTTTATCATCCAGGAATTTTTACTATATATTTTATTTTAAAACGGTTCTTTGTTTTGCCTCAGTAATTTTCTCTCAAGGAAAAAATGAAAAAGAATTCTATTTGGGAGAATTGGCGATCAATTTGATGAACGAAAATTTGTTTCGAATACGATTTTCTTTTCACTGAACCTTTGTAAACGCACAAAAGGATTTGAAATTTCGGTATTTCCTTTAGAAATGCTTTTCAATTTCGATGTTATTGTTTTCGCCGATCTAAATGTATGTCATAATTTATATATATATATATATATATATATATATATATATATATGTGTGTGTGTGTGTGTGTGTGTGTGTGTGTGTGTTTTTCTTCCTCAAAATAATGGTATTGTCTCACAGTGGCTGATATATAGAATCCTTTAAGCAGGTTATTTTTGTATATATTTCTATTCAACACAAGAAAGATATATTATCCTTTGAACGTAAGATGTTAATTTTAGGGTGAACGTCTACAGATGACTACTTTGCGAGTTTAGTAGATTTAACCTCTTCGTCTTGAGTTCAATTAGATATATTTTAATTTTCTTTTCTAGTAAGAAAATAAAAAATATTTTTTAATGAATATAAGTTCGAAATAACAATTGATCGCAATTGTAAAATATTGACTTTTTTAGAAGTAACTCATCGATCATACTTATTTACCGTTTTCAGACTAGAGCCAACACTGCAATCTATATAATATAAAAATGTAACTCTTGGTTCGTTCGCAATTAATAGTCTAAAAACCACTGGACGGATGGCTTCCACGTTTTGGTATAATATGTTTACTATATCCATGTGTGTTTTTATATATTTCTTTTTAATTTTAACATTATACTTAATTTTTCTATGATAAATAGGTGGTTTCTTTGTACCGATAGGCCATTTTTTATTTAGGGACAATTATTTATAACCGCTTCCTCTCACGTGACCAGAGTTTCAAATTTAGCGGTTTTCCTGCTAGATCTGGTGATTTCGTTTGCAATGTAGCGGGGAATTCTAGAAAATCTGGAGATATTTGGCACCCACACACCCGCAATTTTTGATTAAAAAATAAAGAAAAGCGCTTGAAAATACTTTAAAACATAAAATAAACTCATTCATGTAAGTAAAAAAGTAACAATTATTTATTGATTATTTGTTTTCTTTTTCACCTTTTTTTCGGCTAACCATTCTTAAATCTCGCTATAAAATCGATTTTTCCAAGTAAATTTTAGGCGGGGGGCATTCCAACCTCCGAAGTTTAGTTTAAAATACGATCTAAGCAACCCCGCTTAATTTAGAAGTATTTAATCGAAAATTGTAAAAAGCAAGAAACAACAGCAAAAAAAAACTTATACCAATACAGTTGAATTTAATATCTAGCAACCTAAATACTTTTAACATGCTAAAACAAAGTTTTTTTGTTTTTTTATATTTCTAATTTCAAAATATGTTGCACCATTATTGTGATGTTTAATTTGCAGTATATTTCAATTTAACTTTTATTATAAAAAGTTTGAGTTTATGACTTGTTTCTTGCAAAAAAAAAGTTACCCTCTCTGAAAAAACAGGTAAAACTAGCTGATCAAATATGTTAGCCTTCTGGGGAGCTAACCGCTTCAATATAATTCCAGAAACATATAGTGAGAAAACACGGAACATTGTATATATTGAATATACAATATTTATACTTTTTTATTGTAGGAAGTTAAAATATCGAGTTTTTTTGGGGGGTGAATTAGCGATTTTTGAAAATTTCAGATGATAAAAGTTAAAAAATCTAGCGATTTTCTGGACATTTCTTTCTCCTGATCTCGTGGTTTTTTTAAATCTCAGTTGCCAACACTGCATCACTAAAAGGATATTTTGGTCTCACCACTACAGGCTTAATGTAAACAGAATGTGTTTACAATATCAGCAAATTTTCAATGGGTTTAATCACATGATTATTGATAATGTAACCATGTGATTGAAATTTGATTTAAATTAACCAACACGTGGTCGCTTTCCTATCAAATATTCATCGAAAAATGGTAGGTACAGACAAAATGAATGCCGACGCTGAAAGTGTATTAACATTTTGACCCCCCCCTATACTTAAAAATTCACCAAAAATCAGAAAATTAACCAATTTTAATGAAAATTGCAGTATTTATCAAATAATGATCGCAGAATATAATGAACTAATTATTTTTACTTAAGTCTTAGTGAAAATATTTATTTTGTTTAAACAAAAATACCTTTACTAAAGATATGGTTCTCAGTAGTAAATAAAAAACGCAAGAATTTATTTTTGTTTTTTTATAAAAATAAAGCATCGTAATTTGTAACAATAAAAATAATTTTTACAGGAACATTCCGAAAAAAGCCCCTAAAGTCCGTATTAATGAATTCGATATAACTCGAAGAAAAAGGAATTTCTCGCATACTATTCAGGAAATTAAAGATTCAATTAGATTCCTTTTTCAGTCCCATAAATTATTTAGGGTGAAATGAGTTTAGGAATTTATAGCCAAACCTAAATATATTTTTTTGCTTAAAAAATAGTATTAATACAGTAAGTTAAGTAAAATTTGCATAGAATGGTCTGCTTTACGGTTGTTGTAAAAATGGAACGGAAATTTGAATTTCGTTCCCTTTTAAATTCGGTACATTTTTACATTACGTCCAACTCATTGTTCACATTCGACTCGTCAACTTTTATAGCTTTTCGGGTATGCTGGCAAGGTTAGGGGTGTCTATTCCGAAAGCCGTTCTAACATGGGTAGATTGGTAGGTGTGTAAGAAATTTCGTGAAAAATAGTGAATAATTCCACCCCGTCTTTCCAAGCTGATAACTCCTCGAAAAATGTAATTGAAGCCCTAATTTTTTTTCAATTAAAGGAGCAAATACCAACGTTTCATTAAAAAACAAAATAAAAACAAAAAAACAACGTATTTAAAAAAAAAAAGGTTTTAAACTTCGGACTTTACAGGTAAATTTCTAAAAACACTACTTTTGTTTTTGTTTTAAATTTGAATATATTATTTATTTGTGATATATAACACTTTGGTGAGTAAATTAATTATTTAGTTTTAATAGACATTTCAAAATGGGAGGCGTGAATTAATTCGGCCCCCTATCTTTCCAAGCTTATAACTACTCGAAAAATGTAATTCAATCCCTAATTTTTTTTTTCAATTAGAGGAGCAAGGACCAAGGCTTCATTAAAAAACAAAAGAAAAAACAAACAACGTGGTTTAAAAAAAAACTTCGAACTTTACAGGTAAATTTCTAAAAATCACTACATTTTTTGTTTTAAATTTGAATATAGTATTTATTGACCATTTCTCTTCAATTTTTCATATATAAACCTTTGGTGAGTAAATTAATTATTTACTTTTTAATAGACACTTGAAAATGGGGAAGGGCGTGAATTAAAAAAACGTTTGTCTAAAATATTAAATTCGGTTTATTAGAAAGAGCATAAAATTTCACATTGACTCTGAAAATATCGTAAAAATAGAATCAATAGAAAATTTTTGATAGATTTTTAAAGTTTAAAAATTGAAAAATATAGAGTTCGTAAAATTCATTAATGCTTTATTTTTAAATAAAAATAAAAAAATTATATTACTTTTAAAACACATTTAATAATTTTGGAAGTATAATCCATAAAGAAAATAAACAACACACTTTTAAAAGAGAACTTACGAGTTTTTTTAATATTTTATTCGCAGTTTCGTGATAGGGGTGTCAAAAATTCCTACAAAAATTCTGATATATCTTCTAGATTGGAGTGTTTGTTCGTTGTAAACGTACCGGACAAACTATAAATGTTGACATTTCCAATGTGAATGGTAAGTAGGATTTATGTAAAAAATAACAAAAAGATATACAAAACTGACTATTTCGTTTAAAAATGGAATTATTTCCCTTTCGTTATTATCTTTGTTTTTTGTTTTGTTTTTTTTCAAATATTTTGTGTTTTATATACATAAAGTACAATTGTTGAATGCTACTGTTTTGATTATATTCTTTTTGGGGCACAATTAAAAAATTAAGAAATATTAAAACAGAGCGAAATTTAAATTTCCGTTCTATTTTTACAACAACCGTAAAACAGCGCATACTCAGCAAGTTTTATCGTAATTTATAAGCATAATGTTGAAACACTAAATCAACATTTTATTTATTTTTCTGCATAATTAATGAGGGAAGTATTTTTCTGTTTATTTTCTGAACATCTGTTAAAAAAAATCGTACATTCTCTTGAAAAAAAGAATCAAACTTTTCTTTATATTCACATAACTATTTACAGTGTTCATGTAAAGCATTCATCTGTTCTTTTTAATAATACCAATTCCGTTTTCAAAGAGAAACGTTTACTGCCAAATTTCTTTAAAAAAAAGTGCAAGTTTTCCTGAAAAAAAAATTCGCCTAACAATTTATGGTAAAAAATTAATCTTTTTTTTTGGGGGGGGGGGAATAACAACTTTTATTGATTAAAAAAATTGCAAAAAATAATAAAAGTAAATAAACGAACAAAATGCAATTTTTCTTGAGGCATGTGTTCCATGTTAACAAACTGAGCCACAGCAACACAGCTTGTATATATATATATATATATATGTATATATATATATATATATATATATATATGTGTGTGTGTGTGTGTGTATATGTGTGTGTGTTTATTTTTTAAATATCATTAATTTCAATATATACGTTTTTCGTTTAACGGGTTGAGACTATTATGATAAAAAGTGAATCACCGTTAATTCCGACTGAGGCTAAATGTATCTATTTTATAGTACATAATATATATATATATATATATATATATATATATATATATATATAAAGAACTTGTTGAAATTCAAAGACTTACATTTTTTTATTTTTTTAACTTTTGTGTATTTTATCTTGGATTTCTTCATTACAGCCGTTTCGTTAATGGGATAGAAATGTTATGATTTTATGTGTCTATAAAAACTCCTGATCACCACTAACTCATCAAATGTTTCCATTCGATGTTACCAACAAAAAGTAATGAAGAAATCCAAGATAAAATAAAGAAAATTATAAAAAGAAAGAAAAAAGCAAGTCTTTGAATTTCAACAAGTTTTGTACTACACACACACCCACACCCACACAAAAACACACCCACCCACGTATATATATATATATATATATATATATATATATATATATATATATATATATATATATATATATATATATATATATATAAGGATTGATGTATATCTCTCTCTGTCTCTCTCTATATCTATATATATACACACATCCACAAATACACACATCCACGTGTATATATATATATATATATATATATATATATATATATATATATATATATATATATATGTTTTGAGAAACATAGAAAAACCGAAGGAAATTATTAAAATAATCAACGTTTCGTCCTTATTTCAGAGGAAATCTTCTGGATAATTGAAATAAAAATGTAAGAAAAGAAAAAGTCATAGATCGAGCGAAAAGGAAGACAGTATTTGAATCCTACCCATGTCGGGAAGGACAAACATATGTGTGCGTATGGGAAGGTTGGGCTGTTCGATGTCTATATATGCACTTTTAAAAATGCGTTAAAATAAATATGTACATTTTTTTTTCTGTAAACTTATTCATTTTGTTGAAATATTTAAGGAAAAACGGTTAGCCAGGATCTGTTTTGATATTTTGTTCTTTGATTATTATTTTCCCTATGCTAAGGGTTAAATGGTAGATGCCTTTTCTTTGCGTAATAATATTAGTATTCAATATTAGTGCTGATTCTAAAAGTCTTCTTTTAGCTCTATCTATCACATATTTAATAATTTTCGCTTGATCTAAATTAAATGAGTGATCGTGTTCTGCATAATGGCAAAAGAGTGCATTTAGGGCGTTACCATTCCTTATATCTCTTCTGTGCTCGTTAAGTCTTAATTTCAATTTTCGCTGTGTTTCACCTATGTACGCTTGTTGACAGTTGTTACATGGGATGGAATATATACCGGCATCGGATGTGTATTCCTATATTATACGGCCTCCCAAAAATTCATAAAGAGAACGTCCCTATGAGACCTATAGTATCTAACATTGGAAGCGCCACCCATAAATTAGCACGAGCTATTGCCCAAATTTTAACTCCACTAATGGGCACCATCAGCACTTCACATATCAAAAACTCTGGTGACCTCCTAAATAGAATAAAAAAATATGGACATACAAAATAAAAACATGCATAGTTTAGACATAATTTCCCTCTACACCAATATTCCAATCAAAAAATGCCTTAATCTACTCCACAAGCACTTAATCCAAATTAAAGCCGACCTACCTTTTTCCTCAGATACACTAATACAAATCATAAAACTCATCACTGATAGAACCTACTTTCAGTTTAATAATTCTTACTAAAGACAGAAATTTGGACTCCCTATGGGTAACGCCCTTAGTGGTGTACTAGCCTGCCTATTCTTAGAATTCTTAGAAACCAACTCTTTTAAATACAGACTTCCTAAAAACTCCACATATTTTAGATATATAGATGACATTCTTATTTTTCTCCCTAAAAACACACAAATAGAACAAATTAGAAATAAATTAAATTCAGTGGAACCATCTATAAAATTTACACATGAATCCGAACAAGACCACTCCCTAGCTTTTCTAAACACACTCCTCATCAGATCAGAAACCGATCTGAGTTTCAAAGTACATAGAAAGACCACACACAAAAACGACTATATTCATTACTACTCGCACCACAATGATAAAATAAAGACGGGCATGATTACTGGTTTTTTCTTGCGTGCCTTTAGAATATGCAGTCCCCAATATCTTAATGATGAATTTCAATATATTACGAATGTTTTAAGAAAAGTACAGTATTCATCCTATTTCATTTCTTACGCAAAGAAAAAAGCTACTAAAATACACTATAACATAAACACACAGAAAAATAAAACAAATACCTCACTATTAAACAGACATCTTTTCATTCCCACCCACACCAAAAATTCAAAAATCTACGACACTCTTAATAGAGTTTGTTTTCACTTGATACAAACAACTTCCTCAACCATAAAACAGATATTAAAAACTACCAAGCACTCTCCCAAAGCCCTCACATCCGATGCCGGTATATATTCTATCCCATGTAACAACTGTCAACAAGCGTACATAGGTAAAACACAGCGAAAATTGAAATTAAGACTTAACGAACACAGAAAAGATATAAGGAATGGTAACGCCCTAAATGCACTCTTTTGCCATTGTGCAGAACACGATCACTCATTTAATTTAGATCAAGCGAAAATTATTAAATACGTGATAGATAGAGCTAAAAGAAGACTTTTAGAATCAGCACTAATATTGAATACTAATACTATTACGCAAAGAAAAGGCTTCTACCATTTAACCCTTAGCATAGGGAAAATAATAATCAAAGAACAAAATATCAAAACAGATCCTGGCTAACCGTTTTTCCTTAAATATTTCAACAAGATGAATAAGTTTACAGAAAAAAGAAATGTACATATTTATTTTAACGCATTTTTAAAAGTGTATATATAGACATCGAACAACGCAACCTTCCATACGCACACATATTTTTGTCCTTCCCGACATGGGTAGGATTCAAAAACTGTCTTACTATTCGCACGATCTATGAC
>NC_136505.1:109661851-109686851 GCF_053919585.1 Euprymna scolopes
CTATCTGCCGCTTGCCTGTTTCCCACCTGACTACAACTTGGACGTCTTCAAGTCCAACATAAACAAACTCCTGACAAACCGCCCCCTTAAGTAAGACACTCTATCAAAACCCCCAAAACTAATGATTACTACAATACTATCTCATTGATTATTGTACACGCAATAGCCCTTATCCCTGAGTGGCCTTCGGGCCTTGATAAGTGGTGACCCCCCCCATGTAAAAAAAAGAAAAAAAGTGGTCTACATGTCGCCTATATTGATTTCAATTTTTGAAGCTAAAGTGAGTTTAAAACAGTATGCCCCATTTGGAAAAGTTTAGATACTTCCGATGTTTCAAACATTTAACACTTTGTATTTGATAGCAATTTATATCTTGTAACGAAGATGTCCTTTTCTCCTCACGGCAATTTCTTTGTATCATAAAGGCCTTTAGAGTATGTTACTGCTTTATCGGTGTTCTTACAGTAAGTGCTACTCTGGGCTTGAATCAAGCATCCTGTCTACAAAATGTTCGCTACATCCACCACCAAAAATTTACTTTCGTTGTCCTATTTTAAAGGAAAGTCCATGAGTACAGCTTATTTCCTAAAACCGCCGACTTGTTAAACTCATAGTATAGGATAGCTTTCTAGCTGACTACAACATGCATGGCTTCAAGTTCAATGTAAACAATTACTTGTAGAACCTTCCATTTTAATCATCTAATTCTACCTAATTTCCACCACTAACGATCACTACAATGTAGCCTTACTGCCCAGCTTACATAATCAACGTTTATTGTCAAATATCCTGTGTGCCTGGCGTCGCCCAGGTATTTGGAGGTGTGGGTTGAGAAAAATAAATAAACAAATAAAATATATAGTTGTAGTAGGCAGGCAGGCTAGAACCCGTGAGGCGAAGGCATAAAAGAATGTGGAGGTGTGTAAGGGTGTAAGATGTGCCAAAAAAAATGAAAGCAGACTCGAACCCTTACCATGTGCTTGGTTGTGACGTAATAGGCGGTCGAAATAACGCCTTTAACGCAACATTGTGAATGACTTGCAAAAAATATCAGCGAAAAAATCGACCCTACCTGTAGAAAAGTGCCAAGTTTATGGTGAAGGAATTAATATTTTTGGCTAATTTTTCGATATGCACACATACATACATGCATACATATATACATTGATAACTGGTGTATCTCTTGTAAAAAAATACATGGTTTCATTGGCACGAGTATGTGTATACTATTAGAAATGACCCCATCGGTCTATTTAAAATCATCAAGTTATAAGGGAAGGAAAGCAGTTTTGAACATTTAAAATTGTAAAATAAAAACCAAGTTACTCGTTAATGAAACCCACTGTTCGTATGTCAAATACTTAGTTTAATTAGTTTAATGTCTATTTATATAATTACAAGGAACAACAGTTATTTACTAGATGTTTGTGAAATAAGACAGTCAACGAAAACAACTAGGCTCATTCACCACCGCAAGAAGACTTTCTGGCAGGCTCTGAACTTCCCCTGAAAATAGTAGGTAGCTTTCAACTGGGCCCAAGCAAAGATTGATAAAACACAGCACAATTTGCACGAGTTTAGCTCCCTCTCTCTCTGTTTGTATATATATATATATATATATATATATATATATATATATATATATATATATATATATATATATGACACTTGGTGTCCCTGAAGATTCGACGTGCAAAATATCACAGACATCTTTAAACACTCTCCCTGCGGTACTGAAGGATGCCTTAACACTGCCTGATGATGGACTTCTAGATAGAGTGATACACACTCGTTATAATATAGGTATATGCATATATATAAATACACACACATACACTGTTTATATGCATGTGTGTGTGTCGTTTAAATTTACACTAGTAGGTGTCAGAGCTATTATTAATTTTGAACTTGATAACTGGGATGCTTACTTTTATACTTTCATGAGCATTTAACAGAACCAGTGACACGTATGTAGAAGTATCTGAAGGACACGTATGCAAATAAGGAAGTCTGAGCACAAGCAGAATGGAAGGAAAAGCTGAAAGAAAAAATGAACCACTTGGAGGCAATAGCGAGCCAAAGCACGAGATGGTCACAGAGGTTTGGAAAAAAATAACGAGTGGCGCCAACGAGACTTGAAAAATCTTGTCGATACGAGAGGAGATAAAGAACGTGTTTTACACTTTTGTTAACCACATAATTGTCGAGGAGACTTGTAAAACAATCTGCAAGAGCAAGTTGGAAAGTACAACGTATACATGCCTTTTATTGCATTGGTTTCTTTGTGATAATTTCGTATACAGTGTCGGGTCCGTGTTAACATACGATTAAAATGTTCTGTTTTTACATATGTGAATTCGGAAACATGGTTGAGTGATATGAGAAAACTAATCTAAAAATCTTTTACAAATATTTTTAAGTATTCCTGTTTTATTGTGGTGCGTGATTATCATAGCGGTTGCTGCACGCAAATCTTTAATATGACGTATGTTTCTGGATTTTAAAAAGGTGTGCGAATAGATTTTATTCTTGATTCTGTTTTTCATTTCTTCGCGAATTTTTTTTATGATGGAACAGAATGCATAGCATGTGTAAATGCAAACAAGTATGCTTTAGAACGAGTAGGTGTTTAAAGATCAGAAAGATCACATAAAATTTGGAATTATATATATATATAAACTTTCATACGTGAAAATCAAACAGAATAAAAAATAAATGAAAGGGTTATATGAAGACTTATTACACAGTTAATAGTTGTGCAGTATATGAATTTACAGATGGAATAGAAATTTTCTATTTGAAACTTGTCAATAATATTCCATACATAGATTTGTAGAGATAGAAAATAGCATAAGGCGTTAGAAAATGCGTGTAACCATAGAGCGGACCATACTTTGTGAGACGCAGAAAAGCAATGGATTTAATTATATGTTAGTTTTGTTCTTGTTTCCTTATTTCCTCAGAAAGTATTACGAGACGCCTTAAATAAGTTTCCAGACTTTTTTCATATGGGAGTTTTTATTGAATGTTCACAGACGAAACTCGAGTTCACTTCGAAGTATCTCCTGCGGCTGCAATTACACCTGTACCGTTCCAATAATTTCTGGGGGGGGTCTCCATAGAAGTCCTTTGTGTGGGAGTGTCAATGTATCTTGTAATTTATCTGTCCAAATCTCTCATTACGACGGCCTGAAAAGTTTTCTTTCGCTTATGGAATAACAAAGTCACAAGGAACAACATCTGGACAACCCATGTTCCGTTCAGTCTTGAAAGAAAAAGGATACCCCTTAGGGGCACAAGCGTGTAATTTTGAGCCAAGGGTTGCGCAATCTCAAAGCACACCTCTACTGAATCAACATTGTTTGAGTCCAGTGGCAAGGAGAACACCAGAACGACTGGAAACAATGCCAAGATAAGCGAGGAGAACATACAGTCCCTGAAAGTCCCAAATGGTCACCCATTTAGTACTGGCCAGATTCAATGTTGCTTAACTTCGGTAATCCAGCGGGAACCGTTGTATCAACGTGATTATGCCGTATATAATCTGGACAATCAGGAGAGTGGAGAACTGTCGTGATACTTATCTTTGTCAAATAGTCTGTGACAAAGATGAAGCAAGCTTGGTACAAACATCGCGCAAACGTTTAGCATCTTCAGTTACTCGCAAATAATTGTGCATACAGTTTCCACACTGATATAATTCTTTGCATTTATTGTCTATATAGACACACGACAGTCATTATCCATGAAATTCTTTATTTGGCGAATAAAATCTAGTGTTCTCGCTTCCTTATTCCACCTACATCTCTCAGCATCGCTCACAGACTCCCCGCCTCCGTTGAATATCTTATGCCACCTAAAAATCGACCTCGAGTCATGCAAGATTGTCCAAAAGCAATCTTAAGTCTTTCATACATTTCTGTGGAATTTTTCTACCTATAAAAAATCATTCCATCTCTTAGTTCTACAGTGTCATCACGTCCACACCGAAATTCGTTAGTTATAATAATCATAGTAAGGTGTATTCCAAAACCCAGTTGTAGCTGTTAAGTTGAACTTTAAATTATAAAAATATTAATTATCTAATAAGATGTGTTACAATAATGTACTGAATTTTCAAGAGACTACAGCAATTTTAAATGTTTGTACAAAAATTCTTTGGAAACTCATCGAAGCCTCCTAGTCTACAGATGAAAAATAGTCTAGAGAAACAGGCTGATTAGCAAGTGTGGGCATTATATATAAACTCAGTCAAAAGTTAAAATAAATAATAAACGTCAGCGATTTCATTGCCAGCAAAATTCAACATTTTTACGTTACTGGCATAAATACACTTGGTTTGCGTTGGAAAAGGTGTTGTTGATTCGGATTGTGCTTATTTCGATCAATAAATTTTTGTATGAGCTGAGATATGTTCATCTAAATTTAAAAGGCAAAATCCGCGATAACTTTATCCTCATAGTCTATTTGATTTCATACACTTCGAGATTCCCGAAAAAATGAAAAAGGGTAGTCAATGCATATATACGAAACATGCACGAATAAATTCCTAACATCGAGCAAAGACGCGGGATGATCACTCTGAGCGAAATATATCACTTAAGAAAGGGAAAACTGATTGGCTGAACCTTATTGAATTTAATAAAGAAAACATCGTTCAACTAACTACCATTAGTTGCCGTTATTAATGCTGACTTATACAGATAGATTGAATAACAACTTGACTTATACAGATAGATTGAATAAGAACCTAATTACACTTCTATACTAAAATGTGATCCAAGTTTCATTACTCTCAATACTTTATTGCAGTTTGTTTTCACTATTTTTGTTCATATATTTTTTTTATCCAATATGTCTTTGAATTCCGACTTTTTGTAGCATCATCGCTTGAAACCAAAACATTGATACGAAATGTTTTCACAAAAGATCAGTAGTAAAACAATAATTCAAGATAACAAAAGACTAGCTTCATCATTTCAAAAACAAAAAATCATAACAAAAACAGAAATAATAATATAATAATAATAATAATAATAATGATAACAATAATAATAATAATAATAAAAATAATAATAATAATAATAATAATAATAATAATAATAACATTAATAATAATAATAATGTTATTATTATACAAACACACAAATGAAGTATGGCCGACTAGTTCCATTTCCTATGCATTCTTTTCTTTGATGTCTTGAATATGCATCCGATTATCGAAAAATGAACAAAGGTTATATTTTATATGACTAGCTGCGTCATTATGGCGATGCCCGGGATGTAATAAAGTTATTTTAGTTCTGAATCTTCATTTATCAGCGCGATGTAAACCTAGTCTCGCAAGATACCATTTTATCATTCTTACACCCTTGCGCTTAACTGGTCGGTTATAATTGAAAAATAAGTGAGTCACGGTAAGAATATATAAGCTAGGTTGTGAATGCCTCGCATCCGGCAGGGTGTCCCACCTCCAGTATGATGAAACTGACCAGAGCACTGAAAAACTAATAATTACCCATGGACCTATGCATGGCATTAAAACGATCTGGAATGATGATCTTCAATATTCCAGTAATTATAAGTAGAAACTGAACCCATAAAAAGACAACTGGAAGTGGGTCAGGGGCATTACTTATTGCACGCCCCTCGTGTATATATATATATATATATATATATATATATATATATATATATATATATATATATAGGGTCAGGGGCATTTCTTTTGCACGCTCCTCGTGTATATATATATACAGTCTAGCCGCACTGATGAGCTGTGAAACAGCGAAACAGTACTGTATGTGGATGACTGTATATATATATATATATATATATATATATATATATATATATATATATATATATATATATATATATATATGTATACTAGCAATCGGTGCCCGGCGTTGCCCAGGTGTTTTGAGGTTTATGCTGAGAAAAAAAAAGGTCAATTTTTTAAAACTTTGACCCCTATTATGACATCTTAACATTTATTGTTTAGGGATCAAGTAAAGTTAATAAGTTAGATCCATGTCCAAGGAATCTATATCAAAAATATCACGTGTTTACTGTTTAGACCCAAAATTGTAGGAGGAGTTTGGTAGAGTTCTCAAAGGTCAAATCGTTGAATATTGACCACTTAATCGCCAAATTTCTGTCGAAAACCTATCACATCGATTTTCCAAAATCTCAGTACCCTGTATATCAAATTTCTAGGCTTAATTGACAGAGTTTTAGCGTAGGGAAATGCACATAGACACACAGACACACACAGACACTTATATTTATATATATATATATATATATATATATATATATATATATATATATATATAAACATGTGTGTGGCATCCGTCAGTCGAAACGACTATGGATCAGCAGAGCGCCGTATTAAGATGTTGTTATAAACATAAACATCATATATATAAGGATAATAGTACGCCATATATATAACAAAAGACCATTATTTACTCAAGTGAAAGGAAAACCCGGGGGAACTTTACCCAAAAATAAATCTATATTTTTTTGTGTGTAATGATAGTCTTATAAGCGAGTAATTAATAATTCAGCCATCTTGATTCTTAACCAAACAGAAAGTTAAAGTAGGGGGAGTTCCCTTTTTTTTGATAGCGAGGCCAAATTTCGCGAATTTTGCCTTTTTTTAAAGCAGTTTGGCCTTCAAAATTTCTGTTTGGCCTTTTTCTTCACCGATGCAATCTGGAGACGCAACGGGAATTTTCGGCAGAAAAATGTTGTTACTATGCACATCTATGTAATGAAATACAATTTGTGGCAAAATTTCAGGAAAAACTAAAGGATGGTTATCTCGCAATAGTCCGGAAAATTCGCTAAATTATCTCGTCAAAACCTTAAATCTCGAATTTTTGTGCATTTTTTTTTGGGGGGGGGCTAATTTGGCATAATAGTGTCCATTTAATAGTATTATCTTGAAAAAATAAAAAAATAAGGAAAATTACCAAAAAAAACAAACAAGAGCAACAAAAGTGTGCCGTATTTTTAAAAGTTTTATTGCGTTGTTTTTATTTGCTTTTTTTATTTCATCGGTGAAGAAAATGGCCAAACAGAAATTTTGAAGGCCAAACTGCTTTAAAAAAAGGCCAAATTCGCGAAATTTGGCCTCGCTATAAAAAAAAAAGGGAAATCCCCCTACTTGAACTTTCTGTTTAATTTCGCTTGTAGCGTTGATTTTTTTCTTTTTTCGCTATAAAAAATAACTACTTGATGAAATTACGTGATTTTTTCTGTAGGAAAACTTTATCCCATGACGAGTACGTACAATATGTTTTTTTAAAAAAGTATTTCCATTTTTTAATGTCAATGGAAAACTGCACAAGTACCCAAACCCGAAATGTAAAGACCACGAGTGAACGCGCGTTTTTTTTTTTTTTAGTTTAGTTTCATAATAGCGGCCGTGATGTCGGAGGTTCGATTGTTAGATTGTAAGTTAGTTTCGTATTTTTTTAATTTGTAAATCGCAAGGTAGGAAAAAATTAAACCCTTCCAAGATGGACAATAAATAAAGCCATCATATTTTTATGGTAAAGTTAAGAGCCTACGAACCATAGTTTTTTAGGAGATGTGATTATTGTATTAACCAATCAGAAATCGTCTGTGGCACACACATCTCTGTTTTTATATATATATATATATATATATATATATATATATATATATATATATATACAGACGAGGGGCGTGCAATAAGTCATTCCCCTGACCCACTTCCAGTTGTCTGATCTAACTGAAATTTTGCAGCTCTTGACTAATTGTGGTTTCTCTTTTATAGGTGTTTGAACTGAGTCGGGTGTGAAATGGAGCCTGTTTAATGTCGAGCAGTGATTTGGTTTTCGTATGTCAAAGGACTCACACAACAGGAGAATTTTGATGAAATGAAAAAAAATTGTCGTGATAATGCCCCATCATATGAGCTTGTAAAACGCTGCCATCATAAATTCAAACGTGGCCAGACGTCTGTGGAAACGGCTTCCAGACCTGGTCGCCCCCCCTTCTGCCATTGATGAGGCATCTGTCCGTCAAGTTGAGGTTGCCATTTTGGATGATCGGCACATTACTATCCATCAAATAGCCCAAGGTGTCAAGATTAGTATATGGTTTGTGGAAACTATCATTCATGACAATTTGCATATGCATAAGGTGTCTGCCAGATGGATTCCCAGGTTGCTCACACCATTCCAGAAGCGAGAACACGTCGAGTGCTCGAGGATGAATTTGGAGATGTGCCAAGAAGATGTCAAAGTGTTTTCAAAGATTGGTTACACAGGATGAAACCTGGGTCCATCACTATGATCCAGAGACCAAAGCCCAGTCAATGCAGTGAAGCACTTGGACTCACCACCTCCAAAGAAGACAAGGTTGCAGCCCTCCACTGGCAAGGTCATGCTCACAGTCTACTGGGACCAGGACGGAGTAGTGATGACAGATTTACTGGCAAAGGGTACCACAATTACAGGAGCCTATTATGCTTCACTTTTGAGGAAATTAAGGGAAGCTATCAAAATCAAGAGGCGAGGCAAGATCAGCAAACTTACCTTCCTCCAGCAGGGCAGCGCTCTGGTCCACAACCCGCATGTTGCCAGATCAGTAGCACGGGCGTGTGGTTATGAAATCCTTCCCCATCCTCCCTACTCTTCCGACCTTGTACCCTCTGACTTTCACCCCTTTCTAGTCATTAAGTTTTTTTTGAAAGGAAAGCGTTTCCCAGATGATGCTGCCTTCATTTCTGAAGTCACGTCGTGGTTGGAGGACCAACCTGCGGTGTTCTACAAAAACGGTCTCCAGAGCTGCATCCAACGATGGGAGAAATGCATAAGTCTTGGTAGTTCCTATGTAGAGAAAGATTAATAACTGTGTCAAGTTTCGTTGCTCTACTTCTATGAGAAAATGGTCCGGGGCATTACTTATTGCACGCCCTCATATATATATATATATATATATATATATATATATATATATATATATATATATATATATATATATATATATATATATATATGGCACTAATTAGACCTGGAGTCTAAAGAGTAGAATTTATTTTAATGTATTAGTAAATACTTTTAATACTTTACTGCTTAAAAAAACAGTGCCCATTGTACTGTAGGTATATAATAAGCTCAATAGGTATAGGTATCCTAGAGCTATATAAATATTGAATAAAACGATTCATAATTATGAATTAAAAATCAGTTTCAAAGGGAAAAACAAACAAAATAAACTCGAGTGGTCGATCGTTTCGGAAAAGATGTTCATTTTATTGAAACTGACAATAAGTATTGACAATAATTTGACAAAGGTTTTGGCCTTTAAACGTAATCTCCTCATCAGCTAAAAAAATAGGGGTGTGTTAAAGACACCAAAATAAAACTTGCATTTTGTCGTGAGTATGGCAGATATTCCGGGAAATGTTTAAAAACAAAATAAAGACAACAAAGTTATTAATTTTATGTTGATATATAAAATAAATAATTTTCCTGACTTTTTTGTGCATACATTTTAAATTGTCCAAGAGTATTGAAAATCTAGTATATTATTGCTATAGATCTTAGAGATGATTGACCAATTTTTATAATTTCAGGTCCTAATGAACAACTACAGCAGGTAGTGGAATACACTCTACTAAAGTCTGATCGCCACAGCTGGTGAATTTCAAAAATGCAATATAGACATGAGGACACTTTAGAAAAACGACATGAAATAAATTTCTGTTTTATACTTGGTAAAAATGTCACAAAAACATATGGAATGCTTCAGACTGTTTTAGATCATCTTGTATGAATCAGGCATCAGTTTTTTGTGGTGGTATAAAAGATTCAAGGAAGGCAGGGAGCCTGTGAATGATGAGGGGTATAGGAGCAGTAAGAATGTCAGTATACCAGAGTTGAGTGGAGAAATAAAGAATTTCACGGATAAGAATTGTTGTGCGTTTATAAAGACAATACGTGCATAATTTGATGTCAGTATGGGAACTGTACACGCAATTATTCGCGAGAACTGAAGGCGCGGAGGATTTGCGTGAAGTTTCTCCCAATGGTGCTCGGGAAAGATTAGAAAGAAAAAACTTATCATTACCAAGATAGGAATCAAGACAGTTACTCACGCTCCTTGTCGTCCCGAAATTGCTCCTGTGATTTTAGTACTTTCTCTAGGCTGAGGGAAAAACTTAGAGTCTATCACAAAGAGTCTGTCTGTCAAACAGTCTGAGACGATTGAGGAGATGAACAGACCGAGACGATGGCTATTAAAACGCTCACACTAAAGGACATTGGTTGTTAGGACGGTGCAGCACGTGCATTGCAGACGGAAGAGATTACTTCGAAAATCACTACAGTTTTTATTGTGCACTATTAATAAAAGTGGCCATACGAAAAACGTCTAGAAATTTATATCAGACGTTAAACATATTTTTATATGTAGAAAAGATTTAGAAGACTATCAAAATTCGTGGAATGGGATATAGTTGATGGGAAAAGACGAAAATAAGTAACAGTTTACATATCAATAAATGCATTCATATATGTATATATACATATATATTTATTCAATTGTATGAATTACAAATGTTTTACTTACATGACCTGTGAAAATATCCATAATATATTTCGGGAATAATTCCCCTTTTCAAATGGTTTATGCAACGGAACTATTCAAAGCATTCTATCGTATTAATATATAGACAATAATAATAATAATAATAATAATAATAATAATAATAATAATAATAATAATAATAATAATGTTCCGGGGTTGTAATTAGCTGTAATTAAACAATGTTGTCCATTTCGTGTATAGTGTTTTGTATTCATACTCTTCAATTATAATACCTTATAATATATATGAAAATTATCGGATTTGCTCATTCTTTTTACTTTTAAATGGAAAAATAGAAAAAAATAGTTGACGAATTACATATAACTACTACTACTACTACTACTTCTACTACTAATAAAAATAATGATTATAATTATAATTATACTACCACTAATAATAATCAAAATACTATAATAATAATAATACAACTAATAATAAATATAATAAAAACAACAATAATAATGGCATTAATGCTACTACCACTAATAATAATTAAAAGACTATAATAATAACATTAATAATAATAATAATAATAATAATAATAATAATAATAATAATAATAATAATCATAATAATAATAATATATCAATAATAATAATAATAATAATAGTAATAATAATAATAATAATAATAATGCTTAGGAGATGTAATTATCAGAAATTTAATACTATTGGAAATGATGTTCTTCGCATTTCGCGTTCGTACTCTTCAATTGTCATACCTTATCTTTTAAAAAATTTCAATCTTTAAAATCTGAATATGTACATTATTAGATTAGATCATTTTTTTTTTTACTTTTACACTTATTTGCAATCTTTTTTTCTTTGTGTGCTACGTTTTGTATCACTCATCTTTTCGGAAGTAAAAACATTAATGTGAGATGTTTACGAAGCGAGAAAAAAATCAAACAATATAAAAACAAAACCATAACAACTTCAAAATTATTTTTGAAAACAAACAACAAATGAGCGGAAACAAGACGAAACTACGTTGTGAACAATTGTGGACGGTTTGGTTGCTTGTAAGATTTTTGCAACATTGTTTTTATGTCCTAAGGCGTCCATATGCAAAAGGGGCGCTTTAAAAGTAATGCCTCCTATTTTTCTCCTACGTCATTTCCTTGGCACATTAACTTAAATCTTTACAGAGAAATCTGAAGTAAGATGCCTACTAATTAAACGTTTAGTCTTGTAACCAAATATTTTTATCTGACTATAAATTTCAGTTTCCAATGCAAAACGCAATAATCCGTAATTTAAAATAAATATTGATGTGTTAAGTTCTAGATAGACAATTATTTCAAAACAAGAATTCGTAAATAAATCATATTTTAATCAAAAGCAATATATCACATTGCCTTAAAAATTATGACCATTTTCTACCCTCTGTCTTTCTCCCTAATACGCTCTCTCTCTGGCGTTCTCTGCTACACGTAGAAGGCCGTGGCGAGTATATAATACTGCTGCTACTACTACCACTACTACTACTACTACTACTATTATTAATACTATTACTGCTCTACTACTAGACTACTACTACTAATACTAATAATAATAATAATAATGAAAATAACTGAAATATTAAGACAAAACCTTGAATATGGAAACAAACACACAGGGGCAACCAGCGCGGACCAGACAAGCTGCCATAAAGGCAACAAATTGAAGCGATACATGGAACCAGCAACGCTGAAGCGGCATATCTATAAGCCCTCTAACCTCACCCCATCATCCCATTGCCACATCTCTGCTCCCCACACTAGAAACAATAGAGTGCGACCAAATAACTAAGTAGAGTAAAGGAGGAAGGAAATACCAGACCTCCACCGAATAAGTGCAAAGAGAACTGCGACCTTGGGGAGCTTTATTGTCATTCAAATTCCAGTGAAGACGAATAGCCGATGCCAACGAGAAATAAATGGCAAGCAGCTGTTGCGATAATACAAATTTATTTCCATATGTTATCGAAAGAGGTGGACATACTAGAAACATAGGGATACCTGTTGTCACTCAGCTTCCAGGGAACACCACAGGCTATTTTCCTGGAGAGATCTTTGATGGCCTGTGTGAAAGCTCTTTGTATGCCAATAATAATAATAATAATGTTTAGGGGATGTAATTAGCAGTGATTAAACAATATTAGAAATTGCGTTCATCGCGTTTCGCGTTTAATAATGCACCTCCCCTCCGCGTTAAAGAACCACCCGTTATACATGTCTTCACCTATATCAGCCTTCTATAATATAAATCTCCCCTATCCATTTAAATGTATGTATGTATGTCTGCCTTAATGTCTTGACAGAGGGGACATATTTTAACGAGATCGGTATCATTTTGAAGCTCTACTCTTCGGACGACAAATATCGAAAACTTGGCCCAAAATATCAATTCCTTCACCCTCAACTGGGCACTTTTCTACACGGAGCGGTCGCTTTCTTCGCCAATATTTCTGAAAGTTATCCCCTGTTTTTGATTGTCTAGCCTTAATGTAAATCTACATCATTTCCGGTTTGGCAATGGACGTAACAGCAAACACGCCAGCTTTATTTTCGCATTCTTTTTCTCCTTCGCGGTACGGATTCGGGTCTGCCTGCATGTCCACTACCACTTTTTTTTTCTTTTGCTCAGCACACACCTCCAAACACCCGGCAACGCCGGGCACCTTGGCTAGTCTATTATAAATGTGGATTTTCCAAGTAATTAAGTCGTCGTTGTCGTCGCTGTATACTCCGTTATCGGTCACATAGAGAGTCGCCAACCTGATATGTTCTGAACTGTCCACTAACCTCCGGCCTCTGTCCACTCGACAAAAGTTCCAAACCCCTGCCTGTTTCACAAGTATTTTAGTGGAGGATGCTGTAACAGTCTAGAACCTCTTGTACCCCCTTGACGCAAATACCCTCGACCAACCCAACAAGCAGCAAAGTTCCACCCCTATACACTAGAGATCCTTAGACGTAAGAAAGCATCCTACTCTAATAGTTTCTTTCCCATAACTGTTTAAATTGGAATTCCCTTCCGGGTTCCTGCTTCCCTAACTGTACCGACATGCAATGGTTTAAGTGTAATGCAAACAGGCATCTTGCTGCTCAACTCCCTACAGAGTATCCTTGCACTCTCTGTCCCTGATAGTAGCCCGCTACATCAAAGTGGCACTATGCATTGTTTGGGTGAAAATGTAAAAAGATTGTAATACATCATATTTTCGATAAAGTTTAATTTTTTTAAATCTGAATATAAACATTCTACGATTTGATCATTTTTCTTTTTACTTTTAAATTTGTTTATAATATTTTTTCCATTTGTGTAGAACGTTTTATGTCACTTAACTTCTTTGAAGGAAAAAATTGATACGGGATTTTGCTGAAGCGAGAAAAGGATCAAACAGTATCAAGATCTATTTAAAAAATAAACAGACATGAAAGATATTAACTACAAAATCTTTCTTTTTTTTATTTAAAAAAAACAAAACAAAAAACATCAAATAAGCAAAAACAAGACTGAAATTCGTCGGAAACAATTGTGACTGGTTTGATTTACTGTAATTTTTTTGCAACATTTTTTATGTCTTTAGACATCTATTCTTGGAAGGAAGGTTTTAAAAGTAATGCCTCCAATTTTATTCCGCCTGGACGAATCAGAAGGCAATGCAAATTGCATTGTTATGACGACTGAACTTATGAATTCATCACCTGGAAGTTTAATCTTATTGTTTCAGTGTTTGATGGCATCGGGTTCTGGGAAAGAACTCACTCTTATGTATGTGCGTCAGAAGCAGAAGTGCAAAACGCAATTTCTGACTAAATTTTAATGAGAATAGGTGTAACTTTATAGAAACATCACTTCTTGAGTTCAAATAAGTCGCTCGTCTTAAGGGTGCCAGCCATAGTTTCGTAGCTCTTTAACTTTTTTGTTAAAAAAGGAAGCGTAACTTTTGGAGTGACCTTTGTATACCAAAGCGCATTGCAGATACTTATGGGAAGACGTCTGTTATCGCTGGTAAAAATGTATTTAGAATGCTGGTGACTATGTAGAAAATTATTTTGTAGATGAGTAATTTTCGTATTTCTTATATATGTATTTGAACTATTATAATCATGTTCACGACGTTTCGACCAATTATTCCTCTGAACTAGAATACGGGGATAATATAAAATATTAAATCATATAATTTACTCATCTGCAAAATAATTGCAAAACTAATTAGATATCTAGCACTGTTATTTTACATTTAATAAACAGTCGATGGACATGAGAATTGACTGATATTTTGCGTGCACCTTAAGTTTCGTTAATAGTACAACTTATGAAATGGTTAAAATGTACGAGCAATTACAGGGTTTGAATGCGCAAACTACAACGGCACCTCTCTTAATCGACATTGTTAAATACCAGTAGCCAGTGAAGTGTGTACATGACGACTGGAAACAAATGCCGAGATAAACGGAGAGCTCATACAGTGCCTAGAATTCCCAAATGATCATCCATCTGGTACTAACCAGGCTCGATGTTGCTAAACTTCAGTGATCTGACGAGTACCGGTGTGTCAACACGATTATGCCCTAAATATATATACAAAATAAATACGAACAAACACCCCATAATTTTCTTATACAATATTTCTTCAAACTGAAACATAATTATCAAAGTATACTTACGCAGATAGATATGAAAAATCTTTATTAAAGTCTGTGCCTATTTCCATTCTATGGAGGCCAGGCGCGAACGCAGACCCCACAATTTTATTATACCATCCCTATTTAGTTAAAACATACTCATCAAAGTATTCTTATGTACATCGATATCAAAAACACGTTTTTTTTTTTATTTTTTTTATTTTCATACTTTGTGGACTAGGCGCCTACGCAGACCCAATTTTAATGACTCATCATTATACCAGATCAAACATACCCATTCCTGTGGCTCGATACATCTTCTATCATTATATGTGATCAGTTTTCTATAATAGTCAACCATATAGGAGCCTATTCGTGACCAGAAACACACAGACGTTCCGCTTTATATTATATATATATATATATATATATATATATATATATATATATATACATATATTATATGCATATATACACTTGTGCCCGATATTATTCATACCCCCCCCCATTGAAAATTGAGTTTATTAGGTGTAACTTTGTAAGAATTTATTGTTTACGTCCATATTGATACATATTCTTTATAAACCTCTTCTGATCATTTTCGCCATTTTAAAATCTCGGGATACTTGTAATAAAAGAAATATACAGCTATTTATAAAATCTGCAATGTTCAAAAATAATCATACCCCCTTATTTTTTCAGTATTAATCGAGTTTCTGACTGTTTGCTTCCTGTTTGATTCTTATTTTGAATGCATTTATACAACCTTTGATTAATTTCATTTCGTTTTTTGCATTTTTCAGAAATTAAAATGATATCAACTGAAAACCAATAAAAGAATAAAAATTATTAGAATATGAAGAAAAAAGAGCTTAGTAATGATTTTAGGACTAAAATTGTGAATTCACATAAGGATGGTTTAGTTTACAAGTCAATTTCCAAGAAATGTGAGGTCCCTACAGCAACAGTACAGAGCATCATCAAAAAATTCCAGAGCCACCACACAACAAACAACTTGATAGGTAGAGGAAGGAAAAGGAAACTGTCTGCTAGAGCCACCAGGAATATTGTAAGAAGTGTTAATGCAAATCCAACCACCACTACTAAGGATATTTTAGAAAATCTGGAGTCTTCTGGCATAAAAATATCAAGGCAAACATTGCAAAGAACTCTGCATGAAAATGGTCTGAAAGGAAGGAGACCAAGAAAGACTCCATTGCACACCGGAAAACACCTTGCTGCACGTCTAAAGTTTGCTAGGACCCATGTGAATTCTCCAGAGTCCGTTTTCTCAAGTATTTTGTGGACTGACGTAACAAAAATTAAATTGTTTGGCCATATGGATGCTTCTTACGTTTGGAGGAAGAAAGGAGAAGGTTACAACCCAAAGAACACCATACCCACGGTGAAACATGGTGGTGGTAGCCTAATGTTTTGGGGCTCCTTTTCGGCTAGTGGTCCAGGTAGTTTGGTCAAGATAGATGGAACCATGAAGAAGCAGCAATATTTGGAGATACTCCAGAAAAACATTAGACAGGATGCGGAGAAGCTCCATTTAGGACCAAACTTGGTCCTTCAACAGGATAATGATCCAAAACATACTGCCAAAATAGTCAAGAAATGGTTTGAGGATAATCAAATTAATGTTTTGGAATGGCCTAGCCAGAGTCCCGACCTGAACCCTATCGAAAACCTCTGGCACATATTGAAAACTGAGGTTAAAAAGCGGAAACCTAGAAATTTGAGGGATTTGGAGAACTACTGCATTGAAGAATGGTCAAAAATCAGTGTTGATGCTTGTAAAAACTTTGTTGATAAATATCCAAAACGGTTACAGGCAGTTATTAAGAATAAAGGGCATGCTATTGACTATTAGTAAGAGAGGTATGAATAATTTTGAACTAGTGCCATTATTGTTTTTCTTTGTATAATGTTTCAAACTTGCATAACTTATTTATTTGTTGAGTTTAAATTAAATACTTATGCTTGATTTATTGTTTGAAATCCCTTTAATATTGTCTACCTTCTGGTTTGAGCAATATTCTTATAGAAATCTCAAAGATCCGAGGGGTATGAATAATATCGGGCACAAGTGTATATATATATTCATTTATTTAATAAGGCATTACATCAATTCGGGATATTGGGTAAGTGGTTTATCTTTATACTATGGTACTTCGAAGTGTAATATTTCTAATCAGAAGAGTAGCGAATGCAACGTCAAACAATAATTATATAAGGAGCGAAATAAATTATTGCAGCTGCTGTAGGAAACTATATTGATCTCTCCAACAAAGGAGGAGCTTAGTTTGTAATACATAATGTAGGTAGGTATATAACATATCTGTCATAATGGGATTAATGCATGGGGACAATATGTATGTTTCAACTTTCGAAGAGAATATAGGATAAATTACTTGAAAGAAGTTTCTCATTTAACCATGTGTTGATGTGTCATAGCTATTGAGGGGGCATACATGAGCCAGGGATATTATTATATGTCGATATTAAGCAACGTTAATTCACGTCAATACTAGATGTACTATCGATTGTTTATACATGGATAATATTAAGTGCTCAAGATAGGCTTAACAAGTACGTAAGGTTTGTTCTCGAAATATCAATTTTATACTTTTATCGCGAACACGCGTTAAAATAGCTCAGCGAAGAATTCCCTGACGCCCTGTAAGTTTAACAAAAGTAACAACAACAAAAACGGATACAGCACGTTTTGAACATAACAAATATGTATTTTACTAGCAAAAAAAAAAAGAATAATAATAAAAATACAAACACTAGAACTGTTTCTTTCACTCTAGAAAATAGAGCCGACATGGTCCGCAATTACGAGGTGACCTCCATAAGTTTCCAGACGTTTTTGTACAGGCATTTAAAATTATCGTATTATTGCTATACACATTATGAGATGACTCGGCAATATTGTATGAGTTCAGGTTTAAATCAACACTTACATCGGTAATTGGAATACACCTGACTCAAACCAAACTGTCAAAACTGGTGACTTTAAAAAAATCAACCTGGACGTGAGGACATTTTAGAAAGACATTATGCAATACAATTCTGTTTAAAACATAGAAAATAGACATAAGAACGTAGGATATTGTTCAGATTTCTTTTGGAACATCTTGCATGAATCGATCATCAGTTTTTGAGTGGCATAACAGATTGAAGAAATGAAACGAATCTGGGAGAAATAATGAGAAATGTGGGAGGTGTAACGAAGGCAGAACACCAGACTTGATTGACCAAATAAATAATTTCATGGATAAGGACATTCATGTGGCTATGGAGACAGTCATACTTAGTTTGATGTCAGTCTTAGAAATATACACACAATTATTTGCGTTAACGTGAAGAAGCGAAAGAATTGCGCGAATGCACCGGTTCTTAAAGAATATTTAACCAATAGGAGCATCATAGTTCTTCACTCTCCTTATAGATTTTTCTTCCTGTGACATTTAGTTATTTCATAAGCGCAGGGAAAACGTATATGATGTATGTATATAAGCCCAATCCAAATCTCAAACTTGAAAGGAAAAACAATACTACTAGAAACCAGAAATAGCCAATACTTATACGGAAAAATCTAAATCAGTTGCACATCAATAATTCCAAGAAAATCAAAATCGGAAAAAACAAAACAAAACTTTTCCTCTAAAAATATGATTACAATAGCATCAGCCTTTACTGCCTTCCCTATTGTTTCTTGATAGTAAAAGAACTCCTTTTTATATGGTTACCCATATTTAACGCATATCCCATAAACTACCACAGAGAACTCCTTAACAACTTTAAATACAATCTACATCAACTATCTGACATCAAAATTTTCTTCCTCTATCACATTAATTAATATAGTTCTACCCCCTTCCCTAAAAAATTCAATGTATTAACCTTTTCTTTTCAAGACCAATTATTTCGCTCTTATGTAGCTATCGTCTTTAATATATTGTCTCCTCTTCTAATGAGAAGCATTAGTCTTTTAAATATATAGGAACAAAAGTAATCGTTATTAAGTTGTATATTCCAAGAGAAAGTGTAACATGTCGATCAAATAAGTAACTGACATTCGGAACTTTCGAGGGACTTGTCTTGTTGCAACCAAGAAAAAGAAAGCATGCACAAAAAAAAACAAAAAAAAAACGAAATGATTTGCAGTGTTTTCACAATAAAATAAGAGTAAGTTTACTAAGTTTCGTATTTCAAAACGAGGCTGAGAAAACCGGAGAGAAAAGATGGATAATAATTAGCAAACACGTCTCACGGTAATAAATGAATCAATCGAACAAGGAAATAATAAATTAATAGTTGATGAACAGGAAAAGGATATTAAAATTTGCTCACATAATTAGATATAATAGATAACATCCAATCTATGTCCAAAAGAAAGTAATTACAGAAATAATCCAGTATAAAAATACATATATTATGTCCAGTGCGTGTGTATGTGTGTGTCTGTGTGTGTCTGTGTGTTTATTCGTATTATTTGGATTCTTTTGAGTAATGACTTCATGTTGGGTGTCATTTTCCCAATGTTTCGGTCGATGTAACCTCCGAGTTTTTTCAGGTGTATTGGTCGAACTAGGAGATATGTTTCAGCCGAACTCGTGACTTTGGACGAAATTTCGAACTGAAATGCTTATTTACTTCACGCAGTAGCATTGTCTCGTTCTATCAGCCATGACTGATAGACGTATTAAGTAATTCGAAATAATATTTCGGTCGCTCACACTGCAAACTAAACCTTCAAACTTGAATATCATACTAGACCTGTCCGTAAGGACCCGTGGCGCAGTGGTTAGAGTGAAAAATTAATTGTAATATCATCCTGAAGTTTCAATGTTTACTTCTTAATGTCTTATAAAATAATCTACAGTTTATTTTATAGGTTGAACCTTTCTGCTTGTGCTATGATAAAACCTTTCAAAGGTAATTATGATGTTAGGTTGTATAAAATGCTAACAATGGTTAAAATTGGACTTCCTAATTTACTCGAATTTTTCAATTATCGACTGTCGATAATTAGGCGCATTGTTATATAAAATCTATTTAAGATTACTCCAAGACCCATCAAGTACTTTTCTATGATTTATTTTAAATAGGCGCGGCCAATTCTGAGTTTATAGAGAACGAAGTCACGCATATACAGGCAAGTTTCCTTTAATATAATAGTAGATAAATAGATAGCTGACATCTGAGTATACCGAGGCTGAAGAACTTGGATGTTGCTATTTGGATTGTCGGTGGTATTTATGTTGAGGTAGAACACGTGCAAGTCATTTATCGGAGCACATTCCAGAGTACAAAAATAACATGGTTATGAATTGACATTGATATATCTACTTGACTGATAATATCAAATTTAATTTAACTTAAATGTAAACTAGTATAGGTATCACTTAGCAGACATTTCTGAATTCAGGCATCTCCACAAAATCTGCACTTGTTATTGAGTACTAATTTTCCGTTTTTAGATGCGTTCAAGTCCGTCAGTGAGAGCGTAGTTTTGGTCCTTCGATCATTCTTTCATTCTTAAGTTTAACAAAGCATATCCATCTATGGAATGGTATATTTGTTAACGGAATCTCTAGGATATTTGTTCCGATGTGACGGGATAGCACTTAAATCATCCGAAGCGATTTTCATCATTTTAAGCCGAAATTCTTCGTAGGTTTTTGATTAATTAAACCAAAATCCAATATTGTTAATTATCTTTGGTTCGATATAGTTTCCAATCGTTTAATTTTTGTCTCCGTTTGTCAAGCCATCACAAAACATTCAACTAACTACAATCACTATCTACGATTTTCTCTATTCTCTATCCGTGCAGATTTCGTAAACAAAGCATTTTTCCTAGAGCTGCTCGCCTGGGGAACAATGTTTCACTGGCTTTGTTAGAAAGGCTATTTGCAGTACTAATGATTGACATTTTTTTTTATCTGCGGACGACTAGCATTATATATAATTCGCCTAAAAGTATAATGTCTCGAATAAAGAATGTATTAATGTTTGTTTGCAAAAATAAAATAGTATAGAAAGCTATAGCTTCTCTTATAAAAAATATATCATGAACTAATTTTTTCACCAAACATGTTTTTTTCAATATATATATATATATATATATATATATATATATATATATATATATATATATGTATATATATATAAGTGAGAATGTGTGTGTGTGTAGGCAGACACCTCCCAACGAATTTTCTTATCTACAGACATGAAATTTAATATATAGAGTATTCACACGCGTGGAAAACATTTTAATCGCTTTTCATCTCGATAAACTCTGCTTAGGGGTAAAAATTGAAAAATTGGTACGTGGCTTTCATTGAAGTTTTATCTTTTTGTAAACTGTTTCACGAATGCGCATGCGTGAATCGTTCTCATGACTGATTACTTATGTTACGAATAAGTAGATTTGGAAACATGTTTTAAAAATTGTGTCACGCTGGTCTAACGGTTTTTTTTTTACTTGACTCACTGTCTTTGAGTTTGTCTGTCGATCTCAGCTCGAGAATTTTTTTACTCACAAGGAGTGAACGGTTTAGAAACAAAATAAAAACTAATACTTGCTGTGCCAGTTCTTACTCTTCTGTGTGAATTGAAATATAATATTTATGTGTATATTACGACCGGGCAAAGCCGGGCGACCTGCTAGTGATACAATAAAATAACACTTTTATAATATTTTTTTATAATTTATGCTTAAAAAACACTTCAAAAATGTATTTTTTTTATTACTTTTGCAAAAATGAATATAGAGAAGATCGAAGGTTTCATCGGCTGAAATTTTAAGAGCCAAGCAATAATATAAGATAGAAGAACCTAATGTTAAACTTGTCATTAAAAAGATGAATCGAAAGAAAGTCGGATGTTATATCGGCTGTAAAGTTTCATATATAGCAGGCAACTTTAGACTGGTAGTTAAAATAATACGAAAGCTATACAATGTAAAGATAAAAAAAACACCGTTATAACAAAAGACAATTAGAATTATCGCTCAGAAGGTTTTGTGTAGATTAAGGTATCTATATAATCCAATTTGCTATTTCCTGTTACAGACACCAGGAAACAACTACCATTCTTTATTCATTTAACTAAATAAAGCGCGTTGTCTGTCCGCGGACTTTCATCTGATGAACACAATTGGTTAACAAATATTACATTGTTCAGTAATAGACGTGTTTGCGTGCGATAATCTAAAAGTTTGACATAATCGAAAAAGTTCCGTCACAGCGTCGAGTCCTCTTGAGAGATATTCGTGAATAAAAGAAAAGGGACATCGGTAATATTGTAATTATAAGGAAAACATTTCACGGTGGAAATAGGACGAAGACAGAAAGTTAACTGGTTAGACAAACGAGGTTTTGGTCTGTTTTGAGCTAATTAAGCCTCTCAAAGCAATGCCGTTTGCCGACGAAGAAGCTCAAAGTCAAGAAAAATGTTCGATTCCGACTTTCTACTAATCTCTATCTCATGTATCTTAGTCTGTTAATCTGTCCGTCTCATGTTTTGTCAGAAGCGACTGGGCGAGTCCGGCTAAAATTTAGAGTATTATGATATCCGTCCGATGCAAAGTTTAAAATCCTCAATATTTAGCGCAAAAATGACAAAAGAATTAACGATTTTAATTATTAATTTGGCATACAGCACTTATTCTAAGTCAATTGCTGATAGTAAAGATTGACACAAGTCTAATACGCACACACACATACAAACATACCCACACGCACACACATATATATATATATATATATATATATATATATATATATATATATATATATACGGTGCGTGTCAAATTATTAACGAGATAACATTTTTCTACCAGTTTCAGAAACTTACCGTTAGTTTCGTATCAAAAGCTTCGGAAACGTTGACAATGCTGAGCTGCGCGTACTGTGAAATTTTTGTACTGTTCCCCGCTATGTAAACAACTTGCCATCGTAATTAGTGAATCCATGGTATTTGAGGTGTGTCAAATTATTAACAAGGCAGTTTGTTTCATCAATACAATTGGTCGTAAGGGTAGTTTGAGTAGTTCTGAAAAGATTACTATTTCAGAACAGCTAGAAAAGGTAAAACTACCCTCGAACTATCGAAAATGATAGGAAGGTACCATCAAACTGTGAATAACTTTGTCATTTACCTTACAAAGGTACGTAATGGTGCTGATAAAGGTAACTCTTGAGTTGTTTCACGCGGTTCTCTACTCCAAATTAAACGTGAAGTTGTTAAGAACCCTGGGCAGACAAGTCGAGAAGTCTTTGACCAAACCGGATTGAAGAGTGTCTCAAAAAGTACTCGATGTTGCCTTCTGAAAGAAGTGGCAAAGTATGTTAGCCTGTGACAAAGCCTCCATTAAACCAACATCACATACAAATCCGATTGAAATTGGCAGAGGACAACATGAACACCGATATTTCCAAAGTTTTTTTCACAGATGAAGTGCGTATCACTCTTGATGGCCCAGATGGCTGGAGCAAGGGATGGGTCCTAGATGGACGGCGTCGTTATCAGCGTTTAAGGCGCCAACAAGGTAGTGGAAGGATAATGATTTAGGCTGGGATTATCGGAGGCACATTAGTTGACCCGTGGAGAGTCCCAGAACGCGTATAAATAAAGTCAAATGCTTACATATCTTTTCCTAAGGAGCACTTTGAACCATGCCTGCAGAAGAAAAGGTTGACGTTCAGAAGAACCATTATTTTTATGTAGGATAATGCTCCCTCGTATGCAGCAAACACAAGCTAAGAGTATTTGTAACAACTGGGGTTCTCTGGGGTACGGAAATGGAGTGGCTTGCGAATTCACCAGATTTTAACTCAATTGAGAACCTTTGGTGTATCATGAAGTGACGTCTCTATGTAACTGGACGCCAATAAAAGAGCAAACGTGAGTTTTGTGATTCCTTCCAAGAGGTATCGCGAGGAATAACTGTTTGAACGGTAGGGCAAGTACATTACAGCCAGAGAACATTAGTTGTAAAGGCACTAGAGAATTACGTATGTACTCTAAATAAAAGTGTCCAAAGTAAAAATGTCTGGAAACTTATTGAATTCACGTCGTATATGTGTGCGCGAATGAAACCTGTTAAAAACAAGAAAGTATACGATAATATGGTGATAATTTAATTAGATCAGCATGCAACAAAGTTATACTTTGACGAAAACTACGTATACACCGGTGTTAGATGAAAAACAAACTGACCGCAATTAACATTTGATAACCTAGTACTATTAAGAAGAATAGAATTCAGTACTTTATGGAAGAGTTAGGAGAATCAATACAGTAATAAACTCGTAATCTAACGCCATCTATGGATAATGCATTTTCTAAAGATAATAGACTATTCAAAATGGGAAATTATGTAGATAAAGAAGAAATCTATACGTAAAAAGTAGTTTTGTTTAATATATATTAAAATGAACATGCACTTACAAATAAGCCTTAAAGGAATCCTAACATGTCATTACAAGATAAATCTGTAGCAAGAGTAAATTGGTTGAGATGAATAATTACAAAAACTCACTATTAACCAATTCTAGTCATGTTTAATCTCACATATAATAAACGCTAATAAAAATTTAGTGCAGTTGTAGAAAGTATTCATCACAGTAGTTATTAACCGGTCGAAATTTATAATCATATTCTAATTGATGAATGTCTACTGGAAAGTAAATTTTAACCATAGGATTTTTTTTATAAATAAATAGAAATTATAAG
>NC_136505.1:109691851-109719351 GCF_053919585.1 Euprymna scolopes
CGGTATTTCAAATTTCGAGTCTATAGACTAAAAATTGACAGAGTTATTGCGTAGGGAAATGTACACAGACAGACACACAGACACACAGACAGACAGACAGACACGTTCACTTTTATAGATATATAGATTTTTCCTCTTTCTCGAGTCTATGTGCATAGTGATATAAACCCGAAATATATATTAACATAAAATACGGAAACGCATATTTGTTGAGTGGGACTCCGCTTAACTGGAAGGGGAAACTAATGGTTACTTCCCACCCCCACTGAATCTCTGCTTCAGACAGCTCGATAGCAGAAACTGGTTACCGGAAGTGATGTCAGGAATAAACCCTCGTCAGAATCTGTATGAGTGTCATTTAATGTAGTAGGAAATATTTCGAGAGGGTGTTCGATAATAAACATATTGTTGGAAATTAAAGCAATTAGTTCTTGTCGAAATGAAATTTAATAAAATAAATACTTAATCAGATTAAAATTTAAATATGTAAACAAAACTTAATTTATAAAAACAATAAAAGCTGACTTTTGACATCATAGAGCAAATCAGACTAATATATATATATATATATATATATATATATATATATATATATATATATATATATATATAGTGCAAAATTTTGTTGAAAATTCAAAGACTCACGCTTTCATTTTTATAACCTTCGTTTATTTTCTAGATTTTTTCCATTACAGCAGTTTCATAAATGAGTTGGCAATTTTACGATTTATGTTTCCATTAAAAATATCCTGTCCCCACCAACTTCTTCAGATGTTTATCCATTAGATTTTTACAACAAAAGGTATATTTTTAACATGATGGACATCGTATTCGGGTAAAAGGATTTCCACATACACACACATACATATATATATATATATATATATATATATATATATATATATATATATATATATACATATATATATACGTCAGTCAGTCTGACAAAGGCTGGGTTATTACATAAGAAAGGGAAAGAGCCCAGTAATTTAATAGATGAGTTTTTAAATGATATTTAGAAAAGGATAGAATCGAACCGAGTAGGTGAGTGTTTAAAAGAGAATAAACATTCAATATTGGAATGCAGTGTATCGTTCATTCTTTTTAAAATAACTGAGTATAAACAATATCAGTTTAAAGAATATACAAGTTCCAAATGATGAAATAGATATATTATAAATGAGACAATTAATTTAGGAATTTCTTTGTTTGGCAAAAGCGTGTTTTGTCATATATAGGTGAAATCCACCTGAGTGAATCACATTTTGAGGTACGCTTTAGCCTAATAAAGTAAGAAACTTCCTAATATATTTAGATAGGTTAAAGTCAGTAAGGCAGAAGGGGTTAGTGAGAAAGAGTTGAGTTGATCAGACTCGGCTGATGCCCCTTGGAAACGAAGGGGGAAGATGAGACGACGTAATGATAAGAGCTTGAATTCCTGATTCATCAATCAACCAGCTGGTAGAATAAAAGAATGATTACATATATTTGTAAACTTGTCACCGTTGTCGTCTTTGGAAAATGAAAGGTATATATGTTTTTTTATCTCTCATCTGTGAATGTAGTTTGTGTAACTCCCTTGAAGTATTATGTGTCCCCTCCACCACCATGAAGAAGTATTTTCCCATCGGCTATGTAAAAAAGAACTGTCCATATCGCATCTCTCTCAGCTCATGTAAAAATATTAAGTCCCCAAGAATCGTTACAATCATCGTCGTGATGTAAACAGTTTATAAATGTCATTATTATCCTCCGTTCTTAGTGCCCATTATCTGTTGTTGTCTCAAAATTTACCCGCGCTAAACAATAGGGTTAAAAAGAGGACGGATGTAGGGTCGGAATATTATGTCTTTGGAGTTTCGTGGAAACTAAATAACGGACGACTTATAGAAACACATGAAACGTGTAACTACGATACGGGTGAACATCACGAAATACTGTTGCATAAAATATCATTGAGAATGTAAAGATTATAAAAATATTCATTTATACACTCGTCACTCAAGACCGAACGATGGAAGAAGGTATGTTACCTATTTAATCGTATGTACCCCCACAAAAGAATGTTTTCATTTTTCCGAATAATTGCGTTCCTTGACGTACATCGAATATATCGTGTTAAATGTGTGTGCATGTTTTAATAATCGACACACACACGAATCTACTCAAAAAAATTATAAACACTAGACGATCACAAATGATACAAGTACACGTATAGACTAACATTATATAAACACGTTTACATGTTGACTCGTTAAATACTGCCGTTCGTTATATACGCGCCGGTTTATATATAACGGGTGATTATTTCGTGTCGCTATATAACAATGTCTCAGTAGATGATTTTAATGATTGGTTTACCAGCAGTTGCTGTTTTCCAAATTATGTTTATTAATAGATAGTGAAGTAATGTAGTGCATTATATAGGTTGGCAAAAAGTACGCTCCGATAAAAAATGGTTTGTTGATATATTTCTGGAGTAGAGATATGTCGGTATTCATGTAATGTGCATGGAAAACTTGGAAAAGAAATGAGATAGAAGATATTGGTGAATTATTGCCAGTCTACGGTCACCTAAGGGTTCTTTGCGTTTACAGCGTAAGTTTATCTAGAGTAGCTCATACCAAGTTTGTTGTTTGTGTAATTTGTATAATGATAACTTACGTGTAGATTTGATAAGTACAGTAATTGTTACAATATTTTTGGAATATAATGGGGTATGATCTCGCATAGTCGGGAGATTCTATTTATAAACGATGCTGCTAGGAACTTACGACTCGAATTAATTCACGTTCTTCTACCAACCAATCAGAAACCAGAATTGAACCATAAATATTAAATCTTTCTGCAGGAATTTCGCATATGTTGTTTTCCGTCCCAAAACGGGAAGAATCTTTTGCTCTGTGGGTTCCAACTCAAGAACTGTCTACTGCAAATAAGTCAACTCCCAGGACTTGTGTAGAACAACGAACCATCGGAAACTGTTCTGTCTACTGCAAACCAGTCACCTCACAGGACGTGTGTAGAACAACGAAGCATCGGAAACTTTTCTGAAACTAAACATGGCTTACACTTCTAGAGTAATGTTTGAGTGTTAAAAACAGATGGCGGTTGAATTAAATTAATAAACAATGAAGAAATGTTCATTATATAGTTTCGCAAAAAGTTATACTCCAATAGAAGATGTTTCAGTTCTGAATTTTTTAGATGAGGGTTAATTGTTTATATTATTTGTTTTGACAATTACACGCGCAACTGCCCCTACAGGGAGTATCCTTTGTCTTTCGAGACTGAACGGAGGCATCGCGACTACGGTTATCAAAGAGGATAGAAAACATATGCTAGATAAACTGAAATTTTACTAGTGAAAATTGGTGGACAATCAAGTCATACAACGGAGTACATTTGTGCCAAGCAGGGTTTATTATAAACTGGTTTAATATTTTATGTAACAATAGTATGGGTTGCATGTTTGAGAAAACTCATAATTGAACAGACGCCAATTTGAAAATTGAATTTTCCGAGTTGAACAAAATTAATTATGCATAGCTTTTAACTTTGCTGAGACGACATTTTAATCACAATCTGCCCTCATGAGTTAGACACATCGGTGTTCTTGTTTGTGAATATCTAAATTTTGTGGATATTTTCAAACGTGGCGATATAAGGCTATTTTGTTCTCTGTAGTAAATATTTTTCTGTAGTAATTATTGAAGTTGCACACAAAAACCGCTCCTAGTTTTCATGTAGATGTGTTAAAAGTTTACGTGATTAAATAATGGCACGCAGCGTAGAGGTTTCAATGTTTGTGGATTAGTTTCGACGGAAGATGAGTAAGTGAGTTTCTTTTGTTTAATAAGATTTCACCTTGTGGTTGGGTATTATATTTCAATAGATATGCAATTGTTTTTATTTTCAATTTCTTAAAAAATTGTTCTAAAAATGAAATGTGCTCAATTTATTGAAAAGTTTGTTTCTAAAGAAGCAAATCTTTTCTTTCTTTGTTGTTGTGGTATGACAAACCCTGCCATAAGATGAAAATGCACGTAGAGCTGATTTCTTGAAGGGTTTACGAGCAGCTCTTAGCATATATATATATATATATATATATATATATATATATATATATGCTAAGAGCTTCTCCTAAAACCCTTCAAGAAATCATATATATATATATATATATATATATATATATATATATATATATATATATATATATATATATGTAAAAGAGATTTAGAAGGGTGTCACAATGCGAGGAATGAATTATCGAACACCCCAGCGATGACGGATCCCTATCACTCCTAGACTTCAACCTAAAAATATCAGACGAAGGAGCCGTCATCACTAAATTCTACCGGAAACCAGCCAGCCGAAGTATATTTATACACTACAAGTCTGCCCTCCCTACTAAGGCCATCATCGGACACGCTAGGAATGAGATAACCCGCATCCAAAGCAAATGTAGCAAGCCAAAAGACAAGACAGAATGCACTAAACGGTTCCACCAGGTCCTAGAGACCAACGGATACCCCAGCACTGTCATTAAACACCTTTGGAACACGAGAAAACGTGTAAGAGGCTTCCCCACCAATACTTGCTTCCTTAAAATGCCCCAGCTCAGCGACAAGATCACAACGGCTATCCGCTGGGCTATCAGGAGAGAGGGTCTCAATATGCAGCTAGCCCACTCTGGGCCATCCCTTAGACAGAAACTCTCTAAACGCAGGCAAAGCGAGGACCCACAACCATGCACATTAGCAAATTGCCCCGTATACCCCGCAACAATATGCCACCGCACACACGTAGTATACAGACTAGAGTGCTCTGCCTGCGGAAAATTCTACGTGGGCAGCACCACGATACCTCTACACATAAGAATCAAAGAACACATACAAACACAAGCATCATCATTCCGAAAACACCTCAACACCTGCAGAAACACTAGCAAATCTATTAAAGTAAATATTTTAGCCACAGAATGCAATATTGGGAATCTTCGCATAAAAGAATCGCTACTAATATCCAAATTACGGCCAGAACTCAATAACAGACTGGAGCTCGGATCTTCATTCATCATATAACCGTACACCCGGCTCCCCCCAAAAGTTACCACTACAACCATAACCCATTAGAACAGATACGCCACTGCACACAGTTCACAGCCCATCCCACATTCCAAACAGGACATTACCACAACCTCCTCCCATATAAATAATAGGAAAAAATAATAATATAAATAAATAAATAAAATAGCAATAACATACTATGAGAAACTTAATAAATAAAACAGCAGTATATATTAAAAAAAAAGTAATAATAGTAACAATTAATTAACATTAAATGTTACTGAAGTAATACAAACCAACTAAAACTAAAAGTTAGCTGAAGTAATACAAACCAATTATAAAAATAAATAAATAAATATAAAAATCTACTACCACTCATGTATATATAACTCTATGTACGGCTCCACGCTAACACTTACCATAACAACCATAACCCATTAGAACAGATACACCACTGCACACAGCTCACAGCCCGCCTCACATTCCAAACAGGACATTACCACAACCTCCTCCCATATAAATAATACAAAAACTAAATAAATAAATAAATAAAATAACAATAATATACTAAAAGAAACTTAATAAATAAAACAGCAGTATATATTTAATTTAAAAAAAAATAAAAAAAAAATAATTAAAATTAAAAGTTACTGAAGTAATACAAACCAAGTAAAATCAAAAGTTAATACAAACCAACTAAAATTAAAAGTTAGCCGAAGTAATACAAACCAATTAGAATAAAAAATAAATAAAAAAAATAAATATAAAAATCTACTACGACTCCTGAATATAAACAAATTAACAACTCCCAAAGAATGTCACCCCTATTCCCCTTCCCTTCTTCGCTTATCTTCCCACTCCCAGCAACACTGACCTAAACACCCAGCTACCGACACCGACCCCCCTCCGCTTTCACAGCCCGCCCCTACAGTAGCCGACCGGACACAGCCCAGCAGCGACTTAAGTGACCCAGAAAAGCAGAGACACCCACACATCAGCAGAAAATAAATAAATAAAATAAAAAATAAAGACAAATAAAAATAGCAAATTTATAAACATGTTACTCACTTAATCATACCATACATAAATCCCCTACTCATATTTGCCCCGAGGCCTCACATAGCTAAACAACTTTCGGCCCTCCATCTAGCATGCTTTGAATCGACCTGTTACGCACACCATTTGAAAATTTTTCCGAAATTAATAATGGAATACGTCGCATGAATACAAGTAAGACATTTTACCATACAACTGAATAAGTATATATATAAAAATTTTTAAAAAATAATGAAAATATATGTATATATATATGTACTTATTGATTTGTAAGTCACCACTTGTTCTCGTCTCCTCTTACCAACAGCAACTATAATTCATTCCTCGCATTGTGACAGCCTTCTAAATCTCTTTTACATTCCTATCCCACACAATGCTTCAAGCAAACTACATATCAATATATATATATATATATATATATATATATATATATATATATATATATATATATATAATGGGTTGAGAAATTCCAACGAGAGAACGATGTATATTTAAATAAGGGGGTAGTCACCAGCAATGTGTATTTTTTAACATTATTTTATTATTCCGTGTCTTGGTTTTTCATTGAAAATTATGTTTACATCATTGTAATAATGTTTTTAACGACTTTAATAATTAAAAAAAAGCATTATTACAATTATCTAAAAATAATTTTCAATAAAAAATCAAGATACGGGATAATAAAATAATGTTAAAAAATACACATTGTTGGTGATCACCCCCATATTTAAATATATATATATATATATATATATATATATATATATATATATATATATGTGTGTGTGTGTGTGTGTGGGTGTGTGTGCGTGTGTGTGTGTGTGCGTATGCGTGCGTGCGTGTGTGTGTGTGTGTATTCTTTAAACCTCGTTTTTTTTTTTTTACTAAATCATTAAAAATTGTTTCAATAGACAGGGAAATAAAAAAAAAACCCTGTCCACCTCTTCAGATAATTCGAACTAAAAATTGTCCTGTCTAGCGAAACAATTTGAAATTTTGTTAGTTAAAAAAGGTTGAAAGAACAAAAACATATTTAGCTTAATCACATATTGAGCTCTTTTTACCCTGTTTTTTACCAAATATTATATATACGCACCCCCCATATATATATATATATATATATATATATATATATATGTATATATATATATATGTATAAAATCCATATACCAAATTTGAGTTTACTATTGCTCTAAAAAGTTAAGTTTAATTTTGTACTGACTTAAAAATTGCATCTATTTTGTTCACCCAGCTCTTCTTGATTCGATCATATAATCTAGTCTCAGTATAGTTCAGATTTTGCTCCCTTTGACTTTTGATTATTTTCTAAGCTGAAGAGAATATATTAGAGGATGTGGTCATGAGACAATTGGTGAACTGAAAAAGGATGTTACGAAGGTAATTGACGCGCTCATAATGGCTTCTTGTACATATTGTTTGGAACAGTACAAGTGCATTACAGTCGCAGGAGATTATTTCGAAAGGGACTAAAGTTTCATGTATGTACTATCAATAAAAGTGCATATACAAAAACGTGTTGATAAATATTGAAGGTGCCTCGTAAACTATTTTGTATTTGGCTTTATTATTTGGACTGTGGTTTTCATACTCAATGATACTACATAACGATTCGGCCAATTTAACCCCAGAGCTTCTTCAAGTGTATCATGTAAAACTATTGAATCCTGTTTCCTAGCTTGGATTTTTTTCTGTCGAATTCAGAAAATTGCACGAAACGCTTTAATTAATTAAGAGGGGTACAATTTTTTCGGTCTATCAGTCATAACTGGATGGAAATCATAAGTAATGTAATTCATGTCACCTGCATTAATACTTGCAACTCCAATCTTTAAAGGAGTAGCACATAGAATTGAATTACGCGTAATATTTTATCCGTTACATCACATGATTTGCGATCAAACCTTGTATACATTTTGGAAGTCTTTTTAAAACTATTAAAAAAGTATTCTTGTTTGTAGAGGAAAAAATTTAATCACTTACCTCTATTAGCCACCACTTATTAATGTGAAGATTAATTCATTTGCTTTTCTTTAAAATCCATGTAAACCGCTCAATTCGAAAAAAATTCAGTGTTAGAAAATACATTTGAAAGAGAGCGGAAACGTTGGTGAAATAACACGCACGATGTGAGCAGTAGTTCTAATTATTCAAAATTATATAAACTAGCAACCTTCATCTTAAAAAGTTTAGAAACAGATATGAACACGTTTACAAAAATTATATCTGGTCGAGTTATTCTTTATTCAAAATTTCCCCCACTCTATATCTGTGCCTAAATCAAAACGCGGATTCCATGAAGAAAGCTTCTTTCTTAGAACTGCACTCCTGTGGAACTCTGTTCCGTCTGCCTGCTTCCCACCGGACTACAACTTGGATGTCTTCAAGTCCAATGTTAACAAATTCCTAATGAACCGCCCCCTTAAGTAAACACTTCATCAAATCTCCACACTAACGTAATGTACTTGCAATAACCCTTATCCCTGAGTGGCTTTCGGACCTTGATAAGTGGTGATCACTGTGTAAAAAAAAAAAAAATTACTTTATTTATAAAACTCTTATGTCTCCCTGTCTCAATTTTTTAAAAAACTGAATCTCCTCCAACACAAAACGTTGTTGATTGGACCGGGATATATATATATATATATATATATATATATATATATATATATATATATATATATATATATATATATATGTATTCTGGTAGGGCCCCGGCATTGCCCTGTCGTAAAATATGCTTAAATATGATATTTTGATTAAAGCAGATTTTGTATTTAATATTATATTATATTGGACCCAATATATAGTAATGATTAAAAAAGTTTACAAAAAAAAAAAAAAAAAGACACGTGCGCCACGACCGTGAATCGAAACCAAAATTTTTAGCTTACGATATAATTTTTCCTCTTCCATTAATGATTGAGCTATGAAGTAACGTCTACTGCAATAGTAAAAAGTAAGACATAGACACCTGGCTACTACTTTATGCATGCATATTCGTAATGCCAGCGTAGAGCCCTCACATAGGAACCTTTTTTTTATTTTCACACTTTTGCACCGATGTTCACGGGCTAAAACCGCACTATAAAGTTTCGCATTGGTTCAAATACCTTATATATGAAGGTTCATATTTGTAGACCACAAACTGTCTGAAGAATATTGTAGGCAATTTAAAAAAAAATAAACACACACGCATATATATATATATATATATATATATGTGTGTGTGTGTGTGTGTGTGTGTGTCTCTGTGTGTGTGTGTGTGTGTAGATATATATATAGATAGAGATATATAGGGTGGGTCATAAGTCGCGCACCAAAGGATTTTAAATAATTCTGATAATAATAAACGTTATTTATTAAAACCGAACTTAACCAATAAACTGAAAAAGCACCTTGAACACACTGATACAATCATAAAAGAAGATGTATATCATACTCAAAGAAAATAAACTATATTTTGCCACGCAGTTTTGACAGTTTCACATCGCTTAATTCTTTGGTGCGTGACTTGTTACCCACCCTGTACATAAGAATATATAGAAAGAGTTGTTTTTTTCACAATTATTACGCAAGTATAATTCATATAGAATATCTGCACGTAATAGTTTACTAAAGATGATCATCTAATCATAAAACTTAAAAATCTAAAAGGGAATTAATTAAAATGCATGTTTAAAAGAATATGCAAATGGCCTACACCTTTGTCTAGTTGATTCAATTCTACGGCCCATATATGAGTAAGTTTTTAAATAAATAGAAAAAATGTTTATAATATGAATATCAATACACGAACAACAAATCTATCGGAGTATATATATATATATATATATATATATATATATATATAAGCATAAGCCTGACGAATCCTATAGTTGGATGAAACGCAGAATATTCAGTGTAGCTTAATCGCCATATATATTTTATAAATTACTAACTAGCTCTACCTACGTATTGAGCACTTTTGAAGTAAATACTTAAAGTTTACACATAAATCTATACTTTCATATATTAAATTTATGCGAATAAATGAAGTAGGTATATATATATATATATATATATATATATATATATATATATATATATATATATATATATATAAAATTTGGAGGTACAGAATTTATATAAAGTTTTGAAAATAATAAGAGGAAGTTTCTCAAGAGCTCTTTCTGCTATCATCTCATCAGGAGAAAATCGGTAGCGTACAAAATAATATTATGTCGAAAATAAAAAGTTCTAATGGAGAACTTATTGAATGTGCCAAAAGTACTTTTGGCACATTCAACAAGTTCCCCATTAGAATTATTTTGTACGCTATCGATTTTCTCCTGATGAGATGATATATATATATATATATATATATATATATATATATTTAAACCCGTACAGAAGGTAATAAAAACATTTATACCGTCGGTATCAAGCCTAATATAAAGAGAGCCAGTTAATGATATACACTGTTAGGCTCTAGTAAGCCATATGGTTTTCTGTTTGAGGAAAAACCAGGACCGTTCACATTATCTTTAAGGATGTTAATTTTTATGTAATTATAGCTGGCTCTCCCCTTTTCTATATATTATATTTTATTTTAATATCGATTTTTCTAATTTGTTATTTAATGTATATTTTAGTAAATATGTGTTTAAATTTATTTAGTCCTAATTATGTTTCCAATTGACATGATTTTTTTTCTTTGTAATCGAGCAATTTGTTTCCTTCCCATAAAACTTTAATTAAACCCCGGTAGCAACGTGTTATAAACTTCGGACTTACATTTTCTTTTTGTACTCATTTTTGAATTATTTCACAGACATCTCTCTTCAATTATCGGCATGCCTTTGAATTTTTTACATCTGTATCCTCCAGTTTTCCAGCTTTTTGGGTTTTACCGTTTTTCGACGTCATTCGAACATCCATCCACGTGTACCTATTTTTCATTTTTTTTTTTTTACTTTTACGCAAGTATGTTCTACGGCTGACTTAGTTTCATTAAATACTTTTCAAGCAAAATCTGATCCCCCATTTGGCTAACTCCTCTCCTCTAATGAGAAAGAACGTATTTATTTCGAAACTCCGCGGATTATGGACAACCCACTTCATTTTTATTTTCCTTTTTTTTAAATATATATGTTTTCTACTCTCGCATAAGTGCTTCTAAACTAATTTTTATTAATTTTTGTCCGTATATATATATATATATATATATATATATATATATATATATATATAGCACGAAACTACGCGTTGTCCCTTAAGAGATAAGATGTCAATTTTCAAAAGAAAAATGGATTTACAAATATAGAGTCCTTTATTGTCTTGAGAAAACGTTTTCTTTAAGTGATGAGTGTAACAAATAAAACTCAGGAAGCCTCCAGAGTACTATCGTAAGCACAAATTTAAATTTAGGAGGTCCTACTAAAAGCACTACTGAAACCAATTTCTACTTCCACTTTCATTGTAGACATATAATTTTTAAGTATGGCCTTAAAACTAATGAATCATCAAAATTCGCAGGCGCGCTACTGAAAGTAGTAAATATGGCTAGAAAGATAATTATAATCATATTTGTATATTTATATCAGTATTTTTTAAACTCAATCTGATTAAATTACATTTATTTGCAAGGAAAGCACGTTAAAATCAGTTGAAACAAAATATTGTTGACCTTGTGTATGCATTTAATTTCGCACGTAAGACAATGCAGCATTGAAATAGTAAAGCAGGCGAATTGGTTTGCAACCGGAAGTCACAAACCAGATGGACGCTTTAAACGCTTAGGCAAGCAAGCAGATCTGAGTCTTCCAATTATTTAGATATACAAGATTAAATTAGGGGATCAGTGTTGAGTTTCTCATTCGTCCCGTTAATTTGAAAGAAAGATTTTATCGTTGACTTAACGCTTGTATTTCCAATGAAATTTACTAGACACACTAGTGCAAAGTAGAAACTATTTAAATATCTATCCAAGAAGAATCTGGTAGAAGTCGGATGTAGACGCTTTATTGCGAACTCAACATTCACATTGTTATATAATCTTGGTATTTCTTCGCAAAACAAAAAATACACAAGGAAAATACAAGATAAGGTTCTATCTGCATCATGGTCGGTATGACAATATCATAGATTGACGACAATCGAACAAAGTTTGAGAGTATCTGGGTATACTGCTTGAGCGCTCTGGAAAGTGGTAATGATGATACGGTCCTGAAACCATGCCTGGACTAAAATCATTACCTGATAAAAGCTTTTCTGGAAACAATGCTGCTGTACAAGTAGCAATTCTATATATATATATATATATATATATATATATATATATATATATATATAGAGAGAGAGAGAGAGAGAGAGAGGAGATAGAACATTATATATATATATATATATAGAGAGAGAGAGAGAGAGAGAGAGGAGATAGAACATTATATATATATATATATATATATATATATAGAGAGAGAGATAGAGAGGAGATAGAGCATTATATATATATATATATATATATATATATATATATATATATATATACATGCATATATATCTGCATTGTTCTGGCATTATAGACCAATCAGAATTTTAGATTTTTTAGATGAACTTCTACTTAAAAATTCAAAAACGTGAAACTTCTACTAATTTTCCTTAAATAGATAAACGAAGAAGCCGTATTCATAAAACATTCAAACAACTGACAGTGCCAATATGATAATGTTTCAATTAAATAGGAGAATCAGCCAATTAAAGGTCAAGTAAAAACTCGTTAGTACTTGTACATATATTATTAGAGAAAATGTAATTTGGAGCGAAACCTATTTTTTTTTTTTGAAGAACTCAGTTTTTTCTTATTTTCTATGACGTTGAGTTGTTCGGGGTCGCCTGAAGAAGTCTCATTGACTGAAACAAATGGCTGTTTGTACCGACCAAATGTAACTTTGCACTCGAATGAATAATAAAAAAACATTATTTGGTCTTGCTATCGAGCAATATTTAACAACCTCATTGTATTCATTAGAATACATCTCAAACATGAATTTATATATATATATATATATATATATATATATATATATATATATATATATATATACATATATGCATCTCAAACCTGAAGTCATATACACACACACACACATATATATATTTATTTATTTATTTATTATTTTTAAAACAGTAATCTACGTACACGCGTGTTTCAAGGTCATTACCTCTCATCAGCGTAGTTCAACTGTTTCTAGGAATTGAACCTCAGACCATGTTTACCGCATTCCTGTGCCTTAACCGTTAGGCCATAATTCCTAGATTAATTATACTGTTTATTTTTATCGCTTATAAAATAACAACAATAACAATATATATATATATATATATATATATATATATATATATATATATATATATATATATATATATATATATATATATATATATATATATATATATATATATATATATATATAGTTGCTATTTTTCAAAGGTAGGGTAACCAGTGAAATATAAGGAGGTTAATACAAAAGTTCTTATTAAGGAAATAGAGCAAGTTTCATTTTCTATTTGTTTTTACATACGTAATAATTTGTTGCTGCAGAGTCATAAGCATGTTTCGGTCTTCTAGTATTTAGTTACAACAACACTTATATTTAAAAGCGGTATCCTTTTGCTGAATGTTGATTTTCGTTTTTCATTAAGAATTCCGCTTTCGAATATGAGCGTTGTTTCTCGAAGAGGTCTCTAGTTACTAAATAATAGAAAACCGAAAAATGCTTATGACTACATCACAACAAATTACTGCTTATGTAAAGACAAATTAAATATATATATATATATATATATATATATATATATATATATATGTATATTGTATGTAATATACTGAGTTCGTGTAATCCAGTAAATTTTCATATACCAATAAGTTTTAAGCCAAAAAGAGATGACTTAAGAAGTAAGCTACAAAATTAGAATATTTCATAATTGAGCATTTATACACTGTGTAAGCAAAATCAAGACATTCAAAAAAGGATTTTGATGCCAATAAAAAGTGTATTTCATTTTACGTTAGATGTTTCAATGCCCGATCGATATTTTCAAACATTATATAATTTGAAAATTTACAAAAACCAGCATTTCCTCAGATTTTACGAATAAAAACACTCTTGACAATAGAACATTGTTTGAATCGAAAGAAAAGAAAGAAAAATTCCCTTAACGGGAAAAGCATTGTAGCCCCAACCTTATATGTGACCAAAAAGAGTAATCAGATTTCTGTATGCACCGATTCATCCACGGGTCTGAATGCAGCACTAAAAGGGTACCATTATGATAATCCCCACACCAGAGGACGTATTCAACAATTTAAACAGTGGTAAAATATTTTCTAAGGTGGATTTAAGCGACGCCTCCTTACAGATCACCGTCCGGGAAGAGTGTTCTAAAACCTCTGCATCAATACGCACAGGGGACTCTACAAGTTTGAGAGGGTACATTTCGGGCTCAAGATAGTACCTGCGATCTTCCAGTTCTTTACATCCATAATTTATACAAGCACTTGTCCTATTCTGATATCTACACAGCTATGCAGATTACCCACTATATAACTTGGACCTTATTACCAACCGGATGTAAAGAACGCATAACATGGATTTTACCAAGCAAGCTGGATGTAAAAAAAACATTCATATCCTTTTTCTGCAAATCCTCCTGCTGCAGGACTTCTGATAAATTGTTTATTTTGACTTTGACTTTCCATGTCTCACTGACTTTAGCAAATAGGGTAATACCTTTATAAGTATTTGCTAATATTTTCTCTCCTCTGATGAGATGGTAGACATCGAAACCTTATAGGTTAAGGAGATTAATGTTCTAAAGCATTCTTTGTCTTGCTTAGAATAATAAAATTTCTTTGATATGAAACTCAACCACTTCATATCATTTCAATGAGAGTTTTTTGATGTTCATTGAATCACAATTTAATACATATATATATATATATATATATATATATATATATATATATATATATATATATATTAAAAATTAGGTACTTTCGCAACCGTGCTGAAATAATAATGGTATTATTTTATTTTAGAAAATCTTTCTTAGCATTGGAATTTCAGCGAATGGGTAAACTATTCAGAGATTTCCTTTTCTCCAAAAATGTTAATATTTCTTCTCCTTACTATTAAATTTAATTGCTTCATTTGTTTCACGGTAAAAATAACACATGATGCGGAAATACTACTACTACTAATACCAAAAATATTAATAATGATAATACTAATACTGCTACTACTAATAATAATAATATAAAGTTGTAGATTAAGATCTTAATTACCATTAGCGCATCAAAAAAGATTCTACTTTTTTTTAAGTGATTACTTTCAAAGCCCACTCAAAAAGTAAGATTCTAATTTTGTTTAGCTGTTACTTTCAAAGTCCAGCCCAAAAAAATAAGATTCTACTTTTTTAGATGATTACATGTAAAAATCCGAACAAATTATCGCATATATATTTTTAGCAAATTCGCACTTGCAACATTTTTTGTGTAAGAAATACAGATCTCATTTGAATTCTTCAACGTATGCTAATCCACCAGAAAATAAGAATATGATTCTTTATTTTTCAAATAATTTTCAATTCCGTGTAAACAGCCTGAAAAAATAAATAAAGAAAGAAAACAACAAAAAGTTGGTTTTGCATGTAAAGTTAACGGAAAATAATCGCTCTTTCGGACCAGACAGCAATTTAAGAATGTAATTAATTTTGTTTGTTTTAATATCTTAGTCATGTAAATGTTAGTGATCAAAATTTAGTATAAAATATGACATTTTAAATAGTCATACAAAACTTGCGTTTTTTTTGTATTACTAACCCTAAGTCTGGGTGGTAATGCGAAACATAAAGCCATTACGAATGGTTTTACGACATAGTCGGTCGGACATAAAATAAGTGGTAAAAAATTTGGTCAATTGCCCTAAAAGTTAATATAACCCGTAAAAGGGAGGTCGTTTTACGTTAAATTTATACGTACAACTCAACCCACTTTAAATTCTACAATAATTATTTGATTTCCTTTTCAATGTGTTCACACATAGTCGCCTAAAAAGTAGAATCTAATTGAGAGGGTTATTTTATATATGCATATAATTTCTTTTTTATAATTTGATGCCCATACTTTAATGCATTTTATCCCAATTTTGATTAACTTATTACAAGATGTTTTTATATATGATTTTCACTTGTGACAAAACAATAAATAGATACAAGATAGGATTATTTCAAAGATGACCACACCAGACAAAACGAGACCAGGTCCGTGCCAGAAAAATTAAGTATAAAACTTAAATTTTACTGAGAAGTCTGAGTGGTAACATAATGACTTTTATCACCTAATTGCTATAACAAGTGAGAGCAGTTAAAAGGGTTTCCTAAGACAATAAACATAAATGAACTCTTTATTATTTACTTTGTTTGCCATAATTTACCAATAAAATAATTAAATTGAACTCAGAAATATTCTTTGTTTGTGTTTGTTTCTTTATAATTTTCAGGAAAAATTAAAAAAAAAAAATCCTTTTGAAATCAAAAATGAGGCGCAAATTTTCCCGATTCCGACACCGATTCCCAAACCCTCCAAATTTCGATATTACCGATTCCGATTCCAATTAATCCTCACAACACTTTTATATATATACTAGCAAAGATACCCGTGCTTCGCACGGAGCTTTGTTGCGCACTCGGGTACCAAAATCTGTGGGCACCTTTCCAGTAAGTTGATGTTGTAAGAGCAACGATTGCATAAGGTGATTAACATTTTAACTACCTCTTGTAGTGACTGAAATTCAATCAGGAACTTCACAAAACATTTTCATCAAAAAGGAAGGTTACTTGATGTTACATAGTAAATTTTTCATTGAAGTCATTTTCAACTCTTGCTTAAATTTTATCTTGCACATTCAATACTAAAAACTTACCACAATCAGATCATGTCAGTTTTTCCTCATATCCATTTCTCGAACTTTTCACTAAAGAGCCTCAGGGTAAACTACATTTCTGCTGCTTTGATTTGGAGCCAGAATGTAGAGTTTTTCTGAACTTCCTGTCCGGCTGATGGAGACGTAGAACATACCGTGACTGAAGCAGTCTGATGTCAAGTCTACGCCAATGGTATTAAATGTCTGACCTTGACTTTTGTTTATGCTCATTGCAAAACACACCTTCACAGGAAATTGGAGTCTCCGGAATTTAAATGGAAGTACTGAGTCCGATGGAACTAAGGGGATCCTTGGCAGTAGAACGGTTTCGCCTTTGTAGGGACCACAGGAAATGGTGGCCTCAAGTACATTGGTGTGCAATCTGGTGATAACACATCTGGTTCCGTTTGTTATTTTTGGCGGTTCCAAGGATCGAAGAATCATGATTGGCGATCCAATTTTGAGATTTAAAATGTGTGGAGGCATTCCAGATATCTCCAAAGAGTTTAAAAACTCCACAGGGTAGTGAACAGCTTCATATTCATTAGTAGCTGAATCAACTGACTTGTATTGCTTTGTGTCTCCTGCAAATTCATCCATTACTGAATTGTTCAAATGATTCACATTGCTGTTTAATGGCGAAATAATAGCCCTCTCAGCAAGCCAATCCGGTGATTTTCCATTGTTTTGCAGGTCTGGGTACACTTTGTCTTTCAGTTGCTTCTGATTACCGACACATTTACCAAGCGCAGTTGGAATCTTAATTGTGTCAGGTGAAGAAGTGATAGGAAACTGACCATTACCGATTTGGAGAAGCAATTTTGAGAAGTCTGCTGCAGCTGTGTTATCAGAGATATAGGCTCTCATATTAGTAGTCAGTCTCTTCACTATAACGTGCCTCCAGAGATAGGATTGTTTCAAACTTGCATTGACAATGTTAGCCCTTGTGCCATTTTTAACCACTGGGAGGATTTGACGGAAATCACCGCAAAATAAGGTTGGAATGGCACCCATGGGATTCTTGTTTCCTGTGATGTCTTGCAGTGTTCGGTCAATTGCTTCATAAGCACTCTTGTGCGTCATTGGGGCTTCGTCTACAATGATTGCAGAGGTGTCTCTAATTACATTTGCCAAGGCTGAGTTACCAGTAATTTTGCAAACTGGCTGATCCATTCGATGAGTATCCAAGGGTACTTTAAAAGTGATGTGAAGAGTGCGGCCACCTTGTAGTAGAGTAGCAGCAATGCCACTGAATGCTGTTGCAAGCACAATCTTTCTCATGGATCTAATCTTTGCAAGGATCAAATTGATTACAAAAGTCTTGCCCGTACCACCTGGAGCATCAAGAAACATCATGTTTTTGTTCATTTCACCTTGTGCTTCCAACATTGCCATGAATGAATTGTAAACTTCTCTTTGAGAATCGGTCAGTTTTTCTTGCATATTTTCTGCTTGTAGGGAAGTTCTTCAAGATTATAAGTAACTTCACGTTGATACTCTCTCGCGAGTCTTTCATCTCTCCCTTGCATTGGTGCAGGTAATCCATAGCTTGCCAATGGTTGACCGCACATAAGGAGAACTTTTTCTTCAATTAGACAAAGAGTTTTATTGTAGATGTCCTCATTAAAATCTGCTTCTGGATTGTTAACTTCTTGCCTGTATCTGTGAAGAATGTCTTCAGATATTACATCACGAAAAGCCATCCAGATCTCAAGAGGATTTCTTGGCTCACAGGCTGTTAAAATTATCACAAATAGGCTTCGCAAATTTGAAGGTGATTGAGTGGCACTTGCCTCTCCTACTGCTTGATGCAAGTGATGGTCATTTTCTAGAAGGCCTCGAGCAAGGCACGCTGCTCTGTATGTTTCAAACACCTGACCATTGTATGCTCGCAAATTTTGAAATGAAGTTGGACCAGCAACCTCATTGAGCAACAGGCGTAAGAAATAACACTCCCCTGCTTTTGGACTAATCGTGTAGATTCTCCCAATGCATGGTGCCTTCCATACATCATCATTTTCAGTACCTTCAACTTGTACCCCACGCATTCTTCTCATCCATTTCTTTGTCGATTTGTTCCAAGTGTAAAACTCAGGGACTTCTACGTATTTGAGACCCCTTGCAAAGACATCCTCATGGCAGAGTTGAAAAAATGCTGTCAAAGTTGTGGCAGGCGGTGGACCTTGGGCTCGTTCCAGAGCAGTATCAGCTGAGAACATGACACGCTGCCCATTTTCAAGATGAACAGAAAGTTGTACAATTGGGGGGAAATGTTCATGGATGGGATGTTCCAATATCCTCCAGGCTGCCTCTGAACTGCCGACATACCTTGCATTCTGGAACTGCTGGATCTCATCCACAATGTGACTTTGTACTTGGCCTTGTTGGTTAGCTGCTCCATCAGTTCTTTGTAGTTCAAACACTGCTTGATCACATCCTTTATTCACGTATTTGAGGACATATTTGATGCTTTGGATCGAGCTGCAAATTTCTACGTTAATGTGAGCGTTGAACTGCTGAAGGAGGACCTTGTTGTACGGAACAATCCACTGGTTTGTTATTTCTTGATTAACATACCGACCATTTCTCTTCATCCTTATTGTACCAGTCTGGCCTCCATCTTCTGGTTTTCTTCGCCTGTACTTGGGGTAAGAGTCTTGGCCTTGCTTGGTACACTGAAGAAATTCTTTTGGGTATTTTTTGGAACATTTGTTGTCAATCATACATGGACAATTTGGATTAAATGGTCCACAAGGTCCATGCACCATATGTGCCATCACTTTAGCATGAAGATCAGGATCTTCCTCTTTGTCAGGGATCTCTGCAGATATGCAGAGATCCATTTTTTCTGGTAGAAGTTTGTCCTCTGGGGCCTGCAAGGTGAGGATGTGTGCATGCGGCAGTCCTCTTTTTTGATATTCAATACTGTACAGGAAAGCCCTCAACCTGCCAAATCCTCCCTTTTTAATAAATTCAAGTAACTTTTTTAGCTTCTGCCTGAAAACCCTGGCAACAATATCTGGACGATCCTGAGGGTCTTGCCCTTGAAGACAATTTTCTGTAATTTCTGTCCACTTTGGATTTGTTGTGAACATGAGGAAGAGGTCGGCTCGGCCCATTCGCCGAACATATGCCATGGCATCACTTTGACGCTCAAACATGTATCGAGGGCCTCCTGTATAAGTTGCCGGAAGTACAACTCGCTGACCAAACTGTTCTGGATTCCCATCCTCCCTAAGAATTGAATCTCTCAAGTTGCTATAATTGTCAGCTCTCAGGGTCTGTTGCTCACGCCTCAGGAACTGTAAACGTTCTGTTTCAATCTTGCAGTACACATCCACCAGCCATTGTTGAAATAGCCTTCGGTACCAGAGAAAATAGTTTCCAGGCCGAGTCATTAAATGGTACGAATAAAATTGCTGTTGGGTAACTTTTCGCCCATTGGATGCCTTCATGTAGATGTTGTAAGATGGAGAACCATAGGGGTACATTAACGGGTACATTAAAGTATCGTAGAGGGGATGTAGTTCGGAGATCCATTTTAATGTATCATTTCTAAAACGCAAGACAATATCCCCGTTAGCTGTTGGTTCATTCTCCATTAATATTCCAATCTCATACGTTGTTGTTGGAGCATTGAATCGCCGTGGATGCTCTTCTTGCGGCCTTCGGTCTTCCCTTATGACAACTTTATGTTCTACAAAGTGTTCTTCTTCAATCCTCTCCTTTGTTGTTTTCAGCTGACAAATAAAGCTGTTGTTCTCATGTAAAAATTCAGTCAGACTTTGGAGAATGCCTCTATTGAGTCTACTGTCACGTCCCCGATTATGTAGTTCCTCTTCCAGACTATCCAAGAAGTAGACTTGAATAAACTTTGCTGTTTCATCTTCAGGTGGTAAAAGACTCCCAATCTGGTGGCAAACCTGGCCTCGAATTCTAAAAGAAGGATTCCACCCATGTACTGCCGCAATTTTGTGACCAAATGATGTCATTGCAAAACAATTGTTATAACTGCGTAGATTTTGCAGAAAATCTTTAGAGATGGGACCATTGCCGGAGAGCAAATCTTGAAGCAACTGAGGCAGTGGTGGAAAGCTATCAAGCACAACTTTGCCAGAAGAACAACAACAACCAGGGGTTTCTCCTTTAAATTTTACAGCTGAGCAATGTTGACATACTTTGTCCATTTTTCCTATATCAGCTGTAGTGAGAGAGTCATTTTTGTTGTAGAGCAATCCTTTTCTATTGCAGTGTTCTATTTCATGGTGTCTCAAAGCAGTCATTCGTTGTCTAGCTGCCTCGTTTTCTGTCAATTGCTGGGGCAAAGTCATACTCTCTCTCCATGCAGCCTCTCGTTGTTGCCCTTGGTATAGGCGAAAGCTTCGTTGGGTTTCCGATTCATTCTGATGTCGTTGAGCCACTCTCAACTGACCTTGTGTACGTCTACTTACCTCATATAATTCATTCGATCGTAATATTGCTTCTCTTTCCAGTGCATATCTTTGCCTTTCTTGAATTTCATCTTGTGATGAATTTAACCGCCTTACAGCATGTCTAGTTCTGTCAGCTTCACGTTGGGTTTCTCTTTCCAAATCTGACAGTCTTGCTCTCCTTTCTCTTTGACGTATCCTGTTAAGTTCTAGACGTCTTTCTCTATCTGAATTGTTTTCATTGGAGCGAATTGCAGCAACTCTTAGTCTATTAGCTTCCAATCTTTCCATTCTTTCTTCCTCACTTTCGTTTCTACTTCGTTTGGGTGGCATAATTTCGGTTTTAAACGGAATTGTTTAACGATATTAATGATTGTAAATTAATTAAGCGTAAAGGAAATGTATACTAACTGAAATGGACGAACTATGAATAATATTTCTGAATAGTACAATTATAAACAATTATATTGTACCTATTTACTATGCCTCCCCACGGGACAGAGTTAGACACCAGGGTCGTTTTTTAACGTGGAGAAAAGGTACAAAAATAAAAATTGTCTCAGTCGTGAAGGATTTCTCCTCCACCGAAAGAGAACAAGAAAATGAAGTGCAGCATCTGAAGAACAGATACTACACTTTGATCTTGACCAAAAGGAATGAATAAAAGCGACCTACGTGTGACTCATTACTTCCGGGTGTAAACGTCACAGTCTAAAAGTAATAATTAAAAAAAAAAGTAAATGTAAAATAAATGTAATACCAACTTAGGTTAACTAAGTAAACAGTACAATTAAAACAGTTCTATTAAAACAAATAATTACTAAGATCTAGGTAATTGTTAGTCTCATTGTTATGGTTTTAAAGAAAAAAATGTGTAAAAAAAAGTTCTGCTTTTGTGAGTACGTGTATTTCTTTTAAATTACATAACCTTTTTATTTTATTATTTATATCTCTTTTAAATTTATATATTTTGTTAGTAAACTGGAAGAAATTCAGTTGAATAAAACCTTGTTCGTGTTCTTTACGTTAAACTCATATTTTTATGAAAGGTTCATCCGGTTTAAAGAAAGCACTAAGTTTAAATAAGACTGGAAATAACTAATTCAATATATAAATAGAAAAATGAAATAAATATAAGCTTTAAGTCTTAAGATAGTAATAATCAAAATGTAATAAATTATTTGTAGTTCAAATCTATGATAAACAGGCTTTCGAAATAGGCTCGACCAGAAAGATTAAATTGGAACGAAATTATAATCTCCGTGCCATTTTCAAAACAACCCCACAAAAGTAACGATATCCTGCAGTTGGTTAAATGACAATGGTTGTAAGAAAAATGTAAAAGAAAATGCGCTTATCTGTTTATTTTGACCTGTTTTATTTAATTAAAAAAAAATTGGCTATAACTGGAAGAGAGCGTTATGTTTTGGGGGTTGTTTAAAAAATAGAATGGAAATAAAGTTAGTTCCGTTTTAATTGTGTTTAATTCCGGCAAGCGCTAACAAAATCGAAAAATCACTGTTTACATTCGAAATGTTAACTTTTATATGTTTACAGGTTTGCTGACAAGGCTGGGGGTGTTTAATACAATTATTTTACTAAATTGATTTTTTTCATTTAAAAATAAAATTATTTATTTTTTAATAAAGTTTTATTTTAAAATATTTGTTTTTGTTTATTTATATAAAATTACGATAGTTGAATTGTATTCTTTCAATTATATTGGCAAGTAAAATATAAAAGATTAAAACGGAACGAAATTGAAATTTCCATTACATTTTCAATACAATCCCAAAACATAAAGCTTTGCTCGCCAATGAATTGTTTTGATAATATACGTAAAGTGAAATAAATCGAATATAAAATTAAATGAAAATATATTAAATAATTAAATGTTAAATAGATTTTGTAAATAGTACAGTTGAAATGATTAGAATATTTCCAATATGTAATAAGGTCGAGGTAATTAGTTAAAGAGATTTAATATAATGTGATATGCAAATGAGCATAAGTCATTCGATATGGGGGTGGTTTGTAGACTAGTATATAAAGAAATTCGGCAAAGATTCTTATGTCTCCTATAACAGAAACATCCTAAAATGGGTTCTAATGTTTCTCTACCAGGAGAGATCTACCCTCTTACCTCCTTTATATTTGGTTGATGATGGAGAGCTGTACACACAGACAGAAACACACGAACCCTATTACTTTATAAAAATATATATATATATATATATATATATATATATATATATATATATATATATATATATATGTGTAGCTTAAAGTGTAAGAGACTTCAATTCCACAAGAGGAGACTTATCCGGATAATGCCAAGCTCAACAATTATTATTGTAGCTTATACAATAGGACAACAAGAATATGAAATGAAGTCACAAAACTATATATTGGTAGATATAGAATGGATCATTTATTGAATAATGGAATACAAACAAAATTGGGGGATATACCACATCGCAGTCTTTAGAGTTTCAATTTTCTTGTGCATTTATTCTTATTATTTAATGATTTCAGAAACAACTACATATATATATATATATATATATATATATATATATATATATCCTCCAAATTTGGCTTGTATTCCATTATTCAATAAACGATGCATTCTATATATACCAATATATAGTTTTGGTGACTTCATTCATATTCTTGTTGTCCTATTATATATTTTTTTTTATTCAATTTTCACCCCAAACAAGGCACAGTGCCACTTTGAAGAGCAGGGGGCTACTATTAGGGAATTAATTAGCGGGGTCATTATGAGGGGAGAAGATTAGAAAGATGTTTGTTAACATTACACTTGAACTTCTGCATATCATTGCAGTTGGGAAAGCAGAATCCCGGAAGGGAGTTCCAAAGACCCGCAGTTCTGGGGAAGAAACTATTGGAGTAAAATGCTTTCTTGCACCTAGGGATCTCTACTGTAAAGGGATGAGACTTAGTAGCTTGTCGGGTTTGTCGGGGGTAGTTACGTCGGGGAGGTACAAGTGTTTGCAGTTCGTCAGAGCATTCACCATTAAAGTATTTGTAGAACAGGCAGAGGGATGCAACATCTCGTCGATGGGAGAGAGGTTGAAGCCTAGATGACAGTTCAGGACCTATCAGGTTGGCGACTCTTTTTTGAACCCTGTCCAGGAGCGAGAGACAAGCAGCAGATGCACCAGCCCAGATGTGACAACAGTACTCCATACATGGGCGAATGGTTGCCTTATAGAGGTATAGGATACTGGCAGGCGTAAGTAGTCTTCTAGCACGGTAGAGGGAGCCAACCTTCCTTGCAGCAGCCTTGGCAATGATCTCAATGTATCTATTCCAGTTCATATTCCCTGTAAACGTTAGACCGAGGAGTTTAAAAGAAGTACTTTCAGGCAATGTGTTCTTGGCCATTGCTATTGGTGGTAGAGAAGGTTTCTTGTAGTTATTGAAGGAAACAAGCTTAGTCTTAGCAGCATTGAATGTGACCAACCATTTTTGTCCCCATTCCACTACGGATTGGAGGTCGTCCTCTAGTGTTTCTGCCATTTCCTTGGATATGTGTTCATTTGTTTTCCCCTCATATCTGTTATAGAGAGTGGTGTCATCGGCAAATATACCCATCTCCGAAACAATATTATCAGGGAGGTCGTTTATGAATATCAGGAATAATAGAGGTCCAAGGATAGACCCCTGAGGTACTCCCGCATTTATGTCATATTGTTTGGATGTATGTCCGTCGAGGACAACTTTGATTTTTCTATTACTTAAGAAGGATTTAATTACATTATGAATTCTTCCAGTGATTCCATATGATCTAATTTTTCTTAGAAGACCATCGTGCCATACCCTGTCAAAAGCCTTAGATATATCAAGGGCCACCGCTCTACCCTCCCCTGTTTTATCCAATGAACGGTATATACGTTCAGAAACTACAGTTAAGATATCTGCTGTTTAACGGGCTTGCCTGAATCCATATTGTTTGTCAGTCAGGAGTTTAGCAGCTGTTAGGTGCTGGACTAGGACTTGATTAACTAAGGACTCAAATATTTTGGCGAAAAGCGGGAGGAGGCTAATGGGGCGATAATTTAGTGGGTCAGTTCTTTCACCAGAATTCTTGAAGACTGGTACCACAGAGGCGGTTTTCCAGCAGTCGGGAAAACAAGATTCGTTAAGGCATTTATTGTAAAGTTTGGACAGAACTGGAGCAACCTCGGCAGAGCATTTTTTTAATAGCACAACCGGGATGAGATCTGGTCCACATGCTTTTGATGTGTCTAGGTTTTTTATAATAGCATGTACCTGAGAAGGGGTGGTTTTCAAATCGTCAAGTGGGCATCTGTTCGCAGAGGAAAATCAGGGAGTGAGTGGTGTACCGAGTTCAGTGTGGAGTTTGAGGCAAACCGACTGGCAAGCAGATTAGCCTTGTCAGTTGCCGTGCAAGCAACCTCATGATTGTTTGTTAGTGGGGGAATAATTGACTGTCCATTATTTACTACGCTGTTGTAGATTTTCCAAAATATATATATATGTGTGTGTGTGTGTGTGTGTGTGTGTGTGTATATATATATATATATATATTAAGATTGTGACGTCATCTAATTTTATGATAGTAGGACGTGTTATACTTCAGTTGCTTAGTATAACGCCTAGTAATAGATTTGTTTCTTCGTGACGACTTATTCTCCTCCGTTCTTCTCTTTTTATTAGATTGTTTCTTTATACCTGACTTTACAATTACTCTTTTAATTACTAACTTCTGATGCTGAGGTAACAATATTTTTACTGGGCGACATTTCATCCCTTTGCATACAAAGTTCGAACTACTGCATATTTTTGGTGGGGGATGCAAGTGCGTATAAGAAGTTTTATAATAAGTTGCCAAGGCCGCTGGAAAAATGGTTGGATCTTTCTATCGATCCGGTAGATATCTCACTGCTGATGCTATTCTCTATCTATATAAGAGCCAGGTACGTCCAAGGTTGGAATACTGTTGCCACATCTGGGCAGGAGCTGCTAGAAAGGACTTGTCCTGCCTTGATAGAGTTCAAAATAGACTTCGTAGCCTCGTAGGAGATATCCTTTTCTCTTCCTTGAAACCTCTATCTCACAGAAGAGATGTTGTGAGTTTGTCTCTGATGTATCGTTATTTTCATGGAAAGTGTTCGACTGAGCTTCAATCTATGGTCCCCCCTCGCCAAACTTTCACAAGAAACACTCGTCTAGCTGTAAACACTATCAATAATTCCCCACACTCTTTATCTGTGCCTAAACCTAAACGTAGATTCCATGAACAAAGCTTCTTTCTTAGAACTGCACGCCTGTGGAATTGTCTTCCGTTTTCCTGCTTTCCGGCTGACTACAATATGGTTGTGTTCAAGTCTAACGTAAATAGGTTCTTGATGAGCCGTTCCATATAAGTTATCAAATTTACCAAATTTTCATTACTAATGATTACTATATTGTCCAATTTCTACTGTACACTCTTTAACCCTTATCCTTGAGTGGCCTCTGGGCCTTGATAACGTGTTGATGCCTATGTAAAAAAAGAAGTTGTATAGAAATTATTAATTTTCGTCTAAATAATAAAAAACACAACATAGCGATTGTTCTCTTTGGAGTATTCGTGCATTTTCTTTTTTTTATTTAGGGGTGGGGCGCCTATGTTATTTGATTAATGACAATATATAAAGTATTTTAGTCTCGTCAATTAGCGCTTTTTTATAAACATTTCCGATTCGTTAATCAATCATGTGATTAAGCGTGAAATCATTACTAAAAAACGATACGATGTCTGAAAACAGGAAATCTCACTTAACGTTCCACTCAAACTTTCATTGTTGGTTCAACATTATGAAACAATAAATCAACCGTGTGTTTTAAAACTTGAAATGATAGCTTAAAACAATGTTCAAACATATGATAGAAATTACAGATTTAAACACAGCACACACATTTCACACTCT
>NC_136505.1:109724351-109906851 GCF_053919585.1 Euprymna scolopes
ATTTTCCGCTTTCGTTGAATAGAAACACTCTGTAAAAGTGGCTACTGGTCGTTCTATAGCTTTTTTATCAATTTATGTATCTTTTTACTGCTTTTTTGTTTAATTACTATTTGAATGCGTTCCTAGTAATCAGAAATATGTGTTTTATAGTTAATTAGGCTAAACAGATGATTTTGGGAGCCAGGAACGAATTAATTTGTTTTTAGTTAATTTCTTATAGGTAAATCGTTCGATCGTTCGAGATGCGAGGAATCTTGGATTTGAGCTTCATCTGTGAACGAATTATTCTATTTTGTAGTGAGGTAACTTTATATATATATATATATATATATATATATATATATATATATATATATATATATATATATACTTGTTTATTGTTATATAAACATGGTCACATCCTGCTGCTACAAATAGCCACTTGTTTCAATCAAACAACAGATATCATCAGGCCGCGACTTGACTATTCAAAAGTTCAATGAATAATCTTTTTTTTTATTTATAATTTTTATTCATTGAACTTTTGAATAGTCAAGTCGCTGCCTGATGATATCTGTTGTTTGATTGAAACAAGTGGCTATTTGTAGCAGCAGGATGTTACCATGTTTATATAACAATAAACAAGTATTATCAGCTTTTTTTATTGAGCACTATCTAACAACCTCGTTGAATTCATTAGTCCATTACTTTTGAATAAAAAACCCCGAGTATATATATGTGTATATATATATATATATATATATATATATATATATATATATATATGTGTGTGTGTGTGTGTGTGTGTATGTGTGTGGGTCGGTTGGGTTTGAATGTGTGTGTGTGTGTGTCGTTATCATGTTAGAAATCTATAGATTGTTGTCTCATTCTGTTTTATTATGGCAAAATAAATAATAAATAACAAATAAAATCGCGTTCTGTTTTATATTTCGACTCATGTCGAGTTCCGCTTATCTTTGAGGTGCAGCACGGACTTCTTACATACGTGGGTTGTTCCAAAAATGAACCTCCTTTTTTTTACTTCAAAAAGTTAAAGAGCTACGAAGATGGGAGTGGTATCATTAAAACGAGCGACAGTTGTGCTTCAGAATTAAATGTCTACATAGTCACCATCATTCTCAATGCGCGTTTTCCACGAATTCAATGGCGCATCTCTATTTTTAATGTACACCCATTGCAGGGGTTGTTGTCTTAGAGTGTCACACCGTAAATATCTACGATATAGAGATGAAACATTAAGGTCATGAATGCATTAAAATAATTTATTATTACAATGCAATTCGAGCGGAATATAAAATAGTAGGCATTGCTTTTGGAAACGTCTTCGTATAATTGGTAACATAACAGCAAATGAGTAGTTTTTATTATTATTATTGTTGTTTGGTTAAGATTTTCAAATCTCGTCAATTTCAAAGAAGTCTTAACGATAATTTGAAATACGACTTCTCCTATTGTTCTGGTATTTATTTGACGATGATGTGGGTCAAAACATGTTTTTTCGTTAATTCTTACTGTAACATGAAGGGTCGTCCCCTTCTCCTGTAAGTAAGAAGACATACTTGATAAGTGAAAATGATATTAGGATAAGGCTAGAATCGAACCCTGTAGGAAAGTTTTAAGTATAATAGAGAATTGAATGTTAGAAATATATTGTTAATTCTATTAAAAATAGTTAAACATTGTTTATATCAGAAAAAGAGTGAATTGCCCATTTTTTTTTTAGAAATCTCGATATTAAATATGCCAGTTAAATTAATGCACAGTGCGAGTTAAATTATGTTGTTTAAAAATAGGTTAGAAAGAATTGAGGATTCTTTTGTTTGCCGAAAGTGAGTTTGGACAAATATATATAAAGCCACGTGAAAATTAGTAACGTTTGACAATACACTTCTGACGTCATAAACAAAGGAGATTTCTCAATATAGGAATTTGAGAGTTCGGAGTTAGAAGAGTTGATCAGACAGCATTGAAAGTCGACAGTTGATAAGAGATAGTCAGTTGGAGAGGAGAGCCCTTCGAAGCGAAGGGTAAAAGATTAGACCATGTAGATATAAGTTTGAATTCCTGACGTCATCGATCGGCAGATCAGATGAATAAAGAAATCACCATTTATGTTTGTAACTGTTCGTCTCGCCATTCCTTACAACAAAAAGGGAAATGTGTTTTCATCATCTATAACGAACTTGTGTAAACCCTTCCAAATAATATGTGTCCTCCCAACCATCATCATAAGTAAATTATCTCCTCCTCTGTACAAGTGTATAACTGTTGTAAGAATTATCTCCCAAGCTGTAATAATATGAAAAGTCCAAGAATGTCATCTGTGCTCAGTCCCCGTTATACATGTCCCATTATATATGTCCCCAAATATGAACCTCTGCTATATAACATTACAGTAACATTAAGTCATGGATGTTACAAAGATTGAGACACAAAATTCAGCTTCGCCTCATAATTTAGAGGTTACGGTCTGGTCAAACTTTAAATTCCGAGATGACGGGCAAAGACCTAAATTCGACTTTTCTTTATAAATTCGAGGTGACAGTTGAGATTCTAAATTGAGTGTCGTGTCATAATTTAGAGGGGGCAATCGATATGCCAAATCCAGCCATGCTTCATATACGAGCGATGATTCGGTTTTAACTTACAATTCAGAAGTAACAATTGAGATACTAAATTCAAAGGTAAAGGGCGAAAACCTAAATTCGGCTCCGTCTATTATACAGGTTACCCGTCGGTTTGAGATCGTTACCTTTTTATTGCTATCCGAACAATACGAAAATATAAACATCTGAACTATAAATACTGTAACGTTAAGTCGCAGATATAAACTAATAAGAATAAATAAATATCCTGGTCAAGGTCTTTCCCTTTGGAACAAAAGCATTTATTACTGTTACTCCCCGTTTCGACACCACTTAAAATGTCTTTCGTTGCCACATGCCCATCTAATATGGTTCCCGCCTCTATTTCCTCCGACCGCATGCTAGCAACAGCCGGTGCATTCTTGTTCTCAACCTTACACGTCCATTTTATTCAACTCACACTTTGTTTCCTCGACCACGTGGTGAATTAATGCTACTTTGTTTTGTTTTTCTCTTGCGCCCACTTACTAATTTGCATGTGCGCTTTCTACTGCTTCTTCTAATCTCTTAGCAAGTCAGCCTTTCTACACTGTTGCTGATATTTTCCCACGCCCTATGTTACTATATGTAGTGCTATTATTTAAGCTTTAAACATATTCTACACAAAATACAATTTAAAACACATTTAAACATTTTTTTTAATGTCGATTGATATTTAAGGAACATGGAGATTTATTTTATGTGTTATCAACCACACTCACATTCAAATTTCCAATAGCTGACTCCCATATATCATGTCCTATATGGACTTTTATTTACTCATTTTAGGTCTGAAATAGTTATCCACGGGCACTTCTTTTGGCTTATCCAAGCCTCATCAGTGTGGATGACTATAGAAGAGCTCGATCTTAACACTTTGCTGTTATCTTATTCTGCGTAAAATTGTACTTTTAAATTAAATGTCGTATAAACTAATGCATGTCGCCATTAAAAATGAAATAAGTCATTATACGTTCGAATCCCAGTAGGTTGTTGTCATTTTTTTCACAGGAATCACCAGTTATCAAACCTGGGGGCCACTCGAGGATAAGGGTTAATGAGTATACATTAGTCAATATGATTATTGCGTAGTAAACATAAATAGTAAAAATGTTGTAAGATGATTACTTACAGGTGACCGTTCATCAAGAACTTGTTTACGTTGGACTTGAAGACAATCAGATTGTAGTCAGCTTGAAAGCAGGCAATTATAAGAGATTTCCACAGGCGTGAATTTCTAAGAAATAAACTTGTTCATGGAGTCTACCTATAGTTTTAGGCACAGACAAAGAGAGGAGAAATTATTGGTTTCGGCTACGAAACCAATAGCAATAATTTCCCCTCTCTTTGTCTGTGTTTTTTTGTGAAAGTTTGGCGAGTGAAGATTAAAGCACAGCAAAGACCTATCCATGAAAATAATCATAAAGCAGAGCCAGACTCGTACCGTCTCTTCAGTGGGAAAGAGGCCGCAGGGAAGAAAAAAGGCAATCCCTCACTAAGGTACGAAGTATATTTTGAACTCTGTCTATAGGTACATAATTGCATCAGGAGTGAGATATCTACGAGAGCGGTAGAAGGAGCCCACTATTTTTCCAGCGACCTTGGCAATAGATCTGTTATACGTATTCTATTTCAGGTCGGGAGTAAAGATCAAGCCCAGAAGCTTGTCGGAAGATGAAGCCTCTCAAAGACAGGAGCCGTTTATTTCCATTGAAGAGCGTTGATGATGTAGAGATAGAAGCTTGGTTTTAGATGCATTAAAAGTAATCATTTTTGTTTACCATCCACATATATTAAACAATATTTTATTTACTATTTAAGAAAATGACTGATATTTCTAATCGTAAATATCATACATCTAACGGTCGTGGTTTCTGGCTTAGTTCATCATCCGATTGCATACGTGTTGCACAAGCTGATGTCATGAGTATGATCAAGATTGATGAATACAAATTTCTAGAAGTACAGCCCTAGAAAGGCAGAAGAGGTTGCATTGGTTTTGCTGATTCAAAGTTACATCAGGATGAATGTAGACGTCTGGAGAGAAAATATCTTGCAGAAATGCGAATGCAGGTATAGGGATAAATATTCTTTTTAATTTGGCTACAGTCAGCATGACAGGATATAGCTATGGAAGTCATTCGTGTTCAGATGATGTGGAAAGGCCAGATCCGCCTGTACAATATTCCAGTCACTCATTAACAAACCTAATTAATGGCATGACACCATCACTTTCAGATACTCTTGACAGAACAAAAGTAAGTGACCGAAATGCAACATACTTCCAAGCAGAAAATTCAAAGTGTTCTATTTATATTATCAGGAAGTTCTGATGCATTAATTGAAATCTATATCAATAATTCGACTTAAAAAATATTTGTGAATTTCAAAATCTTCATTGAATAAAATTCAAAATGAATAGAAAAGTCTATCGCATATGTAAAAGTTGACAGTTGCATTTAACTTCATTAAAATCCATCAAAGTCAACTAAGAGCTGCTCAATATTCTGGCTTAATGGATCATTTAGCAAGGAATGAAGATCGTTATTCTGGTGTACCAGTTATTCTACCATCTACATTTACAGGAAGTCCTAGGAATCTACAACAGCTTTATCAAGATGCAATGGCAGTTTTCTGTGACCTATTCATAACTCACACATGTAATCCAAAATGTCCTGAAATATTAAATAACTTGGGGTCATCAGAACTTGCACAAAATCGATGTCAGCAATGTCACACAGTTTTTTAAATTCACAATCTGACTCCCAAGAACCTGCTGAGTGACCACTATTCTCACTCCAAGCAGCTGATCGACGTCCCTGTCACCGCCTCAATCATCACCAGCACTTCCTGACAATATCAAACGCATCAGTTACGATCGCATTGACCTTCAATAAAAGTTTAAACTAAAGTTCTTTGTTTGTTCTACTTGCTTCCATACGTTCATTTTTATAAGAAATTTCTTACTGATGTGTTTTAAAAGATTTTAACTACCGTGGAATTTTCACGGGTCCTGCTAGTTCTTAGAAAGTCTAGTTTGTGTTGAAACAAAGCAGTTGATGATTGCTAAACTGAGTTACAAAGCTAAACCCAATCAAGAAAAAAAAGATGACTGAATCGAAATTGAAATTGGATCCTCAAGATTATGTCCCATTCAACATTTGCTCACTTAAAATATCAGAAAAATTTCCGAAATTATATCCGGCAACAATGCAATCTAAGAGGGATTCTTCTAATGGGTTTAAACATAAAATCACTGAAGGTGGTAAATGATGCAGAGGAGTTGTTAAAAAAGCTTCGACCAGAACTTGCCCTCATACTTACAAAATTTTTAAAGCGTTGCCTTAAGGAGAATTGCTTCTCAACACCCTGGAAAACCTCATCAATATGCTCTGTATGTTGGAATTTACGCGACAGTTCATCTTTTTCTCAGTACAGACCAATATGTCTCCTGTGTGTCATGAGTAAGTTGCTGTAATCCATATTAAATAAAGAAGTAGTCAACCACATCAGCAGAAATAACCTTTTTTAGTGACACACCATATGGTTTCCGTTCTGCTAGATCTACAGCAGATGTGTTAACGGTTATAACTCATAGGATTAGTGAATCTCTCGACAAACGCTCTCTTCATAGGGCAATTGCTCTTGACATATACAAGGTCTTCGATAAGGTATCGCACAAAGGCCTACTTCACAAGATGTCCAGCTACAGTATAACTGGAAATGTTTTCTCAATTATTAAATCATTTCTCTGTGATAGGCTCATAAGAGTAATGGTTGATGGGCAGAAATCAGAAGCCTAGAGTATTAATGCTGGTGTCCTTCAAGGGTCAAAACTGGACCCAACTCTCTTCCTGGTCTACATCAATGATCTCTCAAAATACATACTATAATCATTCGTTGAAATCTATGCTGATTAGACGACCATCTATGACAATACACCAAATGCCGTAAATGATAAAGTTCTCTCTGATTCTCTCTCCTCTGATCCTGGGCGCGTGGTACAACGGGGGAAGAGGTAGCTGGTTACTTTTAATGCATCCAAAACCAAGGTTCTATCTTTCATCATCAGCGATCTGATACCCATCTGGCATCAATTGAAATGGATGGCTCTCGTCATGGGGGGGGGCTTCATATTTTGACAAGCTTCTGGAATTGACCTTTACTCCTTATCTGAAATGGAACAAGTACATCAAATCTCTTGCCAAGGTCGCTAGAAAAATGGTGGGATCTTTCTACCGCTTCAGTAGATATCCCACTGCTGATGCAATTCTCTATCTATATAAAAGCCAAGTACGTCCAAGGAGCTGTTAGGAGCAGCTTATCCTGCATTGATAGAGTACAAAATAGACTTCGTAGCCTAGTGGGGGGTTCCCATTTCTCTTTTCTGCAACCTCTCTCCTACTGAAGGGACTTTGCGAGCCTTTCGTTGTTTTATCCTTATTTCAATGGGAAGTGCTCGTCTGAGCCCTAATCTCTGGTCCCCCCTCGTCAATTTTTCACAAGAAACACCCATCCAGCTGAAACCACTGTCTATAATTTTCCCCACTTTTTATCTGTGCCTAAATCAAAACGTAAATTTCTTGAACAAAGCTTGTTTCTTAGAAGTGCACGCCTGAGGAACTCTCTTCCGTTTGCCTGCTTCCCATCGTACTACAACTTAGATGTTTCAAGTCCAACATAAACAAGTTCCTGATAAACCGCCCCTTAAGTAACACACTTTTTCAGATCTCCCTTACATACGATTACTACGATATTGTCCCATTGATTACTGTACACGCAATAACCCTTATCCCCGAGTGGCCTCCGGGCCTTAATAAGTGTTGACTTCCATGTAAAAAAGGTAGACACGCTCTCATCAAAGATTTTCACTCATCAATAACCGGATAAGAGGACGAAAATCAGTACTTGTTGCATGCCGTTGAAAAACGCAAACATGAATTTCCCGATTTACGAAAATATACACTGACAGCTGACTGTTCTGAATATTTTCAATGAAAACATTTTTCTAAACAGAGAAACATATTTCGTATAATGCAATATTGTTCTGTGGAGTTTTATATAGTTTTTAATTCTACATTATAAAGAATGATTCTTTCAAATTCATGTGGTATTTACGTATATATTTCATCATATATAGTACATTGATACCAAATACAGATTGAGTTGAGAATAATAACATATTAAAACAATGTTTGCTATTAATTCAATACATTAATAAGAAAAGTATCAAGGGGTAATACCTTACAATTTCACTGATTTCTTTTTCATTGACACTCTTATATATATATATATATATATATATATATATATATATATATATATATATATAGCATACGTGAGACAAATCTTATTTAGTGATTTTACGCGCAAGTGCGATTTATTGTTGATTAAGAGTTTTTTTTTAAATATGTGGTAACAAGGATCCCCCTTCCTTGATTAGAATTTTATTTGATTGGTGTAAAGCGGTGGTCATTCATAAACACCCACGCTTCAAGTCACGAGCTGAAGCGAGGCAGATGAATAATCCCACCTAATCTTCTTGTCACGTCACATATATCTTTATCCACATACCCCTCGATAGTTCTATTTCTTTAAGCTAAAGAAGCAGAAAGAGTAAGTAAATTGAAACAGTGTTGACGCGAAACCAGGCCACATTGAGTAAAATATATTTTTTTAAAGTGCGTTCTGAGTTCAAATTCTGTCTGATTCAAACGCGTACAGGCAAAGTACATGGCGAAGATATTGTTAAGTTTGCAAAACACCCGAATCAGATCAATGAATATAACTGCGAGTCAGAAGAGCAAACACGCATATAGGTTTCCCAACATAGCAGAAAAAAGGACAGACATCCAAAAACTCTCCCATACTACAAGCCGAAGAATGGAGGTATTACCGCGAATCTCAAACTTTCGAATTGCTTAGAATTGTACGATTACTTCTCTTAAATATTTTATTTCTGTTGGAATTTGCGGCTTGTTCGTATTATACTTTTTCTGCAGCTACATACTCTATGATTATTAACTTCCTCGTTCATCTCGACCCCGGCCCACACCAAATGAACAACCAAACTAAATTTCTGAGACATTTACTTTCGGATAACACATATTACTATTATTATTTATATTTGCAATAAAAACAAAAGAAACACAGTTAGAAAAAGAGAAAATGAGTCGATCAAATCGTTGTAATTTACAAATTCTTCTAACAAAACAGCTAAATACAATATAAATATACATTTTATTTTGCATATCTGTATATTTTCGTCTTCTTTCACCAAGTCAATTTGAATCTGAAAGCGGTTGCAAGCTTTAATCACGTGGACATACGTCCGCGATTGCTTGCACAATTGCGTCTATGAACAAGGTGGTGGTGTGTTAAGGATGCTCATAACCATCTCTTTCCAAGATACCACATAAGGAATAATAATAATAATAATAATAATAATAATAATAATAATAATAATAATAATAATGATAATAATGATAATAATAATAATAATAATAATAATGATAATAATGATAATAATAATAATAACAGTATTATTATTATTATTATTATTATAATCATTGATATTATTATTATTATAATCATTATTATTATTATAATCATTATTATTATTATTATTATTATTATTATTATTATTAGTAGTAGTAGTAGTAGTAGTAGTAGTAACTTAAGAGATTTTGGTGTTGCCTGATCAGGAAAATTCTCAACCACTAAATCCTTGGTTTTGAAAGTTTTATGAAAAGTTTCTGAGTCTTGTTGAAAGACATTATCGCTTCTATTTTTTTTCAAAGTTTTTACCATTGCTTGGAGACTCCTGACATACGCTCTTTGGAAAAATGAAAGGGCATGTTTTGCCATAAACTACTACCACGACTGAGAACTATAATTAGCGACTATAGAAAGCATACAGTTTCTGAATTATTGTTTCTCGCTTTTATGGGCACTATTACACTGTGTCTTTTCATTTATTTAGGTATAGTAGTATTTGTCATGGCATCTTCTGAAAACAAAAAGAAATCAATGAGTACATTTTTAATTAAAATTGCAAAAATATAAGTATCTTCAAATCCTTTATGCACCCTGTATATTTATATTTATTTATATATAAAAAAATTGTTTTGGTCAGCTTTCAAAATATTTCCTTAATATATATATGATAGGATATTTTGCATATATTTATTCATGTTTTAATAGTTGCAACAAGATCGCAGGGAATTCAAGCTCAATAATTCAGAGCTAAATAATTCAGAGCTTTTTATGTTTAAGTGTAAATATGCAATATAAGCAAGCATGTACTGATCTTGTCCGTATTATTTTATCGAGTTTATACATCTGAGTACGCATGATTAATATAAGAACATATATTGATCCACAGGTGTTGCCATTGCATAACTGCAATTAATATAATTCTAATTTTCAGATTCATTGCATAAATGTTCATATGGATTTATTTTTTTGTTACAATAATAAGTTCCTTTCGAGTTTATCTTTCTTCGAGATTAATAAAAGTATATATAATATATATATATATATATATATATATATATATATATATATATATATATATAGCCAGTAGAGTTTAGTTTCTTAGAAGTACATCCAATGAAACAATATGTGTCTACCAAAGAGTGCTCAATGAGTGAACAGAGCAGGTATATATATATATATATATATATATATATATATAATCCTATACTAATAATTATTTTAAATGAAAGATAGGGGGTAAAACTTAATATTATAAGAAGCGCACGGGAAAAGAAACGCTAAAATTAATTTAAAAAAAAAAACTTAATAGCCCATGGAATTTATAAAGCAGATTCTTCTTTTCAGAAGAGGAAGCTGGCCAGAATTTGCTAGCTCCTTTCAATAGTGTTTAGCTTTTCCTATCTTTATAAGCTTCTCTATGTTTAAAATTTACTCTTTTGTTACATAATTATATATATACAGTGATAATCATATTTATTGGCACGGTAAAATAAAAGTTAAATTTTGTCTAATAAATTCTAAAAAAGGGATTAAATTAAAGAAAATAACAAAGTATATTATGTATTTTAAACTGGCTTTTCCGATGCAGCAATCGGATTTTAGAAAAAATAAATAACAAAGGAACAACAAACATAATTGCAAAACCCCTTGTTAAAAATTATTGGCACGATTTATTTAATAATCAATTGTATAGCCTTTGGCCTTGATTACCTTCCTCAGTCGCTTTTCATAGTTTACAACCAAGTTAGTGCACTCTTCAGTAGTAATTTTAGCCCACTCTTCCTGACAATAATCCTCCAATTGAATAAGATTCTTAGGCTTCCTTTGCATTACCCTCAATTTTAATGTTCTCCATAAATTTCCAATTGGATTAAGGTCTGGGCTTTGTGATGGCCACTCCAAAACATTAATATGATTGTCCTCAAGCCATTTCTTAGTCAGTTTAGCCGAATGCTTTGGGTCATTATCTTGCATGAACCACCAACGACGACCAAGTGAGAGCTCTTTAGCAGAGTCTTTCAGGTTTTCATCCAATATTTTAACATAATCTTCCTTTTTTATGCTACCTGTGACCTTAACAAGTCGCCCTGGTCCAGAGGCAGCAAAGGATCCCCAAAACATCAAACTGCCTCCACCGTGCTTCACTGTGGGTATGGTGTTCTTAGGCAGGAAAGCTTCGCCAGATTTTCTGTAAATATAAGACACTTTATTATGGCCAAATAACTCTATTTTCGTTTCGTCAGTCCATAGAACACGTTTCCAGAATGCAACATCTTTATCAATATGACGTTTTGCAAAGGCTAGCCTTGCTTTCAGGTGCATAGGCTTCAATAAGGGAGTCTTTCTCGGACGACATGCTTTTAAACCAGCTCTCTTCAAAACTCTACCAACTGTATGTCGAGATACATTCACTCCAGAGGTGCTCTGTTCATCAACAATCTCCCCAACAGAGATCCTTGGGTTTTGTTTTACTTGTCGAACAATTTTCCGTTCATCTCTTGGGGAAAGAATCCTTTTTCTCCCTCTACCCTCTAAACTCATAACGTGGCCTTGCGATTTGAACTTGTTTATTATGGCTCTAACAGTGGATTTGGGGAGGTTTAGCTTCTTTGAAATCATATTATAGCCCTCCCCATTGGTATGACATGCTACAACAAGCTTCCTGACGTCTTCGCTGTGTTCCTTAGTTTTAACCATGGCGATTGAAAATTATAATTTAGTCACTTATAATAGTTTAAATAAATCGCTATCTAAAAATTATCTGAAAAAAATTATTCACTGAATTAGCGTTAAACAAGCATAATATGGCTATAAAAAAGTTCAGAAAGCACGTAAACCGGAAATTGATTGATATTATACTGATACTAAAAGAAAAACAAAGCCGTGCCAATAATTTTGAACAAGGGTTTTTTGCAATTATGTTTGTTGTTCCTTTGCTATTTATTTTTTCTAAAATCCGATTGCTGCATCGGAAAGGCCAGTTAAAAATACATAATATACTTTGTTATTTTCTTTAATTTAATCCCTTTTTTTAGAATTTATTAGACAAAATTTAACTTTTATTTTACCGTGCCAATAAATATGATCATCACTGTATATATATATATATATATATATATATATATATATATATATATATATATATATTTAGGTATATATATATATATATATATATATATATATATATATAGGCATATATATATACATAAACACACATATGTATGTATATATATATATATATATATATATATATGTATGTATTACTTACCACGTTTTGTTATATCACTAGTGTAATAAACTCTAAGCCATATTCATGGTAATGTATGTGTTTAAAATGAAAGAATCGTCGCATTCATACATTCAGCTATCAAATCCATCGTCAATAGATTTTAAAACGATATTTAAGTCCTGTGTAGTAAATTTGAATATTGAATTGCAAAAGATCGTAAAACGACTCAGTCGATACTGGGTGTATTGATTATTTCATGCAGTGTTGCTAAACTAATTAACGCAGTCGTATGGTTAAAGATCGATAATGGGATGGACGTGGTCACTAAGTGTGTTCTGATGAATGGATTAGGATCGGGTTAGGATGGGTTGGAGATCGTCAATTGTTTCACAAATCTGTTAGACATTTCCAGTAAATTGCCAAAAATTTCTTTTCACTAATCTATTCTGAATAAAGCTTACTGAAATACACGTATGTGCTTGCGATCTATATATACATATACAGAAATCGGGTTAGCAAGTGCTAAATCTATTTTTCTTGCACAATTCCAGTTATAGGCTATAATTGAATTATATAATTGATTTTTTTTGTGTAATTATAAACATTTTAGAAGTCAGATATAGTAGGTAGTTTTCTCTAGATTCATTTTCTTTTCATTATTGTTTTTTTTTTTTGTACTTTGAATATATATTGGGTTTTTAGAAATGTATGGCTATTCCCATCTTATATATTTGCCTTTCTGGTACCAAAGGTACTTAAGCTTTTATGCATTTTTATTCTCACAGCATTTATATGCTAGTTAACCTATCGCAGAATAGATCTAGTAATCTTATTAAATTTACTTATACATACTATTAAGAGTTTATTTTGTATTTTTTTTATTTTATATACAAAAATATGAATTATAGCTATATCCTACATTTTCCTATTGAGGAAGTAGTATTGTCTACTGGACAGCCATGCCTTTTACAGCAGGTCTGTTTATAAATCTATATGTGTGTGTCTTTTATTTTACATTTTCACCCCAAACACGGCACATTGCCACTTTGGTGTAGGGAGCTACTATCAGGGGAAACATCTACTGGGGTACTGTCTAAGGATTTGGGCAGCAATATGTTGGTTCACGTTGCACTTGAACTTATGCATGTAAGTACAGTTGGGGATGCAGTGACCTGGAATGGAATTCCAAAGTCTAGCGGTTCTGGGGAATATACTACCGGAGTAGAAAGATCTTTTACATCCAGGGATCTCTACAGTGTGGGGTGGGATTTTGCAGCTAGTCGGGTCTGTCGAGGGTGTTCACGTCGTGGGGGCACAAGTTCTGTCAGTTCATCAGATCATTCACCATTAAAATACTTGTAGAACAGGCAGAGGGATGCAACGTTTCGTCGATGGGACAGAGGCTGAAGCTTAGATGCCAGTTCAGGGCCTATCAGATTTGCGACTCTCTTTTGAACCCTATCAATGAGCGAGAGACTAGAAGCCGATGCACCAGCCCAAATATGACAGCAATACTCCATACATGGGCGAATGGTTGCCTTATAGAGGTACAGGATACTTTCGGGCGTTAGTAGTTTTCTAGCACGGTAGAGAGAGCCCATCTTCCTTGCAGCGGTCCTGGCAATGCCCTCGATGTAATTGTTCTGACTCATGTTTACTGTGAACGTTAGGCCAATATATAATCTTATAAACAAACACTTTGTTTTAAAAAAAGTCCAGGCTTTTCAAATACTGATCAGCTGGATTTTTGTTTTCGTCTGATACCTACGTCGATTTATTTGTAGAAAATGTGTCAAATTTGTGGTCATCATCATTATCTACAGCAGAAGTGTGAGTCTTATAAAAAACATTCTATTAAAAAACAAAAGTCCAGCCGTCTAAGTACTGATCTGTTAGATTTGGTTTTCCTCTGATTCCTACGTCCATTTGTAATGTGTGAAATTTGCCATTATATATATATGTATATATATATATATATATATATATATATATATATATATTAAGTAATGTGATTGATAATTTAAAATTTAAAAATCAAATTATAATTAAATTAAAAATCCGTTTCATAAGAAGGAACAACAACAAAATCAATTATCTGTACGATCGTTTCGGAAAACAGTGCTTTTTATTGTGGTAGACATCAAGTTACGGACAATGATTATTACATATAATTTTTTAATAAGCAAGGTCTCCTCGTCATCAAATTTTTAAGGGTTTTTATTAAATTTAAATTTAAAAGATATATATATATATATATATATATATATATATATATATATATATATATATATATATATATGGACTTTCTGATGTATTTCCGACCATATATCAATAATTTTTTGCCGAAGTGTATTTTATTAAATATAGGACTATTATTTCCTCGCGCCTGCATAAAACATTCGCAAATATACGCCCACGGACGTCCACATTATAGTATGAATTATACTTCTAGCAAGCAAAAATGTTCAGTCCCTAGTTTCGTTTATTTTTTTATTAGTGAAATAAATTATCGCTTCACACCCGACTATTTCAACAGTCCATGCATTACTTTTATGTATGATACAATTTTACGGCCACATGACAGGAAAATAATGTTTCGTAGCGAGAGGTAGATGAGTAAGTTTTTATATCTAAATAGATCTTAGGACGCTGTGAAGAAAATCATATGCAGTGGATGTAGTAACTGGATCGGATTCCGATTATATAAAAGGTGGATTATAAGGGTGCTTTGCTTTCTAGTTTAAACTCACAATTTGCTATCCTTACTATTTTGTCCACTCTATTATCCTACCAAGATTTTTCGCCTCCATCTGTCATTTCTATTTGTTATCTCTATCCAGCAGTGTTACTGAACTTAATACTACGTGTTTCCACTCGCGCAATCTCATTTCCCGGTATAAGGGAACATTTATTTTCAAAATAATCTTATTGAAAATCTTTTGTCTACCACAGATTAAGGTAATCTGTGGTAGACAAAAGATTTTGAATAACATTATTTGACAAACGTACGTTTGTCAAAGTCAAGTAAATATCTGACGAAGAGATCTTTCTCGAAATATTATATCACACGGACATACCACCAGACCGACTTTCCCAGGTGACCACTGCGCAAATATAAATATACTGCGTATATGAAATATGAATATGTACACATGTATTTATAAGTTGTATTAATAAACCTCTCACCTGCTTCAGCGTGTATCTTTCCGTTACTTCTGCATTGTACACCCTCCTACAATTCTATTTAACTACATACTATACAATGCTTCAAGCAAACTATACCCACCTCTTATATATATAGTCATCCACATACAGTACTCTTTTGCTGTTTCACAGCTCATCAGTGCCGCTAGACAGGTAACTATCTCAAGCCAAGATTGAAACCCGACCCTCTGTACGATAGTTAAGGCTGTGAGACTGTTTCGCTATAGCACGGCACTTAACTGTGTGTGGACTAGCAACTACTTCAAGCCAGGACGTAAACTCCACCGGCTGAGCGACAGTCAACGCCTTTAATGATTACGCTATAAACGAATGTCGACATGTAAATGTAAAATGATCAATGCTATGACGAACCATTAGATTTCTCCATGCAGAAAGCATTGAACAGATCAATATTAACCGTCACCTGGTAAACGTTCATCAAGCCGATGGAGTTGATGTCAGGACAGTTAGGATATGCGTCCGTTAATTTTAGAGTAGCGAGAGACGGAATTGACAAAGCGCGCTTTTACGAGAGACACATGAATATAATTAAGTCGAAAATGCATTAAAATATGGTGACTATGTAGGAATATAAATTAGAGATTACAAAAAGTCACTCATTTTAAGCGTTCTACGTAGCTTTGTACATTTTTTAATTAAAAAAATAAAGTTTACATTTATGACGACGAAGTTATGTTGTAAGTGTTTGCTAGAAAGCGTATGTACAAACGTACATTTTACCAGATAACCTTCTCTCATTGTGTGTGTATATATATATATATATATATATATATATATATATATATATATATATATATATACAAGATATATTATTTTATAATATAAGTACATAATACAGAACAATAATATATTAAGCACTTCAAGTAGTTGAGCGGGGCAACCGGATTTATTTCACCAAAAACACGTGTGAAACATGAGAAAGGTTAAGCTACGATGACATGTTCAAATATCCTGGCAGTTAGCCGGAAGAATTTTTACTCGCTATAAAGCAATTTCTTGCCAGAAGTCTAATATATATTTTATGAACAATATATATATATATATATATATATATAGTTTGGTAGAGTTTTCCTTGAACTTTGACTCTTTGAAAGCCAAATTTCTGGCCTAAAACCGATAAAAAATTTCCGAAATCTCAATAATCCATATGTGAAATTTAGACTCACTAAACCGAGAATTGATAGGGTTATTTGGTATGGAAATGTACACGGACACACACACTGACAGGCATTTTCCCTTTTATAGATATATAGATAGATTTGCTTAAATATACTGGTTTTGCATTTGTAAAAGTGTGTAAATTCTGATGGTGATAATTTCGATCAATAATAAATGTTTGTTTTAGTATGTCCATCTGAATTTGAAGAAAAAACCCGTCAGTATTACTTTTCCTATATAAATATATATATATATATATATATATATATATATATATATATTGAATGGTGAATGCTCTGACGAACTGCATACACGTGCCCCCACGACGTAGACACCCTCGACAAACCCGACAGGCAGCTAAATCCCACCCCACACAGTAGAGATCCCTAGATGTAAAAGATCTTTCTACTCCAGTAGTTTCTTCCCCAGACCCTCTGACTCTGGAATTCCATTCCAGGTCCTTGCTTCCCTAACTGTACTGACATGCATAAGTTCACGTGTAACGTGAAAAGTCATCTTGCTGCCCAAATCCCAACATAGCACCCCAGTAGTTGCTGCACCTGATAGTAGCCCCCTACACCAAAGTGGCAATGTGCCTTGTTTGGGGTGAAAATGTAATAAATAATAAAATAATAATATACTATCAGGTAATAAAGAAAGTTAATTTTTCACTTAAACTCGTGCAAATAAAAACAACAAGAACGTTACGAGATGTGGGTAACATTACACGGTGATAACACAAAGAAAACTACATTTATAATTTTTATTCGACGATTTCTTTATTATTAAAAGAAACAGTAATATGCAAAATAAAAACAAAAGAATTTTAATCGAAATGGAGAGAGAATAAATTACGAAATAGCTAAACGTGTTGATAATTGTGAAAGAATTCTACTCCACATAAGATTTTTCTTGCGATAAATGCAAACAGGTTGTTATCATGCGAATTTAACTAGCGATGCTTATCTGATGAATATTTGTTGCGTTTCAACAGGAAGTCGGGTATAAACTTTCTTCGTTGTACACATAAAATTAAGAAACACGAATACGAGAAGGGATAGGCGTAATTATTCAATCTCAAAATAGGTTTATGTAAATTTCTATCGATAGTAATTTTATATTTCTCTCTCTCTATGGTTATTAACAACGTTAAACACATCTATTTATCTATTAATCTCTCTCTCTCTCTCTATCTCTCTCTATCTCTGTATATATATATATATATCTCGCTAAATATATATACACATATCTATTTGTATATCTATCTATTACTCTATCTATCTATCTCTATATATACGTACACATATCTATCTATATATCAATCTATCTATCTATCTATCTATCTATCTACTTCCCTATATATATGAATATATATATATACATATATCTATCTATCTAAATATTTATATATATATATATATATACAGGCATCTCTATCTATCTTTATATATATATATATATACAGATATCTATCTATCTATCTATCTATCTATCTATCTGCCTGTCTGTCTATATATATGTATACTTAATTATATATGTTCAGGTTAAATTAAATCGTCTAGAAAAATTACACCAGATCATGAAGAAGTGAAAGTCCAGTTTTTTTAAAAAACGTTCTTATTAAGAAAAATTAACAGAAAACGCAAATGGAAGTGCTAAAGTGAACATTAAAAATAGCAATAAAAGATTGAAATTGAAATTGACAAATGGGATTGTAAGTAAAGAATGGGGGAAATGAAAAAAAATAGAGAAGAAACAGAGAAGATGCAGAAAAAATATTAAGAAGCCGAATAATGATGGAAAAAAAGAGAAATGGACGTAATTGAGAGAAGCTATAACAGCAAGAAAAGGGGAGGGGGCAGATAAAGAATACTCTTTATAAACCCATCTAAACCAAATAAATATAGGTCAGATGAGCAGAATTTAACCCAGACAGGAAGATAATTGTGTGAAGACGATAAATCAGATTGTTTTATTTTAATTATATATATATATATATATATATATATATATATATATATATATATATATATATATATATATATACATGTGAACGTCTCTGTGTATTTGTGTATCTGTGTGTCTGTGTATCTCTGTGCCCCTGTATCTGTGTACATTTCCCTACGCAATAACTCTGTCAATTTTTAGTCTACAGATTCGAAATTTGATATACAGGGCAATGAGATTTGGGAAAATCGATGTGATCGGCTTGAGGCCAGAAATTTGGCGATTAAGGGGTCAAAGTTCAACGATTTGACCTTTGAGAACTTTACCAAACTTCTCCGACAATTTTGGATCTACGCACTTTAAATTTTAGATATAGGTTCCTTGGACATGGATCTAACTTAATAACTTTATTTGAGTCCAAAACATTAAATGTAACGGCGTCATAATAGGAGTCAAATTTAAAAAAAAATTGATCACTACGGTCTCTTCCAAATTACTCAGACAATTTCTGGTCTAAATATTTGAAATTTTACATAGAGGGTATTCAGAGATAGGGCAAGGTTGCCCATCGCCATGTATAAAATATATATTGCAAATTATTTGCTCAATATATATATATATATATATATATATATGTATACACACACACACACACACATATATATATATATATATATATATATATATATATATATATACACTTGTGCCCGATATTATTCATACCCCCCTTGAAAATTGAGTTTATTAGGTGTAACTTTTGTAAGAATTTATTGTTTACGTCCATATTGATACATATTCTTAATAAACCTCTTCTGATCATTTTCGTCATTTTAAAATCTTGGGATACTTGTAATAAAAGAAATATACAGCTATTTATAAAATCTGCAATGTTCAAAAATAATCATACCCCCTTATTTTTTCAGTATTAATCGAATTTCTGACTGTTTGTTTCCTGTTTGATTCTTATTTTGAATGCTTTTATACAACCTTTGATTAATTTCATTTCGTTTTTTGCATTTTTCAGAAATTAAAATGATATCAACTGAAAACCAATAAAAGAATAAAAATTATTAGAATTGGGAAGAAAAAAGAGCTTAGTAATGATCTTAGGACTAAAATTGTGAATTCACATGAGGATGGTTTAGGTTACAAGTCAATTTCCAAGAAATTTGAGGTCCCTACAGCAACAGTACAGAGCATCATCAAAAAATTCCAGAGCCACCACACAACAAACAACTTGATTGGTAGAGGAAGGAAAAGGAAACTGTCTGCTAGAGCCACCAGGAATATTGTAAGAAGTGTTAATGCAAATCCAACCACCACTAATAAGGACATTTTAGAAAATCTGGAGTCTTCTGGCATAAAAATATCAAGGCAAACATTGCAAAGGACTCTGCATGAAAATGGTCTGAAAGGAAGAAGACCAAGAAGGACTCCATTGCACACCGGAAAACACCTTGCAGCACGTCTAAAGTTTGCTAGGACCCATGTGAATTCTCCAGAGTCCGTTTTTTCAAGTATTTTGTGGACTGACGAAACAAAAATTGAATTGTTTGGCCATATGGATGCTTCTTACGTTTGAAGGAAGAAAGGAGAAGCTTACAACCCAAAGAACACCATACCCACGGTGAAACATGGTGGTGGTAGCCTAATGTTTTGGGGCTCCTTTTCGGCTAGTGGTCCAGGTAGTTTGGTCAAGATAGATGGAACCATGAAGAAGGAGCAATATTTGGAGATACTCCAGAAAAACATTAGACAGGATGCAGAGAAGCTCCATTTAGGACCAAACTGGGTCCTTCAACAGGATAATGATCCAAAACATACTGCCAAAATAGTCAAGAAATGGTTTGAGGATAATCAAATTAATGTTTTGGAATGGCCTAGCCAGAGTCCCGACCTGAACCCTATCGAAAACCTCTGGCACATATTGAAAACTGAGGTTAAAAAGCGGAAACCTAGAAATTTGAGGGATTTGGAGAACTACTGCATTAAAGAATGGTCAAAAATCAGTGTTGATGCTTGTAAAAACCTTGTTGATAAATATCCCAAACGGTTACAGGCAGTTATTAAGAATAAAGGGCATGCTATTGACTATTAGTAAGAGAGGTATGAATAATTTTGAACTAGTGCCATTATTGTTTTTCTTTGTATAATGTTTCAAACTTGCATAATTTATTTATTTGTTGAGTTTAAATTAAATGCTTATGCTTGATATATTGTTTGAAATCCCTTTAATATTGTCTACCTTCTGGTTTGAGCAATATTCTAATAGAAATCTCAAAGATCCGAGGGGTATGAATAATATCGGGCACAAGTGTATATATATATGTTAGGGTTTTTTCACTGGAAACGCATGTTTCAGAACATTCCTTTCTCTTCTTGAGTAACGGATAAGGAGTGATGAACGTTATCTTTAAACTTGCTTAACATGCCGTTTAATTTGTTGTTATTTGTTTTTCTTTTAACTTTAATTTTGTTTTATTTTATTATTGATTTTTAATTGCTTTTTCTCTTCGAAATTTTCGATAATGACATATTCTAGTACATGTGTTTTATATACATTACTAAATTTATGTTGAAATTTTTGTAATTTTGTTTCTCTTGAAAACATCCGTTTCCCGTTACTATCTCTCCCTCTCGCTATCTTTCTCTCTCTCTCTCTCTCTCTCTCTCTCTCTCTCTCTCTATATATATATATATATATATATATATATATCTGTGTGTGTTTATATTTTTCAGAAAAAAAAAATAGCGTCGCTATTACTGAAATATATATCGATAATTATTCCCCGTTATAACAAGCAAGATTTATAACTCGAATACCTCAATCAGCGCTTTATCCCAATTTTCTGTAAGAATATGGTTCAATTTATGCTCGTCTCTGTATTAAATGCTAATCCATGTGTATCACTATTAGTGGATACGATAACAAAGCTCTATTCAAAATTTCAGCCAGATCGGATCATTACTTTCCCACAAAAATGGAACCTGAATAGTAATTACTATTAACCAACATGAATCCCTTTATGCGCATCAGACGGATATCGTAATAGTTCATTCACTACAACTTAGCAAGACAAAAAGTCGTTGCAAATTGCCAGTACGATTGGCTCATTTGTTTCGAAGAACAAGAAGAAAAGCCACATATGCGGAAAGACGAACGAATCACTATATTATATTTTCTTGATCACCAAAGTTAAGCAACAATGGGCTTGGTCATTATCAAATGGGTAACTACTTGAGAATACAAAATGCTTTATGTAGATAACCAAAGTTAAGCAACAATGATCTTAGTCATTATCAAATGGATAACTACTTGGGAATACAAAATGCTTTATGTAGATAACCAAAGTTAAGCAACAATGATCTTAGTCATTATCAAATGGGTAACTACTTGGGAATACAAAATGGTTTATGTAGATAACCATTTGGGTTTCTCAAGTAGTCACTGAAAATGACTAGCCTCTATGTTGCTTAACTTTGGTAATCTACATAAAGCATTTGGTATTCCCAAGTAGTAACCAGTCTGAGAATGACCAATATCATTGTTGCTTAACTTTGGTAATATACATAAAGCATTTGGTATTCCCATCTGATAATGACCAAGCTCAATGTTGCTCAATGTTGCTTAACTTTGGTGATCTGTATAAATTATTTGATATTCTCAAGTAGTCAACTATATGATAATGACCAAGTCAATGTTGCTTAACTTTGGTGATTTTCTTGGACTGTCTGTCGGTCTGCCTGCTTGTTAGTCCGTTTTCTTTTTTTCTTGGAAATTGTCTTCATTTCGTTAATCAGACAAGTTTGAGAAGTAATCGGTAATAATAAGGAAACTGATAATGAGGTGCTTGAATAAAGCACGAAGTAAGCGAAATGGTTCAAAGACTGAATAAGATTATGGCGAAAGTGAAACGAAATATTGGGCAGATATTTAAAGTGTGAAAAGAAAAGTAATGGAAGTGTTTGTTGGCTGTAAAATTTAAAGAGTAAAATACGAAGTAATTTAAAGCTACTCAAAGATGTTAGCAAAGTGAAAATTACTGACCAATGTTAGAAAATTTAAGTTTGTAGGCTCAAGTGTACAAGTGTAGTGGCTAAAAAGTTACACACTTGCATGGAAGAATGTAATTCCTAAATAGAGCCCGTGTGGAAGAAAATATTCTGCCAGAAAGATAGATCAAGAAGCACTGGGGTTGATAACTATTGGCCTATCATCTATATTCCACTGATTTGAAACTGCCGAGAGTTATTTTGATAATGTGGGGTAAATAAAGAAGGTTTCCCGCAAAAAACGTGCTCGTGTCTGTCTGTCGTACGGGCTGAGAAGGAAAAACGAAAAAAAATCAAATATGGTGACTGTGGTCTTTTAATACTCACGGTCTTGAACAGTTCTCGAAAAATCGTGTCTGACACATGATTTTGAGGTGCACCCGGCCACCATAAAAGCAGGTTGCTGGGGGAGGGGCAGAAGCGTTAAGACCTGCGTATAGTGAACATTGTAAGACTTTTCCGAACTTGTTTTCGTTGGACTTGAAGGCACGATATTGCAGTCGGTCAAGAAGCAAGCCAGCACACCAGTGTTCCATAGGAGGACATTTCCAAGGAAGGAGCGTTCAGACCTGTGCAGAGTAAACGTTGTCGTGCAATTCAGACTTTTCCTATTAAAGTTTACTAATATCTACAACAGAAAGAGATCTTACAGGAAGAATAATAGGGATGTTGTCGAAGAAGTAGAGGAGCCAAGGATTAGTTTCTTATTGAAAGCGTAATACTTAGGGTTTGTAAGAGAAGATCTGAAAATCTATGCATGCCATGAATAGATTACCATAAAACCATATAATCTTATTCCGGGTAGCTGGACTAATAATCGCATGGAGTTATTTGAAGTATCAGCTAATGTGCAAGGTTTCTTGCAAAGAAATATGAAAGAACTGAAAGCTGCCATTAACATCAATCGAATATATTGGAGATGTTAATGTGAGAAGAGCGGTTTTCAAAAGGACAGCTTGTTGCCAGTATTGTGTTTTGTAAGTATAATACCCCCGTCGTTTATATTACAAAAGATAAATGCATTTTATGAGTGGTAGAAGAATGAACACCGGGGAAAGCATTTATTATTTATGGATAATTTAAATTTATAGGTAACAGACCACCTGGTATGCCTGGTTATCTCATTTACACCTGGCCTAGAGAGTCCTTCGCACGTTTATAAGTGATGGCTGTTTTGTAAAAAAGGTGATAATTATAATATCAATGATAACAATAAAAATAATACCCAAATAATACAGCAGCAATAACAATCGTAATAATAAGACAAACCATAATAAAACCCGCTATTGAGTGGTAAGTTAACTACTGAAATGACTCGAAATAAAGCATGAAGTCACTAGATGTTCTGGATCTAACATGAACGAAAGATAACTATTGCAAAGATAACAGATGCTTCATGAACTTGGTGAAAAACAGGTGAAAAACATTGATCAATAAGAGAGTTGTTCAATATAATTGTGTTTGTAAGAAGCTACAGGAATAAGATTCTTTATGATAATGAGATATAAAACTAACGAATTTATGGAAACCAAAAAAATCCAAAGATAGAAACGAACTAGAATAAAAAAGTGAGGAGCACACCAAACAATTCTGACATAACATACTATTATTTATAACAAAACACCTGATACTAGAAACATCACACCTCTGGGCAAAGGGTTTGAAGTATAGACGAAAAGATGCGGCACATCAAATTGTATATCCACGTCTGTTATTTTATCAATAACACTCAAATGAGACTGACATTTGTCAGCTTAAATCTGATAACACTATTCCATACATTGCCCGATATTAGATTTGTAGGAATAGAGAATACCTTAAAGTTTAAGAATGTGTTCAGGGAGATACAGCGTACCGATTTAACCAGATGCAATAAAAGTAATTAATCTAATATAATGATATTTCAGAATGATTTCAGCCATACAAAGTCAATATATTTTTTAGTTAGTTTCTCATTAAAAGGAGCGCCAACCATACAAATCTTTTGTAGGAAAGACATCCCTACGATTGAGGTCAGAGTGCCAAGTAGAATTAAAGGAAGCACGCTATTTCTGTCTCCAGTCCTTTACTGAACTCAGGTTACATTTTTCAACGGATTAGACTGAGATAGGCGAGAAACAATGCAACAACAGAGAAAGGTACCATCAGCATAAATAGTTTTCTGATTAATATTCTTTGGAAGATAATTATTCATATAGAAGAAACAGTGTTAGTCCTAGAATAGAATAATAAGAAACATCAGTACTACAAAGCAAAAAAAAAAAAATAGTTACATTCTATTATATACGGATTTCTAAAAAATTAATAAGAAACAGGAGACAAATTTGACAATTTTTAGATCAATTACTAGTATTTTAAGGATAGGAAAAACATGATATTATTTACAAAAAAAGCAAAAAGGAATGTGACAAACACTAATTAAATAATTTTAAAGGATAGACGAAAGTTACCTAATAACGTTTGAAAACAATACTAGTAATCGAATCAGAACCGGAAGTTTTAAATCCAAAATGCCCTTAGCTAATCTGTGATAATTATAATAAAACGAAACTGATAATATTACAAATGAAAACCATGAAGAACAAGGTCAAAATTAAGAAGAGAAAAATTCACAGCAAAATGCTTAGAAAAAAGATGTCAGCTCTAAAATTTGAATGATCTCAAGACAATAAACGGAGAAGTAAAAGACTTGTCACTGTTAGCAACTTTATTGTAGATTCTTAGCCCCCCCCCCTCAGGGTAACATGTAACATAAACTCATAGAAAGCAGGTGACTGATTTTATACGGAGGTAAACAGAAATAATTCTATTCAGGGTTTCTTATTTCGTTGTGCTGAGCAGAAGATATATCTGGGTACAATGCTCGGGACAATTGACTAATATAGCGACTTCTTGAACAAAAAACACTGCAATCTATTGTCTGTACAATGGCAAAGAAAGCTATTATTATCCGAGAAACAGCGTGAAGAAGGTTCTAAATAAGAACACCTCACTCAGTGGGGATGAGCAAAAATTAATTCATGAATGCTTTGGGGGGAGAGAAATGGATGGATAGCTATAATAGTCAATGTCTGAACCGAGCAAGACGCCACTTCATGATGATTTAAAATTCTCCAAATATACCAATTGTCAATATTCTTGGATGAGATAGAGTCATGACATGTAATGTGAATAAATAAATATTTATAATAAAAATAACTGAAATATTTACGTATTCCTTTCATTCCATTTACTTATCTTGCCCCAAACCCAGAGGTGTTTTATTGTAGCATTCAAATACAACTCCGTTTTTTCACCATACAAAGAATTTCTTTGTAGGGTGAAAATTATTACGTATAAATATTTATTTATTCACATTATACGTCGCTTTATGATGGTTTGAAGTTTTCAAATTTTCGAGGTAAACTTCTTTTTTAAGCTAATAATATAAAAAAGAATTTTACAAGAAATTGGTTGATGCGTGTTTATACAGGGTTACCCCCCCAAAAAAAGTTAAATGGAGGCGATCTAGAACATATGCTGTAGAACGGAGAAAAAAAAAGGCTAAAGACCCTAGTGTTTTGATGTGATGTTTTGAATATAATAAACTAGTTATGACCAAAGTTTCATTTCATTCGGACAAAACACTAAGAAACGGCGCCTAATTAGAGTTGGGGTCCGTTTTTCTGTAGCAGAGGACAGAAATAAGATTTTCACCGTGAAAACAGCTTCACATTCTTATGAATTTATTTTATACATGTGAGTCACAGTTGTGGCTTATTATTGCAAAATGTTTTAACAACATACATCCGTAATACATTTATTACTACGATTATGTCTCCTACTTATAATTAATAACCTATAATTATTTGCCCCATACAAATTTTATCCATTTCTTTTAATGTTATTTGCAAAAGGTGTAAACGTGATAACTCTGTGGCAGAATTAGGAGTTACATAGATTTATTTTTTCCTGTAGTAATTTATATATATTTTTTGTATATATTTTGTAGTTGAATCGTTTTTTTTTTAAAAGGTTAGATACAATAGTAAAAGGCGAGTATGAAAAGTAATATGGTTTTGCTTAAACATGTAAAAATAAAGGACTAGTTTTTTAAACTGGACAAGAAAAAAGACAATATGTTTTCTTAAAAAAATATAATTAATTTATACCTTAAATTATGCAGCATTAATAATTGAGTATATAATGTTATAAATTTAATTTTTAAAAAATCTTTAAGCGGCATATTTTAAGTTATACATTTATCATATTTTTTATTAGAATACCTTGTCCTTTTCTTTTTCAGTTTTAACAACGTTCTTTACTTTTCCATGTTTAAGGTTAACAATATAACTTTTCTATTGTAATCCGTTATTTTCCACACGTCCAATCAATTCACTTGTTCGTTGTTTAATTTTAATCTTACTTTTTTGACCCCATAACAATGTACGGAACTCGTTTGCGTTAAAAAATATCCCCTCAATTATCTCCCATTTTATGCTTTCATTAGTGAATTAGTAGAAACAGTAGTCGCTTAAGCGACGTTGTTGTTATGAAAACCAGTCATAAGAATCGTCGCTAACATCCTTACGTATTTTTGCACAAAGAAAAATCGTGTTTGAATGATAGATACTAATTTATTGCAGACGTTATTATTTAGTATTGTGAGTTATATTTTCTAATAGTGGGTAACTTTCCAAGTTAAGGGAACTTATTTTCCTTTGGTTGTATTCTATGCTATTTTCAAATATTTTAAACTTTAGTTATTATTTAACATTCGTATTTGTTTCATTATATATATATATATATATATATATTAAATATATATATATATATATATATATATATATATATATATATATATATATATTAAAAGCGAAGTGGGGCATTTTTTTTAAAACATTATAAAAAAGATCGACTATAATGTAATAAGAAACAGGATCGACTAAAAGTAAGAAAAATAAATTGAAAAGAAAGATCGACTAAAAGGGGGAGAAAGAGAAAAGAAAAGGGGGAACGGTGAAGAAACTTGAAGTACTTTTCGCCGACTGTCTTCAGAAGTAAATGTCGGAATGAAGTAATGTTGGCATGAAGTAATTTCTATGAGGGGGGAAAACACCGCGTAGAAATTAACCTGGTGGCGCCTGTTTAAAAACGTTCAACGAAGGTATGTGGTCCATCTGTTTGCAAAGAACAGGTCTGCAACTGTTTATTGTAAGGACCTCCAAGAATCCGAGATGTTGAACAGAATTACTTCATTCCGACATTTACTTCTGAAGACAGTCGGCGAAAAGTAATTCAAGTTTATTCACCGTTCCCCCTTTTCTTTTCTCTTTCTCCCCCTTTTAGTCGATCTTTCTTTTCAATTTATTTTTCTTACTTTTAGTCGATCCTGTTTCTTTTTACATTGTAGTCGATCTTTTTTTATAAGGTTTAAAAAATATGCCCCACTTCGCTTTTAAACTATTACAATTCTGTTGTACTTTGAATATATATATAAATATATATATATTTATATATACATATATATATATATGTATATATATATTCAAATGCTAATTAATGCTTTTTAAATCAAGTAATTTCGGTTACATATATTATGTTTTTATTTAAATGCGCAGTTAGTAATTAATCGTATTTCATATTGTCTTATATATTATGTTCATAGTGCTGCGTGTTTATATCATACTCGAGTGGCAGATATAAACTTGGCTTGACCGCGGATATTTCGTAACAAATATTAATAGTGCATAATTAATTGTGTTTGTATTTCTTACTTATAGATGACTGTTAATAATCATGTTTGTATTAGAGAAGTTATTAAAAAAGTCGTAATTTAGCTCTTCTCTGTTATTTTATTTTGAGGTTTATTTTTATTAGGAGTGATTCTGTTATTCTTTGCTTTCCGATGTCACTTCTAACAATTGTATTCATATGTATCTCGTTAGATTTTCATTATATGATAGCTGTTTATAAAATGAAGAGGTCTTGGTTTATTACGTTTATCTACTCAGAACAAAGCCAAAAGGCGTTTCTCCATCTGAGTTAACTGTCATAAACTTTAAACACAACCCATTTTATACTATTCACTAGTCGGGTATGGCAAATGTAGAATCTATAGAATAAATTTACCTTCGTAAAAGGTAGATACGTCTTTCCCTGAAAATGTTTAGCAATGAAACTAATTTTACTATAAACCATTAATGTGGCATATCCGTCTGGTTTTATAGGTAAAATGAAGCGATCGTATTCATATAAAAGGTCAGAGACCACACACACCAACAGCTAGTATAAAAAATAATCAGCGAAAAACATCTAGACTATTTCGGACGTGCACGGAACTTGGGTCCAGGCCGATTTGCTAACGGAGTGCTCTAGTGGATACTTGACAGTGAAACAAAAATGTAGTAGGCAAAAAAAAAAAAAAAAAAAAAATGTTCTGTCAGCAACAGTACAACTTCAAAATAGTCAATATCGCCCACCTCCAGAAGAGAGGGAATTCCTGTCCGTGATAACCGTGGTAAAAGAAGACACACTCCAATCGCCAGAAACACCCACACACACAGTTTGCAGGACACTGCCGACTCGTCTCTAGCCTCCTGCTTTTATAGTGGCCGGGAATTATCCATTTGCATAATCACATGAGACAGAAACGTGATTTTCCGAGAGTTGCATGGGGTAAATGCTAATAAAAACCCCCGGACGCCATCTTGGAATTCTCTTTTTCCCCCCAACTGGTGACACAACAGACGTACCCGAGGTAAGCTCTTTTTCTCCTCATTTTATTTATTGCTACTTCTGCTACACTCCCCCCTGATCTCATGATCACAAATGGGGCAGGGGGGCAGTCGTCTCTGTCTGGTACTTCTCCGAAGAACCGGAGGCAGCACTTCCTCCCTGCCATCCTCCTCATCGCCATTATTGCCACCAGTCTGCTCCATAGGCGGTGTTTCACAATCAGGGCAGGGGGGGCAGTATTCGTTTCTGTCGGGTACTCCTTCGTAGAGGCAAGACGGGTGGCAATAATGGCGATGAGGAGGATGGCAGGGAGGAAGTGCTGCCTCCGGTTCTTCGGAGAAGTACCAGACAAATAAAAAAGAGATAAAAATTCATTTGTAGGAAAGAATCTGGAGGTAAGTTAGTAATCTGGTTTCAGACGACAAACGATGATTTCCTTTTACTGTGGGAGTTCCCAAGCTAACTAGATTACACACAAATGAAGACGTATCAGATGCAATATTTCGCTTTAATCTACTAATGTGTGCAAAAACTATTTATAAGATCATAACCACAAAGCTATAAAGAAAGGTAATGCTATGTCCAGTATGACGTCATCAGATTATGTATTAGTTTTAATAAGAAATGAAAAACGCTTCTGCACTTGTGAGCAGTGATTAATTTGAACAAATATTTGTATTCGTATTATTTAGATTCTTTGTATTCGTATTATTTAGATTCTTCAGAGTTGCTGTTCCTATCTTGAGTGTAATTTGCACAACGTTTCTGTTAGTGTTACTCTTCGACCTTCTTCAGTTTCTCGGATTTGTGAATCTTTCTGTGGAACTCGCTAATCACTAAACAATACAATAGATAATACTAATAACTATTAAAAAAGTTTATTATACAGAAAAATTTCATATGGAGATAGTGAGTTAGAAAAGATTATTATTGTACACGCTGTGGATATAGAAAGACTTATTAATAGATAGACCGAGAGCTGGTGTCTATACATGTAAATTGTGAAATGGTGACGCGTCAAACATGTTCACCATAATTGAAGAAGTGTGTCCTGGACACAATACGTTTACTTAAAAAAAATCTCCGCACAGAAAACACTTGGTTTTGTTTATTTCTCTCCTGAGGCCACATTTGCATTAGGTGTTATTCAAACTTTACCACTTAAGCAACGGCTTTAATTATAGAGATACTTTTAGTGTAATTTAAATCTAAAATTCCATAAGAGATTTTTCTGAGAAAGGGGAGGAATTTATGTTTTATATGTCGAAGTCTGGCACTGAGAGTTTAAGTTTAAGTTATCGTTGCCAAGTTTCTAAGGTTGTAAATGTATATATTAAGCCTTTTACATCAGATGGTTCACGGCCTTGATTAGAGCTGTTTTCATACAAAAGTATGGGTTATATATACGTTTATATACTATGTTAAATTCAGCATTACGAACTGTTAGACATTCGTTGACGTAAATAATATAAGACGCTCCTATTTGATAGGTGTGACTAGCAATGAGAAGGACATGTCAATCTGGAGCCAATATATGAACTGGGGCTGGTATAGACACATCATGCATACACCCATCCTCATATCGTTTTTCTACTATTCAAAATAAATTTTTATTTTTATTTTGTTTATTTCTCTCATAATCTCTCTTAATTACGAAAACATTCGATATAAAAATGAAAGGAAAACAAATTGTATTTTTATTGTCAACCATAAACTGCACTTGATGGTGATATTTTTTTCGTTTCTGGTAGACCTCGCTTCGGGGTTTTGAAAACAGCTAAATTTTCTTTTGGTGCAAGTACGAAGAGGAATGTGGAAAGAGAACAGAGTAAGATAGGGCAAATAAAGGAAAAAAGTAGAAAAATAGAAATAGAAATTAAAAAGAAATACAATCAAGATAATATTAAAACTAGCTGATGTAACTGATAATGCTTCGATGGCAAATAGATTAAACTCGCACAGACTTAACTACAGGGTGTCCCAAAAGAAGCTGATGGTTAAAAAAGTCATAGCTTTTTAAATTTTTCATATATTTGAAACAAAAATTTCAGATCATCTAGAGTAACCCTTCCCAGGTGATCATCAGTCGTTACGCTACCGCGGAACTGATATTTATCGTAGACTCATATTTTCGATTTAATGAGTCAATATCAGAAACTCAATGAGAATTTCGACAAAACTTCACAGGAAATTCCCCTACTCCCAATGCAATAAAAACTACGGTGGCTCGATTTCATGAGCAAGGGTCTGTATGTGACCTCCCTAAATCTGGTAGACCCCATTCGGTAAGAATTGATGAGAATAGTTAGAGATTAGCAGAAAGTGTGGCCGAGGATCCATCCACATCAGTAAGAAGGAGTCAAATTGGGGTATATCGATCAATGTGGTTCCAGCAGGACGGTGCAACGGCGCATACGGTACGAGAAACACTAAATCTGCTCCAGGACATATTCGGCAACCGTATAATTTCTCGTGGGTGTGAGATAAATTGAGCACCCCACCCGCCAGATCTCACATGTGCAGATATCTTCCTTTGGGGTTACCTCAAAATGCGGGTATACGTAAACAAAACAGCCACAATAAATACGCTTAGAAACAATATAGACAAGGAAATTAAAGCCACAAGTCCTGAAACATTAAGTGATGTGCTGGACAATGCCGTGCAGAGAACACAAGAGTATGAAAATGGAAATGGTGGACATTTGAGTGACATCATTTTTCATAAATAAAATTTGACCTTGTGGAAACATACCCTAGATTAAGTTGGGTCAATAAAATAAGAATAATCAAACTATGATAGATTACTATATCTGAAACAATCACGGAGAGGTTCATCTACCTACATCTGAAAATTGGTAAGCATAACTTAAATATTCAGGAAGTTAATTCTTCTGGGACACGCTGTATAAAGACTAAAATACTCATTTGTTACACCAGCGTTACAAAATATATATAAAAATATAAATATAAAAAATAATATAATAAGTTTCCAGACTTTTTGTACAGGTATTTAATATCGTCCTAGACACTTGAAAATCACATATATAAGTTTTTGACAGCTTATGCGATTGCGAACTAAGTTTTATGATTTCAAGTTCATATGAACAGACTCGCCAGGAATTAGAATACACCATATAAAGACCGATTGTCAAATCTGGTAAATTTTAAGAATGCAATCTGGGCGTAAGGACACTTTAGAAGAACAATATGCAATATAATTATATCTTAAATTTGGAAAACAATCATAGAAATGTATGGAATGCTTGTAACTGATTTTTGAATAATCTTGCATAAATCGACCATCATTCTGTGATTTGCGAAAGAGATTCAAGGCAGGGAGAGAATATGTAAGGTATGATGAGAGGTGTGGAATGGGTAATTAAATAAGAACATCATAGTCGATTGTACAAAGAAATACTTTCATGGATAAGGACCGCCGTGTGTCTATAGACACAATAAGTGCACAATTTGATGTCAGTGTAGGAACTGTAACACAATTATTTATGCGGAAGTGAAGATGTAGAGGATTTGAGTGAAGTTGGTCCCAAGGTTTGTCAGAAAAGATCAGAACGAAAGACGTTGTTATGACAGCAGGGAGATGATCAAGAGTATAAATTATGATATCGCGGTCATTGATGCTCTGGTGATCTGCTGTGAAAGCTAGGTTTACTTGGTCTATATTTCAAATTCTAAGATGTTAAAATTACGTTTTTTTTAATATTACGAAAGGTATTACATATGTTATAATTTATATATTTTGTAATAGTCACGTGTTCGTGTAGTTAATTAAATGGGTGGATAATTATTTGACAGAGTGAACTCAATATCAATATTTAGATTAAGTTAAATTTGATTTACATATTTATATACATATTCAGAATTTTAAAAATATTTGTATTATTTATTTAGATTGTTTGCTTTTATGTATAAAGCTTCCAGTGTTTTCAGTATTACTGTGTAGGTCCGTGGTATTTACAACAATTATTAATTGAATTCGGAATGCTGGCAGCCATGATTTGTGATTTTGAAAAAAATATAAATGGAATTTAACCCAATGTAAATATTTATATTAACCTACCCCTTTTAAAAATGTCCATCGATTTAAGTAACAACACCAAAACGTGACCATGGCAACATATATACATTTTAAAACATGTAATACAAAACGTAATTTTAATAAACTTAATTTTAAGAACGCAAATGACGTAATCCGCCTGATGATGAGAGAGAGAGGTTTCAGTCGAAAGCATTCCATATGCAAAAACAAACAAATGGATCGAACTGATACAACTTTGATAAAAATATAAATAGATTAATTCGCAGATTAGACATAGTAAAAAAAAAATAATCAAACAAAATATTTCGTATTTTTTTAAAAATATTTTCCTAAATATATTGCTCTTCTTTTATTGAGCACTCTAAATAATCTCATTAACTTTCTTATTAATCACTTTTGAATACCGTTAACCTGGTATATATATATATATATATATATATATATATATATATAATATAAAGCTGAATGTCTGTGTGTGTATATGTGTGTGTGAGTGTGTTTTTGTGTGTGTCTGGTCACGAATAGGGTCTTATATGGTTGACTATTTTAAAACACTGATTACGTATCATGATAGAAGATGTATCGAGACACAGGAATGGGTCTGTTTGATCCTGCAGAACGGTGGTTCATTAACATTGTGGGGTCTGCGTTCGCGCCTGGTCCACAAACTATGGAAATAAACAATTTAAAATAAAAAAAAAAACGTTTACAATTGTTGTTGATATAGATGTACATAAGAATACTTTTACTAGTATGTTTTAACTTAAATAGGGGTTGTATAATAAAATATGGGGTCTGCGTTCGCGCCTGGCCTCCATAGAATGAAAATAGGCACACACTTTAATAAAGACTTTTCATATCTATCTGCGTAAGTATACTTTGATAATTATGTTTCAGTTTGAAGAAATATTGTATAATAAAATTATAGGGTGTCCGTTCGCGCCTTCCATAGAATGGAAATATGTCACAAACTTTAACAAGGTTTTTTAATATAGATCCACAGAATATTGTGATAAGGTTTTCAGTGTGAACATGCATGATAAAATAAATTATGGGGTTTATCTATCTAATGTTTACTTTAATCATATTTTGGTTTGGTTTTGATACCCCCGAATTCGAAGCTATCTCTTTACAACCCTTCCTTTTCATCACCTATCACACTTTAATATATCAGAGTCCATTTTCTGTAGGCATTTTTTGAACCCAGTCAACGACGGGTACTTTTGCTAATATATATATATATATATATATATATATATATACATACATACTAACGGGCTTCAACATGTCACATCTACTAAATCTGGCTAACATTTCTGTTTCTGGCGTTATGCAACCTAACGCGGTTTTCCGTTTCTTATATAAATACCTTTATTAACATTTTTTTCCCTGATTATTTTTCACTTGCATAAAATTTTACAATATTAAAAATAATAATAATCGATCTGGATTATCGGACATTGCTCCGGCACGACAATATAATACTGCACATCACCATCCATTATAATCATAATTGTCGTCATCGTCAATATGTTTATTATTAAAAATAATATCCTTATTATACTCAACAGCAATATAGTTATTATTATTATTATTATTATTATTATTATTATTATTAATAATAATAATAATAATAATAATAATATTAATAATATTAATAATAATGTGGGAATAACACAAATAGGTATTAGAAAATACATAATGCAGAACAACAAAAGAATAATTACTGCAGCAAAAGACACGGAAGAAACAAACACGATAGAAAATCAGACGAGGATTAAGACGAGGAAAGAAAAATCGGATAAGAAACAGCTACATGAACAATTCATTAGAATGACAAAAAAGAGACTTACGAAAACACTTGGAAATGAATATAAAAAGGAAACCTTAACAGGGAAACTGAATCACTAATAACAGCTGCACAATATAATTCAATTAGAACCAACTACATCAAAGCGAGGATCGACAAGACAAAAGCAAATAGCAAATGAATACTCTGTGGACAAAGAGATGAAAAAATTAACCACATAATAAGTGAACGCAACAAACTGACACAGAAAGAATATAAAAGTAGACACGATCAAGAGGGGAAGACAGCACACTGGAAATTATTCAAACACATGCATCCTGAACACAGAGACAAATGGTAAAAAACATGCTCCAGCAGCAGTACTGGAAAACAAAAGTCACAATATCCTGTGGGACATGCATATACAAACGGATAACCCCATCCAAGCAAGAAGACCGGATATCATAATATATTGTAGATTCAGATTGTAGACTTATCCGATCCAGTCAGTGGACTAAAAAACGGGGGGCATACGCGGAACTGGCCAGAGACCATAAATGAAGAAAGTAAAGATAACACCACTAATATTTGGAACGTTAGGAACGATACTGAAGAACTTTGAAAAAAGACTGGGATAGATGGGAGTCCGACGGATGACAGAAAGGATACAACGAATTTCATTAATGCGGAGACTAACACCACACATGACTGAGTTATCAAAGAGTAATATTTTATGGTATGTATGACTACTCCTAGTGAGTAAATAATAACAATAATAATTTTGATTTCATTTATCAACATCTCTCTGGAAAGGGAAAGGATTCATTTCCAGGGGATTTCCCTTAATCCCGGCTTCACACCAGGAGCGTCAAAGATCAAGGGGTTTCCTAAGGATGTTGGTGGCACCTATAATTGCAGAGGTTTGAAGACCGCCTAAAACATCGGTGATTTGTAGTTTATTTAATTGTCCTTCCAGATGACAATACTACTCCTAGTGTACCAACTACGACCGGGATTATCTGTGTTTTCACCCCGTGTATACGCCTTATTTCCAAGGCTAATGGAGCATAATTGCCCTACTTCTCATTCTCATTCTCTCTCACATTCCTGTCCCAGGGTACTGAAAACTCTACAATCTGCCAGTTTCTTGAGACCTTGTCAATGACGGCCAAATCCGGACGATTATGTTCCAATTGCTTTGTCCTTATGACACTTTCGTCTCACCACACCTCTACGTTGCCATCCTCACTTGTTCTCACTTCATCAGGCACCTTCTCAAACCATTTTCCAGCACAGTTCACCCCAATCCCCTTACACACCTCCCAATATATCCGGAGTCCCATGCGATCCTTATTTTTGCGGTACTCCCTCTGGGCCAGTCCACTATACACTGCTGATAAGTGCGCAATTGTCTCTGAGGTCTTGCCAAAATCCGGCATTCTTCAGCAACTTCGCCTCCTAGAACCACTTTTTTTGAAAAATCCTGTCACTAATGCCTGCTCTTGTTCTGAAAAAAACAAAAGCTTCAGTACTCTTAGCCATATACCCAGCTCTAAGACATTGCCATGATCTTTCATCAGCCACTTCCTAGCCAGTTCCTCTGCCCTTTCTCTATCCATACGTTTCACATAATCAGCCTTGGTCTCAAATACCTCCAATTTATTGGCCACAACCTTAAGCATCCACTCCTCACTTTTAACCACATGCTCCTTCAACGACATCTTCTCGGTTCTAACACAATCTTGTACAATTTTCGATCCTCTCCCAGCATCTTTCCTCTTTTGATACAGCCTTGCTACGCTACTTTGAATGTGAAATATACCAAACATTGCTAAAACGTTTCTTGTTTTGATATCCATTGCATGCAAATCCTGGTCAGACCATTCTAAAATTCCCGCATTGTATCTCAAAACACGGACTGCCCATGCATTCATATTAATAATAATAATAATAATAATAATAATAATAATAATAATAATATGTTAAGTTTTGAGACATTGTGTTGAACAAAGATGGCGGCGTAGTTCAGATCAGTAACCAAGATGGCGGCGTAGTTCAGATCAGTAACCAAGATGGCGGCCAAGAATTAAATGCGCTCCGTGACGTAGTAAACGGCGAACGATTGAATAAAAAATTCGACAATTTTTATAATAATTTTGAAACCTTTTCATTGGATATTTTAGCACAGCCGTTGGTTATAAAAATGATTGGCGAATCCATTCGTCTAATACCCCCCATTAGTCCTCTGATGGGGAAGGTCTCCTCGCGGCTTCGGCTGCAGGGAGACAGGATAGTACATGTTAAGGATTTATCACTTGACACTCAGCCCAGCACCATTTGGACTGAGGTACGCCGCCTGGGTAATACCTAGGAGGTCCACCCTCCCAGGCCTTGCCACCGGGCTTTCCGGTGGGGCAAATTTATTGCTTGCTGCCTGAGGCGCCCCGACCGGGGAATGCCGACGGGGTTACTCAGGTAATTTTTAAAATTGCAGGAGTGCCCCTCCTTTGGAGGAGCCTGCGGGGTTCCCACTTTCCAGGCCTTGTGCCAAATATTGCCGGTGTGGACGGCAATTAAATAACTACCCCCATTAGTCCTCTGATGGGGAAGGTCTCCTATCGGCTTCGGCTGCAGGGAGACAGGGTAGTACACGTCAAGGATTCATCACTTGACACTCAGCCCAGCACCTTTTGGACTGAGGTACGCATCCTGGGTAATACCTAGGAGGTCCACCCTTCCAGGCCTTGCCACCGGGCTTTCCGGTGGGGCAAGTTTATTGCTTGCTGCCCGAGGCGCCCGGACCGGGGAATGCCGACGGGGTTACTCAGGCAATTTTTAACAATTGCAGGAGTGCCCCTCCTTTAGGGGAGCCTTCGGAATCCCCACTTTCCGACCTTGTGCCACATTTTGCCGGTGTGGGCGGCAAATAAATAAATAACTACCCCTATTAGGAGTCAAAAACATTTTAATAATAATGTATAGGAGTCACTGGCGCAATAGAAATTTCTACCACCTGGAAACAAGTAAACTAAAACTATAATTATAAGTAACTAACATCCACCCATATCAGAAAATGGTGGGTGATTGGCATCCACAGCCACCATACCAAAGAGTTGAAGAGGGTCGAGGAGGGTTAAAAAGCGAATGAGACCTCCGTTAAATAGGTGCAAATAGCACTTGGGGCTTAAGAGAGACTTATTGCTACTCAAATTACACTTCACGCCAGCGGAACAGTGTTTAATAAGCGGGTTAGTTCTAGGTAAGAAGCTTTGTTATGGAATTTGCATTTTAATTTAGACACAGATAAGAAATAAAATAACTTATTGATAGTGTTTGTAGCCAGATGCATGTTTCTGTGAAGGTTCAGCAGGGTGGTACCATATATTCAAGCTCAGATAAGTATTTAGCATGAATATAACGATAGAGTAGGGATGGGCTCGCAAAGTCTGTTCTGTGGAAAATGGATTGCAAAGAGGAAAAAACATCACCTACTAAGTTTCGGAGACGGTTTTGTACTTTGTCAACGCAGGATAGGTTTCAGTGCGGCTCTTACTCTGATATAGCGACTGTGATTTTTTAGGACGAATGCACTTCTTACACATAACTTCTGCAATAAAGCAGTGAAATTTTTTGGAGGGACGAGTTTGGCAGGGACACTAAGGTTCTGAGGCCACACGTGAAGCCGGTTCGGCCAACACGTTCAAATGATACGTTTTAGCAAATCTAGAATCAATTTTATATTATACTAGTTCAGCTGCCTGGCGTTGCCTGGGTGTTTGGAGGTGTGTGTTGAGCAAAAAAACAAAAAACCAAAAAAAAAAACAACAACAAATAAAACAAGTGGAAGGAGGCAGGCAGTGGCGACGGTTTAGATTAAGGCTAGTCAATCGAAAATAAAGTAAGACTTTGGAAAATATCTGCGAAAAAAGCGAACCCAAAACAGTGCCCAGTTCAGCGTGAAAGAAATTAAAGTTTTTTTAGCTGATTTTTTCGATATTTGCCGTCCGAAGAGTCGAGCTTCAAAATTATACCGATCTCGTAAAAATCTATCGCTTCTGTCGAAAGTTTTAGACAGACATACAAACATACACACATTTAAACAGAAAGGTGATATATATATATATATATATATATATATGTTTGATAAATTATCAAACAGAGTCTCGCTTTAAACTTATATAATGTTATTGTAAACAATGACCTTGCTCTTTGGTAGAGTCAATAACATCACGAGGTTAAATAAATAAATAAGTTTGAAGCACGTTTATAAAACAATCACAAATAAGATATGCTATGAAAACATTTTCCTTTTCGTTTTTTTTTCTTTGTCGAATATGTTTAAAATATTGAGTTTTTTATGCAATTCTTTTATTTAACAAAAAAGCAATGTGATATGAAAATAATACCTCGGAATCATTTGTTTCTTTTCGTTTGCAAACGGCTTATAATCTGGTGTCATTATTTCTTCTGATGTTTATTGATTTTAGAGAAAATAATGAAGGATATGCGCAAGATGCGTCCGTACGTGTGAATAAAATATAATTCAAAAGTAAACGTTATATGCCGGCATACTAGAGAAAAAATCAATTATACGAAGTGCCTTCAATAAGTTTCCTGACTTTATATTACAGTCATTAAAATTATCGTTGACTCTTAAAAATGTATTATTATTGCCATACATATTATGACATGACTAACAAGCTTTTATGATTCCAGGTTCAAATGCACAGCTATCGAATGAATTAAAATACACGCTACTAAAGCCTGATAGTCACAGCTATCTGTATAAAAGCCAAGTACGTCCAAGGATGGAATACTGCTGCCATATCTGGACAGGAGCTGGTAAAACAGTCTATCCTGCCTTGACAGAGTACCAAATACACTTCGTGGCTTAGTGGAGGATGTCCTTTTCTCTACCCTGCAACCTCTCTCCCACAGAAGAGATGTTGCGAGACTATCCTTGTTTTAACTTTATTTCCATGGCCGGTGTTCGTCAGGACTCCAATCTCTGGTCCCCTCTCGCCAATCCTTCACGAAAAACACCCGTCTAGCTAAATCAACTGTCAAAATTTTTTCCCACTCTTTATCTGTGCCTAAATCAAAACGTAGAGTCCATGAACAAAGCTTCTTTCTTAGAACTGCACGCCTGTTCCGTGTGCCTGTTTCCCACCTGACTACAACCTGGATGTCTTCAAGTCTAACGTTAACAAATTCCTAATGACCCGCCCCCTTAAGTAAACACTTCATTAAATCTCCACACTAACGTACTGTATTTGCAATAACCCTTATCCGTGAGTGGTTTGTGGGCCTTGATAAGTGGTGACCACCGTGTAAAAAAAAAAAACAACTGGTAAATTTCAAAAATGCAATCTGGACATAAGGATACTTCAGAAGAACGATTTGCAATATAATTCTGTTTTTAAGTTTGAAAAATGAAACAGAAACGTGTGGAATGCTTGAAACTGCTTTTAGACTATATTACATAAATTGAACATCAGCTTTGAGTAGCATCAAAGATTAAAGGAAAGTAAGGAGTATGTGAGGAATGATGAGAGTTGTGGGAGAAGTAAGAAAGTATGAACACCAGAATTGACTGGCCAAATAAAGAATTTCAAGTCCCGCCATGTGTCTATAAAGGGCAATAAGTGCAAAGTTTAATGCCAGTGTGAGAACTGTACACATAATTATTCACGAGGATTGTACGAAGTTTATCTGAAGAGTACAGTCAACACCTTTACTCTTGTCACAGACTTTTTGATCAAGATGGCCATCAAGACAGTTTCTCTCCCTCCCTATAGTACATATTTTGGTCCTTGTGGCTTTGGCTATTTACTAAGCGATTTGGTGGTGTTTTTTCACTCTAGGAGTAAATTAATTACAAGTAATACGCCCCAAAAATGTGGGATGACAATAATATTAACAAAGGGCAGATGACCACCACAGACTCGTTTAGAAAAAATAAATAAATACGCAATCTTAGATTTAAATACGTACAAACGGTGCATAGAAATGTTAAGATGTCTTGGTTCGGTGTTAAGACCTAAGGCTACGTATTGAACGGTAGTGAGTTCGAGTCTCAGTAAGTTTAGCTATACTAATGGGAAGTGAAGCTTCGAAGCATGTCATGTATAGATAACTTATTTTTATGCTCGTAGAAAATATATTAATATTTAAATAATAAATTATATATATATATATATATATATATATATTCTATAATATAAAGCTATAAGTGTGTGTGTCTGGTCTCGAATAGGCTTCTATATGGTTAGCTCTTATAGAAAACTGATCACATATAATGATAGAAGATTTATCGAGACACATGAATGGGTATGTTTGATCTGGCATAATGATGATTCATTAAAATTGTGGGGTCTTCGTACGCGCATGGTCCACAAACTATGGAAATAAAAAAATTTAAAATAAAACGTTTACAAGTTTTTTTTTATATAGATGTACATAATAATATTTTGATAAGTATGTTTTAACTTAAATAGCGATGGTATAATAAAATTGTGGGGTCTGCGTCAGCGCCTGGCCTCCATAGAATGGAAATAGGCACATACTTTAATAAAGACTTTTCATATCTATCTGCATAGGTATACTTTGATAATTATGTTTCAGTTGAAAGAAATATTGTATAATAAAATTATGGGGTGATCGTTCGCACCTGACCTCCATAGAATGAAAATATATCACAAAGTTTAAGAAAGTTTTTTAATATAGATCCACAGAATATTGTGATAAGTGTTTCAGTGTGAACTGATATGATATAATAAATCATGGGATTTATCTATTTTATTTTTACTTTCATCATATTTTGCTTTGGTTTTGATTCCCCTAAATTCGAAGCTATCTCTTTACAACCCTTCCTTTTCATAACCTATCATACTTTCATAAATCAGAGTCCATTGTCCTGTTGGCTATTTTTAACCCAGTCAACGATGGGTACTTTTGCTAGTATATATATATATATATATATATATATATATATATATATATATATATAAATGAGTCGCGAATTTTTTTAATGGAACGTATTTTATTTTTAATTTTTTGTGTTATTTATATTAATATTTATTTTTTATTATTAAATATAATTACGTACATGAAAAGTGTACACGTGGACATGGATATATAAAGCTGTCCCTGGACATCAGCATGAACATTCGCCAAAAAACTTTAAAGCTAGACATTATACAAATATATATATATATATATATATATATATATATATATATATAGAGAGAGAGAGAGAGAGTTTATATATATATATATATATAAAGAGAGAGAGGAATATAGAGAAAGTAAGAGAGAGAGACACAGAGAGAGAGAGAGAGAGAGCGAGAGAGTTTCCAAGATAACACATCAATAGAAATAAATAATAAATAAACAAATATTTACTAAACGTCGGAAAGTTTTCCTTTATTAATCACAGCATAAGTACACGTTTTTCTGACGCTACTGTTGGCATATAGGAATATAAATATTATAATTTGCACAAACCTGTGCTTCATTAGTTCGATATAAATATTTCTAAAATATTTCAATTCTCGAATAAGACTTTCCAGTTTATGCGTGCCGGCCTATTTGTAGCTCTTCTCTTGCAATTTTAAGTTACCGAAGTGGGCACTTTGTGTTACTTATACATATATAATCACTGTCACTACTAATTACATATCGACGTAAACATATTAGCTTACAACCATACACATACATGTGTATGTATGTATTTATTTATGTATGTGTTTATGCATGTATGTATGCATGTATGTATGTACGTATGTATGCATGCATGTATGTAAGTATGCATGTAGTCATGGTCTGGTCTGCTGTGGACCTGTGTTAACAACACACAGATATCTTGGGGTAATACTGTGCTTCTCCCAGACAAATCAACCCGACGTGTACGTCGTGACCACGCAGACGAGGCTCTGATGAACGGTGAGTGTCCTGCGCCATATACCTCGATCTCCACTGTCTTGTGGTGCAAGGTTCTTTGAACCAAAGGCTAAGGGTGAGGTAACCCTGACAGAAACATGTCAGGTGCGGCATACATGACCCACAGGCGTGTGGAGTATGCTCATGTACCCAGCAACCTTAGACCCAGTCATGGATCAAATGGCATAGTGGGCGGAGGGGACTCTCGTAAGCCGTGGTGAAGGCAGCCTCTCTAGGAGAAGGAAGACACTGATATAAAAGCTACGGCGACTTCTGCTTCCAATGATGTTGACATATTAAGTAATGGCAATACTCGATGATGAGTTACTGCCATCAAATATATATATATATATATATATATATATATATATATATATATACCATATATATATATATATATATATATATATATATATATATATATATATATATATATTCTATTTGTTGGTGTGTATACCTCTTCCGTAAATATTTAAATAAATGTTTAGAGGTACAGAATTTATATATGGTTTTAAATAAAAATGCTGTGCCGATTGATATAAAATAGATTGGTTCGAGGTGCTACATAAAGCGGACTCCAAAAACCATTTAAAGATTTTGGAGGCTGTCTCTATTGCGGTGCGTCAACCTTCTTTGTGCCGGCAAAAAGAAACATCTAACGCATTGTTTCTCTTTGGGGAACTTTGAATTTTTTCTCCCGCCTTTTTTTTTTTTTTTTTTTCTCCCTCGTTGTGCCAACATTTTTAATCGTTTTTTAAACGTAAATAAATTTAATTAATGCCCCCGTACGTTGGCACATTAAATAAGTTCCCCTATAGAACTCTTTATTTTCGCCACAATATTATTTAGATTGCTATCGATTTGCTCCTGAAGAGATGATAGCCGAAAGATCTCGAGAAACTGCCGCCTACCATTTTATTTAAAACCATATATAAATTCTGTACCTCTAAACATTTATTTAAATATATATATATATATATATATATATATATATATATATATATATATATATATATATATATATATACCGCAGGCAAAAAACAAATACATTACAATTATTAAACTTGAATTTCGCTTTCAGACAGTAGAAGTAAGTCTTCAGACTCGGGAACCCTAGTAGGTTCAGCTGCACTGATGAGTCATATTAAGACGAAACACGTGTATGTAGCTAATATATTTCGTACATATATTTATGTGAAGATTCAAACGTTATATTCCTTCATTAAAAATGCGCTTAGTGTTTCCTCTATGCTAATCAGTTCACAGATACATAAGGCCCATAGACATCGATACTTTCTCATCGTCAAAATGTCGTTGTCTAATAGAGTATATGTGCTGAAGCGGTTTATATATAGGCACAACTTTATATAATAGATAAATTTCAGTATGAACAATGTTATCAAAAAAAAAATGGTGGGATCTTTCTATCGATCCAGTAGATATCTCACTGCTGATGCTATTCTCTACCTATATAAGAGCCAGGTACGTCCAAGGATGGAATACTGTTGCCACATCTGGGCAGGACCTTCTAGAAAGGACTTGTCCTGCCTTGATAGAGTTCAAAATAGACTTCGTAGCCTCGTAGGAGATGTCCTTTTCTCCTCCTTGCAACCTCTATCTCACAGAAGAGATGTTGCGAGTTTGTCTCTGATGTATCGTTATTTTCATGGAAAGTGTTCAACTGAGCTTCAATCTATGGTCCCCCTTCGCCAAACTTTCACAAGAAACACTCGTCTAGCTGTAAACACTATCAATAATTTCCCCCACTCTTTATCTGTGCCTAAACCTAAACGTAGATTCCATGAACAAAGCTTCTTTCTTAGAACTGCACGCCTGTGGAATTGTCTTCTGTTTTCCTGCTTTCCGGCTGACTACAATATGGTTGTGTTCAAGTCTAAAGTAAATAAGTTCTTGATGAGCCGTTCCATATAAGTTATTAAATTTACCAAATTTTCATTACTAATGATTACTATATTGACCAATTTCTACTGTACACTCTTTAACCCTTATCCTTGAGTGGCCTCTGGGCCTTGATAATCTGGCGATGCCTTTGTAAAAAAAAAAAAATAAATAACTGACAACACGCAACACTTCACAAGATGTCTAAAATCGTACATTATTTTCAATCTTTCGAAACAAGGTTTGAAGTCAAAGTAAGAAATTTAAACACCACTTTAATATAAAAAAATAACTAACGCGACTACATAATTCTCGCATAATTTATTTTGGTATCCACATTTAATTAGCGATATTTCTGACTGTTTTCTGGGTCAAGTTCTATCCATGTAACATCATCGTTGACTAGTTTTCACTATAAATATTATTCTTTTGTTATTACATCAAATGGCTCTATGCTTGTCTTAAAATTATTTCAATAAAAAGTAGAGAGTAGAGAAGAAAAGTATAAAGAATAAATGCCATAACTGTATTTTAAGAAAAAAACTGATAGCAGCAAGTTAGTAAAATATTTTTAATTAACTTTATGCTTAGTAATTATTTGTATTTTTTAGATGAGGTGTTTTCATCGATTGAGATTGTCGGACTGCCTTCCGGCCTTCATCAGGTGTTTTGTATCGAACTGGGGAACCGTTTGTTAGGAGTCTAGAACCCAACCCTTTATTATTATTACGGGGGTACCGTGTTCGGACTCCAGCTTGGCTCTGGGACATTGTTGCTGGTTCTCTGTTTTGAATGTTACTTTTCACTGCATTCGTTCAGGATTGAACTCAGCACCTTTGGGTAACTGTAAACTTTGATACAATGTCTAGGACCACTTGGCTATATGTCACTAGATGAGGAAGTCAGTCCGACAATCTCAATCTACTTTATGCTTGTTATGTGTTATTTGTGCATATCATTGCAAATGAGATAATCGTGTTTAGATACTTGATGAGATGAGCCTAGTGCAGTAGCGTTTGAATTAATCGGAGGAGGCTTGCTTCAGAAAATCACAAACCAAATTCACCAATTTTCTGTAAAAATGACTTAAAATTTTCTTCATAACAAGAAAATTAATTAATTTATTTATTAGTATAATAAAAGAAAACTTCAAAAGCATTCGGTAGTTTTCAACGGACGTAGAATATTTTAGTCTATTCTTCGGCCCGTCTAAAAGTTTATTCAATGCTCGAGTTTAGAGATTCAAATCAATTTTACACCAACAGACGGAACTCCTAACCGAAAAACATGGACGCAACCAAAAAGTCTTCAACAACAGCATGGATTAAAAAAAAATATATGACGGAAAATTCAGAATGTAAAAATATATTTAAATATTTGTTTTTTTCATAATCTTATTTTAATCTCAAAAACACTTGTTTTTCTTCTTAAAATTAAAGTATTTGCATTCAATTAAGTTTGAAAAATTCTTTAATGTTTCAAGAAATTATTCTTAATAAGATTTATTATTTCGGTTATTTACATTATTATTCTCATGTTGGTTGTTACTTTCTCTTCTCTGCCGATGTAACCTTCGGTCTATTTAGTTTTTTTTTTCAATTTTAATTGCAACAAACATCGAACCGAGCCATTTTATTTAATGCACATTCCCGAAAGTTCGGTATTATAACTCGTATGGCATATACAGGGTGAAACGATAAACTTGGCGCCGTAGAAAAGACGATATGTTTCCATTTCCGTTTGATGAAGTTAGTTTTCTTTTTTTCTTGCAGACCATCTATTAATAGGTCAGCTGTGTACAAATCCCGAGCGATAGGGGCCTTCAATTACGTTTGAAAGTGCCACAGTGTTCAATGAGCGAGAGCGGAAATGCGCCGTTGTACGACACATCCTCTTTACCTAGTTATGGAAACAGGATCATTGCCAACATCTTCAGATTGCATCACTGGATTACCACGAATAACACCAATGTGTCCAGGGTTAGAAAACAACATTTTCGGCCACGATTATGATCGTTGGTGTAGTTTCATGGTAGGGCCATATCATGCCACTTCACATTTTTGCAGTCAGCTTGAAAATCGACAGCAAAGTGTACCTCGATGTGCTGAAGCGTCTTGTGATCCCCTGGTGCAACCAGGTGGCCGCTGGTAGACCTTTAGTGTGATAGGATAACTCGACGCTGACTTACAAGTCTAAAGAGACCCAAGCCTCGCTTCAGAAGGAATGCTACTAAGTGTACCCTTCTCTTACATTGAATTTATTGTCATCTCCAACCTATAATCAAGTTACCTGAATTGTTTTTTTTTTCTATAAAAGTTTGAAAATATAGCTGTAGTGCTGTTTTTTTTCGGGTGACAAATTTATAGTTTCACCCTGTAACAACAACGCATAGTTCGTAGCAACGAGTTCGTGAAGCTATTCTCAAGATTCCGAAACGATCTGCTCGCAAAAGGCGTATCTCGCATGAATAGCTCTACTTCCATCCATACAGATTTGCTGTCACACAAAAGCTTCGGCAAGCGACTGTGAGAATCAGCTTTACTGATATGATATTCGACACGAATGAAAACCTAATTTTTTTCATTAGTGATGAAGCCAATTTTTATCTTGACGTAACAATTAATCAACGGAAATGTCGACCTTTGGCTGGAGAAAATCCTACTGAATTGCATGAAAAACTACTGCATAGACAAAATGTAAAGTATAAAAGGATCGTGGCTGATTGGGCATTATTTTTAAAAATAATGCTGACATTTTTGTAACTGTTAACTGGGAATGTTTCATACTGATGATCAATTATTTCTTTCTGTCTTGTGTGCTTTAAGAATGATAAAGCGACATACCATAACGCCAGGAATTCAATGAACGTTCTCGGACAATTTTTGGTGAACAATTAATTTCTAGATATGCTGGAAATCAACGGCCTCCGCAAATTGTTGTAATACAATTTTTCTTGTGGGAATATCAAGTGAATTGTTTCTCGGGAATGGCCACATAATAATGAAAAATTAAATAAGACAAATTCGTCTCTTAATTGTATAATTTCGGAGACACCTGCTGCAGGGAATGGATGCAAACTTTCATAAATACATTCAGAGCTGCATCACCGAAAATGGACATCACGTGAAAATTATCACATTCAACACTTAATAGTATAAAATGGCAAACGTTTATAAAAAATTATACAATAATTATCAGATTTTCAATAAAATCTTGTATTTAGTGGTTTAATTTTAAAAAACGCCCGTTTTTTCTTCTGTCAGATTTATCCATTTTCAAGTAACTCTAGTGTGACCAGATTTAGGGGTACACGAGCACAGCCGGTGTTTTGGTACTTTTGCAAAGTCTTTAGTTCCGTTTTTCATCGCATTTAAATCTACCGCCGATTTCTCGATTGGAAACACAAAAAAGGTGGTGATTAATGAGCTCCTGACGATCACTAAGAGACAGTCGTGGTATCTGGACTAAATGTTACGTTATATTACCTAGAACAACAACAGTTACGATTAGAGATGCTTTGTTTCCTCTTAATGAATATTTTAAACTAATTTAGAGGCGATAATTTAAGCTGGATTTATCGGAATTTGTTGCCGCGGACTTTCTTTTTGCCTTCTCAATTTGAAGTTATGTTTTTAAATTGACATGAAGACAAGAATATTTCAATTAACAGTCAAATATGAACAAGTAAAATCATAGTAGAATAATAAAAGGCGAAGGAAATGAGGTATAGTTTGTTAAAACTGTTACTTTAAATTTAGCTTAAATTTGCAGTTTTGGAAAAAAAAATACAAGTGCGGAATTCTTTTCCCTGCCTGTGTATGTAGGTAATATTCAATATTTAAAAAAAATATTACCTACATATATATTAAATTTTCGATGTACTCATATATGTTGTACCTACTTTAAATTACTATTTACCATTTTATCCCATTCCAACTTCACATTTTATTTATAAATATCACCCAACCAGTTTTTTTCTTCTATAGTTGCGTTTTGTAGAATTCTGGTCTTTCTCCTTTCTTATGAGAAGAATATGGCTTCGAAATGCCTTGGGCTAAAAACAATTTTATTACATTTCTGACTAATATTTAGTTATGCTTATAATGATCGAATAAAGTTATACATCACTTTATGTCCTCATTCTTAATTTAATAATATATATATATATATATATATATATATATATATATATATATATATATATAATTATATTTTACTATAATAATTAAATACCTACAGACACTAGTGTTTCATCCTTTCGGGAATCTTCGGTGCAGGGTGTCACGATTAATACCAGTCGAACGATTTGAACCCCGCAACACGAGACATCTCAGGCTCGATTAGCGGAGACCTAATCCATTCGACTACCATATATATATATATATATATATATATATATATATATATATATATATATATATATATATATATATATATATATATATATATATATATATATATATATATATATATATATATATATATTATTTGAGATAAACAGTTACATGTGGTCGCTACTAATAGCCATCTGTTTCAGTTAAAGAGTATATATAGAGAGATTTGTCTGTGGGTGTGTGTATATATAAAATATCAATTGAAACATATATAACTTTTATTCCTCATTTTCAATTTAATAATATACACACACACACACACACACATATATATATATATATAATATTAAAAACGAAATAAGGAATAAAAGTTATGCATAACTGATTGTCTCTCTTTTTCTCCTATATTTCTTACGCCTCTCTTTTAATCGCTTACCTTTGTCTTCAAAGTTTTACCCATCTTACGCCCTTTTTCCACTATGTTTCTCTCTCTCTCTCTCTCTGTCTCCCTCTCTCCCTCCGCCTTCTATTCCTATCCGTGTCTGGTTTAATATTTCAAATTCCCCTTGCCCCTTACCACCTTCCAATGTTTCTTAAATCTTAAACCTTAACTGCTGCTGATGTTGAATTGGAATTTACTTTTCCCCCTTTTTCTAATATATTTTTTCCTCATAATAATTATTTCTGAAGTTATTGGATCGTTGATACGAGTCCGTAATGGAAACATGTGTAATTAAGTAGAAAATTGGTATATATATATATATATATATATATATATATATATATATATATATATATATATATATATATATATATATGTACCAATTTTCTACTTAATTACACATCTATCCATTACGGAATCGTATCAACGATCCAATAACTTCAGACTTTACAGAATTCAACGAGGTTGTTAGATAGTGCTCAATAAAAAAAGCTGATAATACTTGTTTATTGTTTTATAAACATGCTAACATCCCGCTGCTACAAATAGCCAATTGTTTCAATCAAACAACATATATCATCAGGCAGCGACTTGACTATTAAAAAGTTCAATGAATAATATATATATATATATATATATATATATATATATATATATACTGCCAGGCCGCGTCGCGTTGCTCGGTAGTAAATTAAGCTTAAATATATTTTAATAACGCAGATTTCGTATATATTATTATAGAGTCAATTTTTGGTTGTTTATTTTGTTGTGCCCAATATGTAGAGTAGTGATTTAAAAAAAGAATTGCTTGAATCCCATCACTTGTGCTTCAGCTTTAATCCCTACTTCTTGGGCTTTCTTCCGCTTGATAAGAAATAGCTAAACAAAAGAAAGAACTTAGCGCAAGACAACAATAGCAATTTAAGAAAACTTATGCCTTCCATGTAACCTTTTGTGTCAAGTTTAACCTCATCGATTGCTGGTTTTGCCGATTAGACCCATAAAAATACGGACCACAAAAATGTAATCATTTGACCCGTATTGCGATACTCTTCTCTCTTGCGTTCCGGTCAAGATTCAGTTTAAATAATACTGACTGGAAGGTACATGCGTATATATATATATATATATATATATATATATATATATATATATATATATATATATATATATATATAATCGTGTTTGTGTGTGGGTTCCTTTCTCGTAGTTTTTGCTAAGCATAACTTTTGCAAATTGAACACTAATTTATAAGTTTTGCAATATTGTTTAATATGTTTTGTACATATATTTATCGGATATATATCGAACATCAGAAAAATACTATCTTAAAAATAGTATTTTCATTTTTATAGATAAAAAAAGTATTTTTACAGAGGAATATTTTACGTTATACAGGCCAATTCCTTAATAATACATACGAAATCTATAGAAACTAAAATATCATGTTTAATCGTATTGTACGGCAGGGCAACTGCAGGTTACCAGCAAGTATATATATATATATATATATATATATATATATATATATATATATATATATATATATATATAGTAAGATATAAAATGTATATGGCGATTAAGCTGCACTGAATATTCCGCGTTTCATCCACTCTAGGATTCTTCGGGCTTATAAAAACGACAAACAACCACAGAAGTTGCGCATAAGCCTGAAGAATCCTAGAGTTCATGAAACGCGAAATATTCATTGTAGCTTAATCGACATATACATATTATAACTTACTAACTAGCTCTACCTATGTATTGAGCACTTTTGAAGTAAATACGTAAGTTTACGCATAAATCTATACTTTAGTATATTAATTTTATGTGAGTAAATTAAGTAGTTATGCATATATATATATATATATATATATATATATATATATATATATATATATATATATATATAGTCACCTACAGCGAACAGTATATTTACATCAGTACTCAGGTAATGTAATTTCTGCGTAGATTTCGTTATAGATTACGATGAAAATATGAAGAGACAGAAATTACAATAATTGTTTATGAAGATCTTTATATATATATATGTGGAAAAGTTTTGTTTGGGGCGATGTAATTTTTCAATTATTCCATCCATTGCGAGGGTTCGAAATATCTATATTCAGTTATTAGCATTGAAATGTTTAGCAATCGAAAGAAAATTATGATAAACCGTGAGGGTATACTTCACTTCATCAAACCTAAGAACAATACACTCTCATTCCATTTCGATTCGGATATTACCACTTTCTAAATAATATCCAATTCTTGCAGGTGGCCCTGCGTTACCCGGTCGTAAGATTAACGTAAATATGATATACTAATTTATGCAGGTTACGTATTGATTATTATAGAGAAAATTATCTATCAATTCTTATATTTAACCTGACATGGAGTAGTGAGACTAAAGCTATTATATATATATAAGTTATATATTTTATTGAAGTTATATTTTGATTTTTACTGTCACTGGATTAGTTATCTTCCACCAGACTATCCATTCATGTGTAATCACCTTTTTCGTCACCATATTCCCTCTGCTTCACTTTTTTGTTTTCAAGTAAGATCTTTGACTTACTTGTTGTTTCATCAAATACTTTTGCATGCAAAATCCGATGCCGCATTTTGTTCATTCCTACCCTCTGATGAGAAGGAAAGTATTTCTTCGAAACTCCGCGGATTCGGACTATCCACTTATCTAGTGTTTCCTTTTCAGATTAAATATGTTTTTAACTCGTTTCAAAGTGTTTTTAACATGTTTTATTAACTGTTTGCTCGTATTATAAGCTCTATCTCCTATTTGGTTTTATCGAGCTTTTACATCTGGCTGAGATAACTTTATAAATATTAATTCTGTAATATATATATTCTACTTTAATTTTACCATCTTGGATCATTTTGGAAAATTAAATTGTAATTTTTATTTTATTATATATATAACTATATATATATATATATATATATATATATATATATACATATATATATTTATATTTTTACTATAATAATAAAATACATACAGACACTAGAATCTTTAGTGCAGAGTGTCTCTTGATTATAGCACCCAAGTCATATATATATATATATATATATATATATATATATATATATATATATATATGACTTGGGTGCCATCATCAAGAATTGAAACCCAAATATACAACGCTTATCCCTCATTCTTTAACCATCTGACCACACAGAGATACATACACAGACACACAGACAGACACACAGACAGACAGACAGACACACACACACACATATATATATATATGCACATATATATATATATTACCTTTCACCCTTTTTTAAAAGATGGACTCGCCCGATCGTCAATAACAAGATTCAAACACGCAAGCCAGCAAGGACGCTTGAACGGCGCACAGAGTTTTATTATTCTTAATTTATATTTCGCAATATCTCTCTCTCCTTTCTACTATACTCTGAAACTGCTGAGTTTATCTGGCTGCAGCGACTTAAGTATTGTGGTATCCCTTCGACTTAAGTATTGTGGTATCCCTTCGATACCCAGCTTAATAGTTATCAATAGAAATGAATTACTACAATATTATAGTTCTTGAATTTTTCTAAAAAATTACTGAGTAGATCTGGCTTGGCTTGTATATACACTTTATTATAATAAACTCCAGCACACTCAGTATTATGTTATTCGACGGATAAATGGTTTGATATTAATAGGGGTTAGTTACCAAAATACCAACTCTGATGTTTAGTTAAGACTTTTTATATAAGAATAAATCATAATATTAAACCATAGAGCACTTATAACCTCGCAACAAGGTATGACAAATTGCCTGCTTTTACGTGATTAATATCTAGTTACTTTTGGTTTTTAATAGATCAGTATGTCCTGTATTTAAGAATTCAGGTGATCTCTTATCTCCCTCTCAGTACAGACCAATACGTCTCCTATGCGTCATAAGTAAGCCGATGGCATCTGTGCTAAATAAAGAAGTAGTCAATCATCTCGTCAAAAATAACCTTCATAGTGACATGCAATATGGTTTTCGTTCTGCTAGCTCTACAGCAGATGTGCTTATAGTTATATCTCATAGGATTTGCAAATCTCTTGTCGGAGGCTTCCTCTCAATGGCAATTGCTCTTGACATATCAAAGGCCTTTGATAAGGTCTACTTCACAAGATCTCCAGTCATGGTATAGCTGGAAATGTTTTCTCAACTATTAAATCATTTCTCTCTGATTGGTTTTTAAGAGTAGTCGTTGATAAGCAGAAAACATAATCTCTCAGTATTAATGCTGGAGTCCCTCAGGGGTCCATCCTGGGTCCAACTCTCCTCCTGATTTACATCAATGATATTCAAAACCACATCCTTATGTCATTCATAGACATTTATGCTGACGACACTATCATCTATGGTAGCACTTCGAAGACCGTAAACGACCAAGTTCTCTCTGACTGTCTCTCTTCTGATATTGAGCACGTCGTACAATGGGGAAAAAGAGGCTGGTTACTTTTAATGCATCTAAAATCAAGCTTCTTTCTTTACATCATCAACGCTATGTTGCCCAGCTGCCATCAATTGAAATCAATGGCTCCCGTCTTGGGGAGGTCTCATGCTTTGACAAGCTATTGGGCTTGACCTTTACCCCCGATCTGAAATGGAACACGTAAATGAAATATATTGCCAAAGTCGTTGGAAAAAATGGTGGGATCCTTCTACCGCTCCAGTAGATATATCACACCTGATGCAATTCTTTACCTATATAAATGCCAGATCGGCCAACGAGTGAGTACTGTTGCCACATCTGGGCAGGAGCTTCCAGAAACAGCGTATCTTGTCTTGACAGAGTTCAAAATTGACTTCGTAGCTTTGTGGAGGATGTCCTTTTTTCTTCCCTGCAACCTCTATCCAACAGAAGAGACGTACGTAGCGAGCCTGCCCCTGCTTTATCGGTATTTTCATGTCAGGTGTTCCTCTGGACTTCAATCTATGGTCCCACCCCGCCAGACTTTCACGAAAAACACTTGTCTAGCCAGAACCACTATCAGCAATTTCCCACACTCTTTAAATGTGCCTACACCTAAACGTAGATTTTCTGAACAGGGCTTCTTTCTTAGAACTGTTCGCCTGTGGAACTCTATTCCGTTTGCCTACGTTCCAGCTGACTACAATCTGATTGTCTTCAAGTCACATGTAAACAAGTTCTTACTGAACCGTCCCTCTAAGTAACCCAAGTAATAATATTCGCACTAATGTTTACTATGCTAAAATCACTATGCCTAATGTATACCCATTAACCCTTATATCGGGTGGCCTCTGGGCCTTGATAAGTGGTGATCCCCATGTAAAATAATATGTGACTAATCTAATTTCTATAATCGATTACTACGGAATCGCTTTTGTCAATTTTACGTATTCTTTTTTGGAAGAACTTACACAATAAAATTACTGATACGCCGTTAAACAGTACAAAGTTTAAAGAATAAATTATATTGAAAACTTTAATTATGACTTATATAGTAACTCTCGTTTTCTGCAACGCATGGGGTAGTGGACTTATCCCATGATTGTTAGCCTAAGACAGATCCACGTCGTCCAGCTTCTCGTTGTAGACAAATTACTCCCAATTGTTTGCTATAAGTGAATTTTTGATTTTTTTTCTATTTCCTACAAGGTTCAATTTAAGCACCTGATTAGCGATTCACTATAAGGCCAACCTAGCAGGTGTAGGCGTCGTTTAGAGGTTATTGACTATTCAACATAATAATAATTTCTATACATCGTAAGTGTAGGGTCTTGCTCTGATAAAGCCTATTTTTCTATTAAAATATACGCAGTCATTGATATGCTAACGATTAGATCAAGGGTAACTAATTTACATATTGCTTTAAAAACGAGCGTCAATTAATTATTATTCATTTTGTGGTTTAATACGGCATACTCACGTTCGACACACCGGTTCCCGTCAGATCACCGAAGTTAAGCAACGATGAGCCTGGCCAGTACCATTATAGCACAGTGAAATATATATATATATATATATATATATATATATATATATATATATATATATGTATATATATATATATAAGTATATATACATATATATATATATATATATATATATATATATATATATATATATATAAACGTGACTTCGTGTGTGTGTGTCAGAGAAAAATCACTACCAGATTCCTCTTTGAATTCTTTTGCCTACAGAGCTCAAAGGTTATATTTACGGTTTATTGATGAGTAGATCACATTTGGTTTTTATTTTAAACGGCAAAAATTGCTGTTAAGAGGTCAACATTGAAAGCAAAAGAGTTAATCTTGGTAGGGTAATTTAAAAAAAAAGAAAAAAAAAGTCTTTACTCCTGATACAATTTTGCGCATTTGCAAAATTAATAATTCATAGCCTGACATGGCTTAAATTTAACCTTTCTTATGACAGTTGGTATCTTAAATGATGGCGAGATGAAGAACGGTGCCCAATATATGTTTTTATAACTTTAAAATCATATATTTACTATATATTGGATACTAATCAATGTTATGTAATTCTAAATACGAAATCTGAATGATTTAAAATATAAGGTTTTGTAATAAAACCTCTAAGTGTCAATCCCGGCTCACCGGTCCATAACTGTTACTTTGCAGGGCCAGGGCGTACACACGGGCAAGAAAATTCGATCTAAACCTAAATGCTGGTGGCTATACTCTTGGCTCTGTTTAGTGGTGGAACCCTCAAAATGAAACCAGACGCGTACTAATTATTGGAAAGCGTCTATTTTCTCTGATACTCTGTGCATGTAAAACATGCGCACCTTAAGTCTGTGTGGCAACACTTTCATTTTCGGCTGACCGTTAGTAGTTAGATGCTGCAGCTGAGCTCATCTTTGCTAGGTGCTCCGGTGAATGGCTTGCATGCTTATTTCCTCAGCTGAAACTTGGCGCCGGGGTCAGGGTAGATCTGAAACCAAGTGGGTTAATCTCAAACTAATATACAATCAATAACCAATAATAACTCTGGAGATCATTTCTCATGAAAAAAAAATAAGTAAAAGGTAACTTCACATTTACCATGTCTGTAAATTTCATTGATTTTATAATGTAATAAAGTTCCAATCTAACTTTACTCTTTATCCATTTAACTTAACTTATAATAAATATACTCATCTTATTTGGTAAGGCTTTCTTGTACTGATAAATTAGTCTATATTGAAAATTTATTTTTATTTTTTTATTTTATAACTATATAAATATATATAGGAAGTTATAAAATATATATGGCAGTTAAGTAACAGAGAATATTCTGCGTTTCATCCTCGTGAGAATTCGTCAGGCTTATGGGCTGACGAATTCACACAAGAATGTGTAGCTTAATTGCCATATATATTTTCATAACTTATTATCTACCTTTTCCTATGTATTGAGCACCGTTGAAGTAAATACTGAAAATTAACGCATAAAATACTACCGTATACCAATTTATTTTATACGCTTTGTCCTCTCTAGCTTAGTTCCTATGGTAAAAGACAGTCTGGTCATTCGATGGTCACCCTCTGTGTTAAACCTGTTCATGGCAGAAACATCCGTCACAGAGTATTGCCTGTTGGTAAGGAAGAAATAAATTTCATTCTTTCTGGTGCCATTAGGGAGTATCCAAATCCAGCGTCTGTTTGATTTTTTTTCTTGAAGAACAAGTTAATGATCTTTAACTTGTGGTGTTCTGCAAAGTCAACAAGGATGTCAACTCTGCTGTTTCTTGTTTCATAATCGTATGCACCAATACTTGATTACACTCCTTACATTTCCTTATCCAACCTTGGCATAGGAATCCTCTATAAGGATGGCGTGACTGGATTTGCTGGTAAAAATAAAGTTTAACAATACCTTCATAGACCATCTCCACCTCTTCAATCAGTATCGTCTTTTGTTGGTGTAAGCGTAGATGACGTTAATGAGGTATCCCTTGTTGATCGTGATTGTGAGCTGTGCAACTCGGTCTGAAACGCCATTGAAGTTTGTGATGTTTCCTTGCAACTGCAAAAGAAAGCCAATGAATACAAGAGCCCGCTGTGCTTTGCTTTCGTGGATTACGAAAAAGGCTTTCGACTTTATATAGTTTGATCTATTGAGAACCAAGTAGTTGACTCTACATACATACTTGCTGAAAGACCTGTACAGTGGGGCGACATACTTTAAAGCTTATTCGTGACAGCAACAAGATCAAGATGTGCAGAGGAGCAAGCCAAGGTGATAACATCTCGTCAAAAATCTTAATAGCCTGTCATTAAGATGTGATAATCAGTCGTATTAAATGGAAGTGTAGGGGAGTCAACATCGATGGCGAACACCTGTCACATCTCATCTTTGCTGATTATGTAGTACTGCTGGCATACTCTCCTCAGGAACAAAATGACATTCTAAACGACATCAACTCTAAGAGCAAACCGGTTGACCTAAATATGCATCAAGTGATGTTAAACCAGCTCGCTAACAAGTCGCCAATATAGGAACATTTATATCATTAATATACAATACTGTATCGCTGTATCACAGCTCATCAGTGCGGCTAGACTAGCAACTACCTCTAGCCAGAATTGAAACTCCATCGCCTGCGCAACAGTGGGCGTTTCTCATCGTTATGCCTGTTTCGATGTAAATTAAACCTTGTTATTCTTATTTTTACAAGGTGAATAAAAAGTATTAAGCCTGAATCGCGCTGATCCAGAATCACCAACACCAACGCTCATAAACGAAACGACGCAATATTTATCGATACAGATCAAAATACGTTGTTTTCTTAAAATCGATAATCACTTTATTGTTGTAGACGATTGTTAATAACTTGTTTTTCCTTATTTTCAACAACAATTGAACAATTGTGTTGCGGCATTCCGATGTACGTCTTATCATTCAATTAACAGATTCTTGCTTTCCAATCGATATTTCTGTCTTCAAGGTCTCCAGTGTAAATAATCGATATTACAGAATTGCTCTTTTACGAAAACTTCAACAATTAAGACACAAGAATTTTCGAAAATTATAAACGGAATTGCCCGTCAATAACCATCAAGTTATATTGCTTATAATCTTGTACCCTAAATCTACTTGGGAATTTATCATGTACATATGAAATAAATGCAGAAATATATACACATAATTAACACCCTTTTCTTCCTCTCTCTTTATTAGTCTGCCTTCCCTTTCTCTCTTTGTATGTATATGTATGCACGTAAATATATATATATATAATGAATGAATGACAAAACACAATATTCCAAATTTAATGATGTGGACCATTTTACAATTTATTCCTTTAATTCATCTGACAGTTACAATTCTTGGCAGTGTCTGTTTCGTAGCACAAAGTCTATCACTTAATTATTATATCAATTACCGAACCTATTTTGCCCTTAACTCATCAAAAATAATAATAACAATCAATCAACGAAAAGCAAATAAAATGCGTTTGGACATGATTTTAAAATCTAAAAGTTGGCAGAGAAGCTGTAAATTCCTTATATAGATTATATCATATATATATATATATATATATATATATATATATATATATATATATATATATATATATATTCCCAATCTGCATTAATGAAAATATCATATTTAAGCGTAGTGTACAACAAACAGCGCCGGGCTGTCACAGCTAGTATCATTATATTCTATCAGTTTAGTATATTGTAAACCATAGAGAAGCTTATTCCTGTATATATAGACAGGCACACCCACGTTGAGTTTTATTATATATATATATGTAATAAAACTTTATATATATATATATATATATATATATATATATATATATATATATATATATATATATACTAGCATGGATACCCAGTGTTGCCAGGGACGACATGAAGTTCGGTTTGGTCACACCTGATAAACTAAGAATATTAACCAGTTTTTCATTATTATATGTCAACTACATCGTTACCCCCCAAAAAAATTAAAAATTAAAAGAACGAATGAAAACACGAAAATGTAACCCCCCTCCGAAAAACTATATGACTATATTCCAGTTTAAGCCAATATATTTTATGCTACCTCAGTCTAGAGATTTTCGCATTACCTCTTTTCAAAACGATATCATTGACTCGACTCCCGTCAGCTAGTTCTACAAAATGATTTTGTGACTTAAAGTTGGGATCAAAATTGATAAAATCAGATTCCTTTGTAATCACATGTGCCGTGGCCCCACAATCGACAAGAAAAGTATTATTGTTTGTTGAAGCATCAAATGTACACGAAAAATCACTAACAGAGCTCTCTACATTGTTAATGTAGTCGCCATTTTGAGTCATGTATCTACATTGGAAACTCCTGTGATTAGGTCGTCCACAATTATAGCAAATAATTTTTGTACTTTTCTTAGGAAAAAACTTGCTTTTGTCAAAGTTGCGTTTTTTATTCCTGGCATGGGTATAATTCGATTTTGGTGTTTTTATGTGTGTATATTTAAATTTCATGATATTTGTGGATTAATTTTTTTCTGTGATCATTTTTTCAGTTTCTTCGTAACTTCTGAGTGCTACCTTGAATTGGCGAAAAGTCATGGGGTTTTCTTTCTGGGTTATCACGGTGGTAAATGGCTTGAAATCACTCGGTAATCCCTTAAGGACCATGGAAAATAACAGACTGTCACTTATAACTTCACCAGACATTTTTAAAGAATTTGCAGTTGTCTCGGCTCTTATAATATAATCAGTAATAGTTTCGGCTTCCATTCGTTTTAGAGAGGTCAGTTTAGTGTATAAATAAATAATTTTGGGTTTTTCTTTCGATAAATAATGTTCTCTCCATATGTTTAATGCTTTGCAGCCGTTGTCCAGTGATAGACTTCGGTCATCTAAACACTGTATTAATTCCGCAAAGATAGTTGCGTTCTTTTCAATGAAGTCGGGGTCGTTTCTTTTTTCAGGTTGTGTTTGTAGTACTTTGTGTAGCTTTTGGATTCGTAGATATCCCAGAAATTTAACTTGTCACAATTCGAATTTTGATTCGGATCCATCGAAATAAAGACGCACGCTGGGCCCATAACCTCTAGAAGTGTAAGCCATTTTGAGTCCTCAGAACAGTTTCAGATGGTTCGCTGTTACACACAAGTCTGCGGAGGTGACCTGTTTGTAGTAGACAGTTCCACAGAACAAACTATTCTTACCGTGTCAAAACCCGGGAAAGAACATGTGAAATTGCTCCAGAAAAGGTTTAATATTTATGAAGCAATTCTGGTTTCTGATTATTGGTAGCAGAATGTGAATTAATTTGATTCGTCAGTTCTTAGCAGCATCGTTTATAAATAGAATCGTCCGACTGTGTGGGATCATACCCCATTATACCCCGGTAGAATGGGATGTGTTTCCTAGCGGCTTCGGCTGCAGGGAGACAGAGTAGTACACGTCAAGAATTCGTCACTTGACACTCAGCCCAACAGTTGAGGGGCCGGGAACCGGACCAGCACTTGTTGGACTGAGGTACACCGCCTGGGTAATACCTAGGAGGTCCACCCTCCCAGAACATGCCACCGGGCTTTCCGGTGGGGCAAGTTTATTGCTTGCTGCCTGAGGCGCCATGACCGGGGAATGACCACGGGGTTACTCAGGCAATTTTTAAAATTGCAGGAGTGCCCCTTCTTTAGGGGAGCCTGCGGGGTTCCCACTTTCCGGCCTTGTGCCACATAATGCTGATGTGGGCAGCATTTAAATATTTACCCCATTATACCCCGGTAGAATGGGATGTGACTCCTAGCGGCTTCGGCTGCAGGGAGACAGGGTAGTACACGTCAAGGATTCGTCACTTGACACTCAGCCCAACAGGTGAGGGGCCGGGAACCGGCCCAGCACCTGTTGGACTGAAGTACACCGCCTGGGTAATACCTAGGAGGTCCACCCTCCCAGGTCTTGCCACCGGGCTTTCCGGTGGGGCAAGTTTATTGCTTGCTGCCTAAGGCGCCCGGACCGGGGAATGCCGACGGGGTTACTCAGGCAATTTTTAAAATTGCAGGAGTGTCCCTCCTTTAGGGGAGACTGCGGGGTTCCCACTTTCCAGGCCTTGTGCCAAATATTGCCGATGTGGGCGGCAATTAAATAACTACCTCATTATAAACCCAAAATATTGCAACAGTTCCCTTACCCAGAAAGGTATTTCAACGTTTCATAAAATATATGCATATATTACACAGATCTAAACAGTAATCCGATTCTCCCTTTTTAAAAATACAACAACAAACACATTAGCTAATTATTTAATATTTAAAAAGAATCTGCATCAGTAATTGAAATTCAAAGTCTCACATATTTTTATATAGCGCTTATTTATTTCACTTTGGATTTCTTCATTATAGCCATTTCGTTAATGGGAAGACAATTCTTTTATTTCATATATTCACAGACATTTTACAATCAGTCAACTTTTTAGATTGGATTTCCTTCCGATATCATTTAACAAAAAGTTGTTATCCTTACAGTTTCTACCCGTTGAATCAAAATGGTATAAATTTAAATTGGCAATATTTCTAAAAAACACATTAATTATAAATAAATAAATAAATAAATATATAAATAAATAAATAAATATATATATATATATATATATATATATATATATAGAGAGAGAGAGAGAGAGAGAGAGAGAGAAAGAAGCGTATTAATTAAAACTCAGTAAATAAGGATTTACAAAATTTTAGGAAAACTGATGGTTCAACAAGGAATACACATTTAAAAAATTACTTATATCGGCGGCGTTTTGAAGAATGCCTCCTTTTCCTTGGAGGAAAGTAATTAGCATTGTTCAAAGTTAAACTAAGATTTTGCTGTTTGACACACAAATTAAAACTGCAACACATAAAACAAACTATATTTGCATAAATAATAATGAAACAGTATAGAAAAATTCCAATTCAAATATGATTTGGCTCCTATGCTGCAGTTTTAATTTATGCGCTAAACAACAAAATCATAGTTTTAACAATAAATCTTATACTGATAATAATTTTTCTCTGGAGAAAAGAAGTACTTTTAATCTTCGCGGTATAAGGAATTCTCTAAATATACATTATGTGTCCCCTGTCGAATACTAAATTTATGTAAATTCCAAAATACCAAGATTTAATTCAGCTTTCCTTTGTGTTTATGGAGATTTTTCATGTGGTTAGGAGTATCCTACAAATATTATTATTAATGTTTATATTTCATTTCAATTTACGGAATTACTCATTTAGCAAGCTTATATATATATAATCCTCTTTAATATATATATATATATATATATATATAATTATTTTTTTTATTATTTATATATAAACATATGATTATTTTTTTTTACTATAATAATTAAATATCTACAGACACTAGTGTTTCACATCCTTTCGGGAATCTACAGTGCAGGATGCCACGATTAACACCAGTGGACATATTTGAACCCAGCAACACGACCCACCTCTGGCTCGATAAGCAAAGAACGGATGCTAGACGGTTTTACACTGTTTAACGAATGCGCATGTGTGAATGTGTCACATCACGGATTACTTATGTTAAGAGTAAGTAGGTTTTGAAAAAAGTTTTAAAGCCGTGTCAAGCTTCAGGAAGGCCTAGTAGTTATCGTACTCAACTCACTGTCTTTAGGTTTGGTTGCGATCTCAGCTCGAGTATCTTTTTACATAACAGAAGTGAACTGTTTTAAAAAAAACATATTACTCGCATGCACATGTCTCAGTTTCTATTTACATTTTTACGCAATTTAAAAAAAAGAGAATTTTACATTACGTTTATTACCTAAGCTACTTTTTTTTTTATAGAAATAAAAAAAAAAATGCATTAATTAAAAATTTAATATTTATGCGCTTTTTTCGACCGGGAAACGCCGAGCGACCAGCTGTTATAAAAATAAAAATAAAAATAAATTTATACAAGTTCAAATGCATTCATAAATCAAAAGACGATATTAATCTACACGTATAAATCTTTTATCAGTTTTTCATTTTCATGCAGCTGCCGGTATCTTTCTTATTTTACTTCTTCTACTTGTTACATTGAATAGAAAAGTCCACTAAACAAATCTAAGATAAATCTCGTAAATGTTATATATATAAAATCATTTTACAGAAATATCCTGAACATTTCTATGATTCTAGACTACTGGTTACAATTATCTACCCTTTTTCTAACATCAGCCCACAGAAATTATCGATCACTTAAACTTCCATGAATATACATAAGCTTGCTACATATTAGGTCTAATCCAGAAGTCTAGATAACGTTCAGGGATGTATTGCTATTGTCGTTGTTTGGAAGCGAGTCGAAATTTTGGAAAACATTGTTGTTTCTTATTCCCAGCACTGAAATCTTCAAGGTCCAGAAGGTGTATATGCCGTCGAGTAAAAATTAATCAGAACACACAGATAAATGACACAATAGAGACGTTGCCACTCTTAGTAAACTAGTAGTTCTATGTTCCAAACATGACTGACGTCCAGATGAAATTAGATTCTAGTTCCGTCTCCACTTGCATTTTCATCAGAATCCTGCTAATTGTTTTGCGGTTAGTTTACAGCTTGATACAATCGTCAGCCACACATAGTCCTATTAATAAAAATAGTAAGAGACCGTATAGCTTTATATTACCAGGATACTACGTTTACTAGACGTTTACATCGCAACGACGACTGTGATAATTCTTGAGGACTTCATATTAATAGCAGGAGCCATTCATACGGTTATTTTTAACACAGAAGGGGAGATATATTACTTGAGGGTAAAGATATATAAAGTTCATTAAAGATGATGACAGAACACCTTTTTCCGTTGTAAGGGCGACACGAACACAAACAGTTACAAAATATTAAATGATTTCTTCATGTATCTGTCGGCCGATTGATGATGTCAGGAATTTAAACTTGTATAACTGCATGCGCTCTCTTCCACCCTTCGCCTCTAAGGGTCTCCCAGTGTTGCATACTAGGTGTTATTTTTAGAAGGGAAGACTTATGTATTTGTTGTTCATATAAGAGAGAGAGAGAGAGAGAGAGAGAGAGAGAGAGAGAGTCTTAGAGTGTTCATGTTGTGTGCAGATATATCGCGTATATATAAATAGAGAGGCAGTTCTGTATATAAAGAGATATGGTACATGTTAATACAGGAGAGGTGACGGCATGTAATACACAATGATAGGCTATTTATTATATATAGATAGATAGACCGAGAGATGGTGCGTTTAACATTTATACTGTTTGACAGTCCTGTGAATGGGAGTGTTTCTATAACATTGACACATATATTTCTTTACCTATTTTTGAGATGATGATTTTCACAATGTTCTTATAATATAAATTGACAATACCTTTTCTGTTGAACAACATAACACGAAGACGCAGATACAAAATATGAAGTTGTTCGTTTATTCCATTTCGACCGGTCAATGGCGTTGCGTCAAAGGATTCAAGTCTGTACATGATTCTCTAATCTCCCCTTCGCTTCCAATGTTCAATGTGAGCCCTGTCTCTGACTCCTCTCTTTCCCTGACCGACTGACTTCTGACTTATTTAACTAAAGCTCTCTATATTAAGAACTCATGACGTCATTGCATGCCCAACACGTGCATATCATACTTGTGGTCTGACATGCTTCCTCTAACCTAATTTTCTTAACCCACTTTACAAATAAGTTTAATATTTTCCATTGTCCGTTTTTAAATTCCTTATTTTACTTTCATTTCTTTAACAGAAACAAAATTACATCATTACATTCCTTTTTCAATGAACATATATCTAACTATTTTATGTGAACTAAACAATGGTAATTCTACATTCCATTTTCAATAACATGCTGTATTTATTTTAACTTATGATCGGAATTCTAAATCCCAAATCTAGCTTCGCAAGTTCGAATCCTCGGCTATCTAATCTCATATTTACTCACTTACAAGAACAGGCGGCCGTTCTTTAATACCAGCAACTGACTCTATTACTGTTTGGGATTGTAATCTTCTCTTGATTCTCTCTAACTTCGAACTCTTCGATTCAATATATTGAGAATTATTTTGTTAATGACGTCAGAGATCTACTAAAAACCGACGTGTCTATATCACGTTCTTTTACATATGTCTGTCCAAAATACTTTTGGCAAACAAAGAATTCTCAATTTTAACTGTTCAATATCTAACCTTTTTCTAATCATTATTAGTAGAATCGCATTGCCCACTTTTTTAACTGACATATCCAATTATTTTTAAAAGAATAGACAATCGCTTTATCGCTGACATCAAACATATATACTTTTTTTTAAAGAATTAACAATTGATTGCATTCCTAAGATTTCAACTTATCCATTATCTTTAAAAATTTGCCAACAGGGTTCGATTCTAGGCTTTTCCTAATATCATTTTCACTTATTTAGTCTTCCTCCTTACATACATGAGAAGGAGACAGATATACCGAATTTTGGGTGGGGGTGTTCAGATCGTCTTTGTAAATAAATCAAAACAATTCAAGTAATTTAAAATACTAAACATTTCGCGGCTATCAAAGAACTGTACAGTTATTGGTATATACATATTCGTCTGGATAGATTTAAATCTAAGTTCATTTGTGGGTACATAGGTGCAATACTTTCGTTCGATGTAGATTTAAATCTATCTAGACGAATATGTATATACCAATAAATGTCTGTATAACTGGGTGTGTATGTGTGTGTGTGCACGCACGTGTACATCCACGTGGGCGTCCGTGTGTGCACTTGGTATTAATGTGTGTGTACGAACCTGTGTATGCGTGTGGTGATGTGAGAGTTTAAATGCCTGCTGCCTGCTCTCCACATAGTGTGTGAGACCGTGCAGCTGTGTATATATGTTGATGTATGTGCTCACGATTATTGGTATCTGCATGCGCGCACGCGCTTGAACGTGTGCGGGGGGTGCTAGTTTGCCTGAATCAATATGCGCATATGAGCTCGTATAACCGCCTCCTTGGGGGCGAGGGCGTCGATGTATGTATGTTCCGTGTATGTGCACGTCCATCCCTACGCACGCGCACCCAATCTTAGCACCTTAAAGAAAATTTGATGCAAACGAGAACAACGCAGGTGCCTATGCATGCAGGCGCACATATGCACATATATTTGCAGCCAGAGCGGGCATGTATGTGTACCTATGACCGTTTCTTTTATGTATATATGTGTGTACGTGCGCATGTGTGTACCCCTGGCCGCGACCGCTCGCTGACCCTCTCCAAACAATTAACAACAAAATAAACACTAAAAATAAATAAACCGAATCATAGCCCCCCCGCCTCCAAACATAAGCGAACACCCAACAGCTCAAGACATACTTACCAAGAAATCACCTCACCAACGAGACGCTAAAAACTTTAACACTAAGTCTCGAATTTTAAAGAAACCCCCTCATCCCACCCCCAAATATTCCCCTTCCCCTCATGTATCCCTATGCCCTCAGCCACACCAGAAATGAACCTTCAGGCCCTCCCCCACAAATTTCTTAAACCCCAAAACTAAAACATTATCGATATACCAAACACCCCCATCTTCCCTCCTTGTTCCCTTCCCCTCTTCCTCTTCCACCCTCCTCGCACCCCCTGACCTCATTCACTCTTCCACTCTTTCATACCAAAATAGCCAACATTTCTGTAAAAGTCTGAGGACGCTACAGACGGCCAAAAAACGGCTGCGTAGCCGAAACAATAATGTAACTTAACAGAAAGATACGGTAATAAAAAATAAAACATATATATATATATATATATATATATATATATATAGATAGATAGATAGATAGATAGATAGATACATAGATAGATAGATAGATAAATCGATAGAACATAAAATCTATAATAGAATATAAGAACGCTGCCAGAATTAAAGTATCATATTTAAGAGTACTGTACGACCGGGCTTTGCCGGGCGTCCCTGCTACCATAGATAAATACTTTTGCAGTTTTAACAAAAAAGTTGCTATAATATTAGAACATCTACAGAATGCCAACATCAATATATTACATATGGATGAACCCCCTGTGGATCTTCCATAGGTCCCGCTAGTTTTTATTAATAGCATATATATCAAACTGTAACATCATAGTAATGAATACTATTTTTCGGATCTGACACATTTAAATAAAAAATATCAGTATCTTGTTAAACGCATCGAATTTTATGCATATCTACACCCATTTACAGAGTTTCATACATTATTTCGAATGCATTAACATGTTTGCATATTAAAATTATCATGTGCTATTCTGTTTTCTTTGGCAAGTTATGATTAAAGGATAGTCTTTTTGATTATGAAATGAACAAAAAGGTGTTAAGAGTGGAGGATCTGAAAAGCCTCGAGGAAAATATAAATACAAGAATCGATTTGGAATTAATTGCTTTGTCTGCAAACTACAGCATTAAAAAATATAGACACGCACACACATCGCGTTTCTAATATAAGATATTGACCGGAGATAAACATAAAAATTTACGCTCGTTTGTCAATAGTTTTTTTTTTCATAGTAGATATACAGTTTCATCAGTAGACTATTTCATATAAACAAAAAATAAACGTGAATAGTTATAAAGTACGTACAAACATAAATGTCTGTGAAAGGGATAATGTACGTACAAATATATAAGTATGCGAAAGGTCATAACATAAGTTTTAGTTTTCGTTATGATTGAATTTCAAAGTGTATCTTTTTTACTCGTTCTAAGATGAACAAGTATAATAGATAATGAAAGTTGGTGTTTTCATTGGAAAGAACATAGTGCAACTATAATGAATAAAAAGTGGTAACCAGAATCAAAAGTAGATTTTGTAAGATATGTAACATAGTGCGCACAGCATGCGTATGCAAAAATCAGCAGCAGCCGTAGGGTCGTCGAAGAGAGTTGTATGCTCAATCTGTTAAGTCCAAAGTAGCTGAGCAGCGGCTTGGTTCCCACCAGTATTGGCAAATAGCAAACAGAATCCTGAACAGAAGCGTGTGCTCCATCCCAACTATTATCAATGGACCTGAGGTAATCTCGTCAGCATCAGACAAAGCCAAACTCTTTGTCAAGAACTTTGCAGCTAATTCTACCCTTTGCGACCAAGACCGCCAACCCCCAATATTTCCTCCTGTATCAGAAAACACGCTATGTGATATACGTATATCTGTACGTGATGTTGCCAAGCTAATCAAAAACCTTGATTCCAGTAAAGCAACTGGCCCTGATGGTATTCCAATTATAGTACTCAAAAAACTTCAACCTGAACTAGCGCCCATACTTACAAAACTGTTTAAACGTTGTTTTAAGGAGAATAGTTTCCCATCTCCCTGGAAAATCTCATCAGTATGCCCTGTGTTTAAGAATTCAGGTGATCGCTCATCCCCCTCTCAGTACAGGCCAATAAGTCTCCTGTGCGTCATGAGTAAGTTGCTAGAATCTGTGTTAAATACAGAAGTAATCAAACATCTCAACAAAAATAACCTTCTTAGTGACACTCAATATGGTTTCCGTTCTGCTAGATCTACAGCAGATGTCCTTACAGTTATATCGCATAGGATTAGCAAATCTCTCGACGGTGGCAATCTTTCTAGGGCAATTGCTCTTGACATATCTAAGGCCTTTGATAGGGTATGGCATAAAGGTTTACTTCATAAGATCGCTAGCTATGGTATAGCTGGAAAAGTCTTCTCAATTATTAAATCATTTCTTTCTGATAGGTTCATAAGAGTAGTAGTTGAGGGGCAAAAATCAGAAGCTCACAGTATTAATGCCGGTGTCCCTCAGGGATCCATCCTGGGCCCAACTCTTTTCCTGATCTACATTAATGATCTTCCAAATCATATCCTTACATCATTTGTAGACATTTATGCTGACGACACTACCATTTATGGTACCACATCTAAGACAGTAAACGAGCAAGTACTCTCCAATTCTCTCTCGTCTGATCTTGAGCATGTAGTACAATGGGGAAAGGAGTGGCTGGTTACTTTTAATGCATCTAAAACCAAGCTTCTCTCTTTACATAATCAACATTCTAATCCACATTTGTCATCAATTGAAATGAATGGCTCTCGTCTTCAGGAGGCCTCAAGTTTTGACAAGCTTCTGGGCTTGACCATTACTCCTCATCTTAAATGGAACACGTATATCAAATCTGTTGCCAAGGCCGCTGGAAAAATGGTTGGATCTTTCTATCGATCCAGTAGATATCTCACTGCTGATGCTATTCTCTATCTATATAAGAGCCAGGTACGTCCAAGGATGGAATACTGTTGCCACATCTGGGCAGGAGCTGCTAGAAAGGACTTGTCCTGCCTTGATAGAGTTCAAAATAGACTTCGTAGCCTCGTAGGAGATGTCCTTTTCTCCTCCTTACAACCTCTATCTCACAGAAGAGATGTTGCGAGTTTGTCTCTGATGTATCGTTATTTTCATGGAAAGTGTTCAACTGAGCTTCAATCTATGGTCCCCCCTCGCCAAACTTTCACAAGAAACACTCGTCTAGCTGTAAACACTATCAATAATTTCCCCCACTCTTTATCTGTGCCTAAACCTAAACATAGATTCCATGAACAAAGCTTCTTTCTTAGAACTGCACGCCTGTGGAATTGTCTTCCGTTTTCCTGCTTTCCGGCTGACTACAATATGGTTGTGTTCAAGTCTAAGGTAAATAAGTTCTTGATGAGCCGTTCCATATAAGTTATTAAATTTACCAAATTTTCATTACTAATGATTACTATATTGACCAACTTCTACTGTACACTCTTTAACCCTTATCCTTGAGTGGCCTCTGGGCCTTGATAATGTGGTGATGCCTTTGTAAAAAAAAAAAAAAAAAATTAGCGAAAATATAAGCAGCGGTAGCCGTCTTAGCACATATGATAATCAAGCAAGTATTAATCCACTGAAGTAACGGGAAAGAGAAGAAACAGAAAGAAAAAAGGGTAGCACGTGGCCCACCAAAAAAAAAAAAGAAAAGAAAAGAAGCAAAGTGCGTGCCTGGGACAGATGGGCGAGATAACTGGCGTGGATAGAGACTTTTAAAAAGCACATATTATATGGCAGAGCATTGTAAAACGCGAAAAGATATTTGAAAAATATTGAAATGCGTTATTGTTAAAAAGAACCACAAATAAATGCATTTCATTCATACTTTTGAATTGGAATTTTATTTCTTTCCTTGTTAGTATAATTTTCCTGCGGTAAGGGTTTGATTAGTTGAAATGTAACGACACGAATTTAGTCACAATATTCTATATAAAAAAGCTAATCCTCTATTATATATGTGATAGTTAATTTTCGTATATACGTTATGATATTTTAACACAAATTTAAAAAAGAAATCGCACGATCAGTAAAGATGATGATTGTCGATTATATTGTGGAGAAAATTATTTAAGGTGTATTTAAGAATTCAGGTGATCGCTCATCACCCTCTCAGTACAGGCCAATAAGTCTCCTTGGTATTGCTGGAAATGTCTTCTTAATTAATAAATAATTTCTTTCTGATAGGTTCATAAGAGTAGTAGTTGAGGGGCAAAAATCAGAAGCTCACAGTATTAATGCCGGTGTCCCTCAGGGGTCCATCCTGGACCCAACTCTTTTCCTGATCTACATTAATGATCTTCCAAATCACATCCTTACATCATTTGTAGACATCTATGCTGACGACACTACCATTTATGGTAGCACATCTACGACAGTAAACGACCAAGTTCTCTCCAATTCTCTCTCCTCTGATCTTGAGCACGTAGTACAATGGGGTAAAGAATGGCTGGTTACTTTTAATGCATCTAAAACCAAGCTTCTCTCTTTACATCATCAACATTATGATCCACATCTGACATCAATTGAAATGAATGGCTCTCGTCTTCAGGAGGCCTCAAGTTTTGAAAAGCTTCTGGGCTTGACCATTACTCCTGATCTTAAATGGAACACGTACATCAAATCTGTTGCCAAGGCCGCTGGAAAAATGGTTGGATCTTTCTATCGATCCGGTAAATATCTCACTGCTGATGCTATTCTCTATCTATATAAGAGCCAGGTACGTCCAAGGATGGAATACTGTTGCCACATCTGGGCAGGAGCTGCTAGAAAGGACTTGTCCTGCCTTGATAGAGTTCAAAATAGACTTCGTAGCCTCGTAGGAGATGTCCTTTTCTCTTCCTTGCAACCTTTATCTCACAGAAGAGATGTTGCAAGTTTGTCTCTGATGTATCGTTATTTTCATGGAAAGTGTTCGACTGAGCTTCAATCTATGGTCCCCCCTCGCCAAACTTTCACAAGAAACACTCGTCTAGCTGTAAACACTATCAATAATTCCACCCATTCTTTATCTGTGCCTAAACCTAAACGTAGATTCCATGAACAAAGCTTCTTTCTTAGAACTGCACGCCTGTGGAATTGTCTTCCGTTTTCCTGCTTTCCGACTGACTACAATATGGTTGTCTTCAAGTCTAACGTAAATAAGTTCTTGATGAGCCGTTCCATATAAGTTAACTTTACCAAATGTTCATTACCAATGATTACTATAATGTCCAATTTCTACTGTACACTCTTTAACCCTTATCCTTGAGTGGCCTCTTGGCCTTGATAATGTGGTGATGCCTATGTAAAAAAAAATTTAAAAAAAAATATTTTTTAATTTATTCTCCTTGAATTACGATTACAATTTGAAATACTATTCGAAAGATCTATAAGTATGTACAGTATTGAACGATTAAAATATTGCCCTAGGAAATACGACAGGATTTAATTTCCGTTGTATGAAGACCGGTGTTCTTTTTTTTGTTGCAAACCATCTCATAGTTCTAAGAGCGATAGGAGGGATTGTCATGTCTGTAAGTGACACAATTCCCAACGAGCAAGAGCGAAGATGCGCCGCTGTACAACTCAGGGCATTTACCGATCCAAGTCATGACAACAGTACTCTAAAAATGCATCGTTGGATTGCCAAAAATAACAGATGTGCCCAGGGTGATAAAAACAAAGTTTCCAGCCACGGTTATGGTCTTTGGTATGTGTTCAAGTAAGGGCCACATTATTTCCAGCCACGGTTACGGTCTTTGGTATGGGTTCAAGTGAGGGCCATATTATTTCCGGCCACGATTATGGTCTTTGAGTTCAAGTAAAGGTCACATTATTTCCGGGAAGGGTTATGGTCTTTTGGTTCAAGTAAGGGCCACATTATTCCCAGCCACGGTTATGGTCTTTGGGTTCAAGTAAGAGCCACATTATTTCCAGCAACGGTTATGGTCTTTGGGTTCAAGTAAGAGCCACATTATTTCCAGCAACGGTGTTGGTCTTTGGGTTCAAGTAAGGGCCACGTTATTTCCGGCCACGGTTATGGTCTTTGGGTTCAAGTAAGGGACACATTATTTCTGGCCACGGTTATGGTCTTTGGGTTTAAGTAAAGGGCACGTTATTTCCGGCCACAGGTATGGTCTTTGTGGTCAAGTAAGGGCCACATGATTTCCGGCCGAGATTATGTCTTTGGGTTCAAGTAAGGGCCACATCATTTCCGGCCACGGTTATGGTCTTGGGGTTCAAGTAATGGCCACGTTATTTCCGGCCACGGTTATGGTCTTTGGGGTCAAGTAAGGGCCACATTATTTCCGGCCACGATTATTGTCTCTGGGTTCAAGTAAGGCCCACGTTATTCAGCTTCACATCTTTGAAGTTGGCTTGAGTCAACACCAAAGTGCACTTGGATGTGCTGAAGAGTGTGGTGATTCCCTGATGAATTCAGGTAGCCGCTAGAAGACCATGTGTGTTGCAGTAGGATTCGACACCCGACCGTAACTCCAGACAGACTAAGGCTTGGTTTCAGATGGGGTGCTGCGATTTTGCACCCTTCCCCACTGCCCCCACCTCAGCCAACCTGAATCTGCTGAACAACTTCATTTAGTCATACGTCGAGAAAACCACTAACATGACTTTCCACAACACAAAAGCTAGCCTGATTGCCATCATCTGCCGTGTATTCGACGAACTCCCGCGGGCGCTTCTGGAAAAAGCATGCTCCAAGTTCGGTAATAAAGGAATAAGGCGGCTACATTGAATAGATGTCAGCTCGACTACATAGTCAAGTTTCCTAGATTATTTTTTTACTAAAATTTTAAAATAAAGATGTCATTTTTTAAGGCGACATTTATCGTTCTACCCTGTAGTTTTGAAGTGCTATACGTTAAGAAATAGTTACGTTACTAATATTAATTTTATATATATATATATATATATATATATATGTGTATATATATACATATATATATATATATATGTGTGTGTGTGTGTGTGTGTGTGTGTGTGTAGGATCATGAGAAAAAGAAGAAACTTAAGCTGATAATTCACTGGCAAGCCTCTTGGCGTTGCTGGTCGTATATATGCATAAATATTATACTTTAATTTATACAGATTTCTTATTTATCATAAACAAAAATAACATACTAACATTATTTCTCTCTCTCTCTGCCTCTCTCTCTCTCTCTCTCTCTCTATATATATATATATATATATATATATATATATATATATATACAAATTCAAAATTTGACGGTTAAAAAGACCCAAAAACAACAGGAGATTATTTAAAAATAATCAAATACATTTATTTATTAAAACAAATTTTAGATTCGTGTCAGAATCTTCGTCAACGAAATCCAATATTTTTTACGTGCTCTGCTGTAGGTGTTAATGATTGAGACGCCTTCGGATATTATAGAAGTAGTCTTTATGATTAATGTCTTGAACAGTGTAGGCGATGCTATGCTCATGTGTCAAATAATATAAGTTTCACTGTTAATTAATTAACACTTTTGATATTGATATACAAATTCTAATTCTTTGGGTTTTATGCTTCACTCTTTGGACAAATGTTTCGCCTTTTTCCTGGACCAAAAAGCCAGTCATGAATAAGGGTTAATATTGGCAAAGAAAACACTTTTGAATTATAAAGCAAGTGTTATATGATCAATATATGAAATGTCGTAGTAAGCGTTACAGCAAAGAATTTGGTAACATTAGACTTTAAATCGGCTACTTTTTATGTAAGCTGGGAAGCAGACTCTTGGTTATTTCAGGTGTTAAAAATAAACGTTGATTCAATTTTTAGAATTTTTCTTACTTATGTTCACCCCTTACAAAGCATATCGCCATTTGAACGTAATGGGTCTATTATTTTGGGCCACATCTAGGAGAAAATTACAAGATGTTTGTTTATATTACATTTAAACTTCTGCACAGCAGTACAGGCAGGGAAGCAGGCAGCAGGAAGGGAATCCAAAGTCTAGCTGTTCGATGGAAGAAACTATTAGGATATAACACTTTCTGGCATTTAGGGACAAGAACAGTGAAGGTATAAAATATTATTGCTAAGCGGCTTTGTCGGGGATATGTACGGGGAACAAATGAAACGAGTTCATCAAAACACATTCAATTAAAATATTTGTAAAACAGGACCAGTGATGCAACATTGCGGGGATGGGACAGGGGCTGAAGCTTAGTTGATAAAGTGAGCCCGATTAGATTGACAGCTCTCTTTTGGACTTTATCTAAGAGGGAGAGACTAGTGGTAGAATCCCCATCCCAAATGTGGCAACAATACTCCATACATGGGTGAATGGTGGCCTTGTAAAGGTATAGGATACATTCAGGCGTGAGTAGTCTTCTAGCTCGATAGAAGAACTCTCCTTCTTTGCAAGAAGAGCGACCTTTGTGGCCTTCGCGCCAAGATCAAAGTGTAGTATCTCTTCCGGCAGATACTGCAAGCAAAGACCATATGTGGGGGCGACCCAACATATAAGACCTTGGTCAATGTAGGGGCAACCCTTCATACCAATTGTCACTATACAGCTCCCCTACTCCCCGGGGAGTTGGCCCCCATTTCCCTTTCACTCCTCACATTAAAAATCGGCCGTGTGCCTTATTTGCTCGGTAGAGAAGCAAATAAATACCACCCACCTTCTTTGCAGCAGCCTTTGCAAGGTCCTCTATGTATCTGTTCAGAAAATTAATGAAGATAGAAATTACAGTGGCTATAACGAACCGAATTTTCACTGGGAACTAATTAGAGTGGAAATGCAGCGGTGATAGTCCAGTTAAGCACATAATATGAAAATAAAGATAGAACAAAAAAACTAGGGATCAAAAGCTAGACGCACGTATGCAAATTGCATACAAAATGCGAAATGACGTCACCGTAAGCATAGAGAGAAAGACAATAAAACGAACGTGTGAAACAGACAAAATACGTTCGGGATCACGTTCGAGAGCACTTTCAATATACAGTTAAAGATGTGGGTGACGCAGCAGTAGTAATGAGAAGTCACGTGTTACAGTATAATGACGGTTGAAATATTGTTACAACACGAAAATGTGAGTTCGCGATATTGTTTCTATTGGTTTCCTTTGTGATGTGGACGGCATACAACGTGTAAGTCCCGTGTATAAACGTGTACAACATTACTGTGATCCAAAGTTCTGATTGTAAAAAATTTCAAGAAAAGAAGCAGTTAGTTTTTTTTCATTTCTTCAACAAATGTTCATTGCCTAATACCTAGTAATTTGCTCACAAAGAAAGAAAGGAACCTTTTATAGTGGTTTTATCTCAACATTTTTTTGTTGTGACTATTTTAAGTGGTTAATCCTAGAATGGGGCTCGCTGAAGCACTTAATATGAAAAACTAACAGAGCAGAAAAAGACTAACGACATCTTTTCTGTTATGAAAGCGGTATTGGGATATTCAAAATTTCCAATAGTAAATATTTTATCAGAAAATTTCTTATTCGTTCTTTTTTCTGCCGTTGAACAAAATCTCATGTCGGATTATTCTATTGCATCCATTGAGATTTGCCTCATATGGCTCAAGGCCAATCCCGGCTACCCAGAAAGCAAAAGGCGAAGATCGAATTCACCAGAGTAGGAATCATTTGCAAGTCAAATTGTGTTAACTGATCCCCCCTTGGCGAAAAATGGTTGTCCGTCTTCTGTTTGTCAGCTATAGATTTTGGCAAATGTAAGACGGTTTATTTTCAGAACATTTTAAGACGCGTCACTGACTGTATCTATACGCGAGACATTCGCTGTAAAACTATCCGTCATTATTTAGGTTAAAATAGTGCTGTTTTTGCAAAACATTTAGACTGAAAGAGCATAGCAAATTTTGTATATATTTAAGCATCTTATAATAGGCTTTTTTCATGACTAGGCCAACCAAATGTGAATATTTAGTACAATTGAGTACGTGTCCTCTATTATCCAACATGTAAAAATATCTTACACAATAGAGCAGCAATGCAAATAACTGCATAAAAATACGTTGTGTTTGGTTATTTTGTTTTATAGCATATCAACTCTCTTTAGGTTATTTAATATCGAGTCCATTAATTTTGAAAAAAAAAATTCTGCTTCAACATGCTTACATTTTCGTATACCTTAATTGTGTTTTAGTTGACTGTTTCGATTTACAGAATATACAATGCTTTCGACTTATTTACTGTCAAATCAAGTAATTCTGGAGAAACGTGGTTAAAAGCATAACAACGTAGCTTATATCTTGAAATATGTATAAGAATAGCAATGTTGTTTATATCTTAAAATATGTATAAGAATAACAATGTTGTTTATATCTTAAAATATGTATAAGAATAACAATGTTGTTTATATCTTAAAATATGTATAAGAATGACAATGTTGTTTATATCTTAAAATATTTATAAGAATAACAATGTTGTTTATATCTTAAAATATACATAAGAATAACAATGTTGTTTATATCTTGAAATATGTATAAGAATGATAATGTTGTTTATATCTTAAAATTTGTGTCAGCATAACTGCGTTGTTCATATTTTGAAATATCTATACGCATAGCAACGTTGCTTATATCTTAAAATATGTATGAGCATAACAACGTTGTTTTATATCCTGAAATATGTATGAACATAAAAACGTTGTTTATATCTTGAATTTAGTATAAGCATGACAACGTTGTTTATATTTTTAAATACATAGACGCCAAACAACTTTGTTTACATCTTTAAATACGTATAAGCATAACAACGTTGTTTATATATTGAAATGTGCGTATGTATAACAACGTTGTTTACGTCTTGAAATATGTATAAGCATAACAACGGGGGTTGTGTGTTGAAATATGGAATAATTGTTTAGCCTGGGTGTCTTTTGGTACGGCATAACGGTTCATTTTCAGATTACACCATTTTGGCAAATATTTTTATTATTCATGTATTTGATATTAGTTGGTCCAAAAATAATGTCAGTTTTTAAAGTTGAACTAATATATAAAAACGCCAGTATTTTTGCATCAACATAATATCTTCAAATATTCATTCACGGTGTTTAGTGAAGATTGTCTAGTACAGAAGAATTCTTGTTATTGTGCTTGCCTTTGCAAAACGTAATTGAGGCTTTCAACAGAAAGGGATAAAACATCGTTGCTTAGTGTATTTTACTCAGGAAGCCGAGTTGTTTTATTAGTCCAACATGGACGCTTCAGATAAAAAAATGTGATATTAATATCTACTTGCTATCATGTAACGAGAAAAATCGAGTAGCCGATATATTAAACATTTTCTCGTAAGTAACAATAATACAACAATTAAATTGTCCATTAGATGAATAAGGTAGATACATTATTAAGATAAATAAAGTACATAAATTATTAAGATGAATAAGGTGGATAAATTATTAAGATGAATAAGATAGATACATTATTAAGATAAATAAGGAAGGTAAATATATGAGATAGATTTGGTAGGATAATTATATAGATGAATAAATTATTAAGATAAATAAGGTAGAAAAATTATTAAGATGAATAAGGTAGATAAATTATTAAGATGAATAAGGTAGATAAATTATTAAGAATGATAAGTATATAAATTATTAAGATGAATAAAGTAGATACATTATTAAGATGAATAAGGTAGATAAATTATTAAGATGAATAAGGTAGATAAATTATTAAGATGAATAAAGTAGATAAATTATTAAGATTTATAAGTAGATAACTTATTAAGATGAATAAGGTAGATAAATTATTAAGATGAATAAAGTAGATACATTATTAAGATTAATAAGTAGATAAATTATTAAGATGAATAAGGTAGATAAATTATTAAGATGAATAAAGTAGATGCATTATTAAGATTAATAAGTAGATAAATTATTAAGATGAATAAGGTAGATAAATTATTAAGATGAATAAAGTAGATACATTATTAAGATTAATAAGTAGATAAATTATTAAGATGAATAAGGTAGATAAATTATTAAGATGAATAAAGTAGATACATTATTAAGATTTATAAGTAGATAAATTACTAAGATGAATAAGGTAGATCAATTATTAAGATGAATAAAGTAGATACATTATTAAGATTAATAAGTAGATAAATTATTAAGATGAATAAGGTAGATCAATTATTAAGATACATTAAGTAGATACATTATTAAGATTAATAAGTAGATAAATTATTAAGATGAATAAGGTAGATAAATTATTAAGATGAATAAAGTAGATGCATTATTAAGATGAATAAGGTAGATAAATTATTAAGATGAATAAGGTAGATAAATTATTAAGATGAATAAAGTAGATACATTATTAAGATTAATAAGTAGATAAATTATTAAGATGAATAAGGTAGATAAATTATTAATATGAATAAAGTAGATACATTATTAAGATTAATAAGTAGATAAATTATTAAGATGAATAAGGTAGATAAATTATTAAGATGAATAAAGTAGATACATTATTAAGATTAATAAGTAGATGAATTATTAATTTAAATAAAGTAGATGCATTATTAAGATGAATAAAGTAGATACATTATTAAGATTAATAAGTAGATAAATTATTAAGATGAATAAAGTAGATAAATTATTAAGATGAATAAAGTAGATACATTATTAAGATTAATAAGTAGATAAATTATTAAGATGAATAAGGTAGATAAATTATTAAGTTGAATAAAGTAGATACATTATTAAGATGATTAAAGAAGATTAATTATTAAGATGAATAAAGTAGATACATTATTAAGATTAATAAGTAGATGAATTATTAAGATGAATAAAGTAGATAAATTATTAAGATGAATAAAGTAGATGAATTTTTAAGATGAATAAAGTAGATACATTATTAAGATTAATAAGTAGATAAATTATTAAGATGAATAAAGTAGATACGTTATTAAGATTAATAAGTAGATTAATTATTAATATGAATAAAGTTGATACATTATTAAGATTAATAAGTAGATAAATTATTAAGATGAATAAAGTATATACATTATTAAGATGAATAAAGTAGATAAATTATTAAGATGAATAAAGTAGATACATTATTAAGATTAATAAGTAGATAAATTATTAAGATGAATAAAGTAGATACGTTATTAAGATTAATAAGTAGATTAATTATTAATATGAATAAAGTTGATACATTATTAAGATTAATAAGTAGATAAATTATTAAGATGAATAAAGTATATACATTATTAAGATTAATAAGTAGATGCATTATTAAGATGAATAAAGTAGATACATTATAAGGATTAATAAGGAGATACATTATTAAGATTAATAAAGTAGATAAATTATTAAGATGAATAAGTTATATAAATCATTAAGATGAATAAAGTAGATAAATTATTTAAATGATTAAAGAAGATAAATTATTAAGAGGAATAAAGTAGATAAATTATTAAGATGAAAAAGTAGATAAATTATTAAGATGAATAAAGTAGATACATTATTAAGATTAATAATTTAGATGAATTATAAAGATGAATAAAGTGGATAAATTATTAAGATGAATGAGGTAGATAAATTATTAAGATGAATAAGGTAGATAAATTATTAAGATGAATAAGGTAGATAAATTATTAAGATGAATAAAGTAGATAAATTATTAAGATGAATAAAGTAGATAAATTATTAAAGTGCAACAATGAACGTATCACGTGACACTGTTAGCGAATTATTAACAGTAAGCCGCTATTAAGAAGACTTTTTTGTCTTTTACTAAAAGGTCATATTAAAAAAGTAAATGTCACATAAAATCTATTTAAAAAAACTTATAATAATAATAATAATTATTATTATTATTTCTTAATTTTTTTTCTGGTATTATTATTATTTTAATAAAGGTACTTTTCCAGAATTATAACTAATCGTAACTAACCGTCTGCTCGGCTCTGCTCGGAACATGGCGTCATGCGTTCGGGGTTGACTGTCATCTGATGTAAGATGCCGAGCAGTTCGCGGCAAAGTAGCAGACTATCTTTGGAGAGATATTGTGAAACATATCAACTGGACCAGCCAGGAGCTTTAGACAGTTATCTTTTTGAATTTATGTGTCGGCAAAGTTTCTTCGACATCCGTTATCTTTTTTTTTATCCCAGTATTACATCGTCTGATACAACCGTAGAAAAGAATTACTAATCCTAAGGAAATATTCCGGCTATATAATTTAATTTAATTTATAGAAAATAGCTCGCCCAGTCCCACTTTACGGGAACAAATATTTCTGAAAGGAAAAAAAGATTTAAGTTTACTTTACATTTGTAAAAATAATAAAAATAGAAATGCATTAAAAAACACTTTAAAAACTGGTTTTCTTATTGTTTTCTTTGCCCTCAAAAATTGATTGTAAAAATACAACTGAATTGTTTTTTTTTCACTTAAAAATTGTTTCAAGAATAAAAACAGAAATTGTTAAGGTAGATTGTTGTTTTTTTTATTTTCGTTATAGTTTTGCTTTATTTGTTTCTTGTGATTTCATTTTATCGAAATGTTTTCTTCGATGCTTTCTCTTGAATAGCGTTGTTACACGTTACATAAACGGCAAAGCTTGCTGAAAACCGGTAGTTGACGTCATGTCCCGAGTTTAGCCGAGCGGACAGTTAGTTACGATTGGTTCCAGTTCTGCAAAAGTACCTTAATTAAAATTAAACATCTATAAAAAATTAGAAGTTTTACTGAAACTGATCCTATATGCTGAATTAAAAAATAGAAGTGCATTTTTTAAATTCAATCTCTTCATATACGTTCGAAATAAGCAAGTAAAACTGTACTAGTTGTTTATGGGCATTCGCTGCAACATACTTAGCCTACTTGACAATCGCATATAGTAATTAATTCGGAATCCCCGATATCAACCGACTCAGGCTGCACTGTCTCACATTTAACTGACAGGTTACAAATGATGCACCTGAAAAAGATGAAGGTTGTAGTGTCAGAAACGATGGGGAAATTATGCATAAATGATACCAGTTGTCTGGAATAATTTAAATCAATGATTATGAAAACAAAACACGATTTAAAACATAATATATAAAAAAGTTTTCTTCAGTAAGTTTTAGACTTTTTAGTACAGACGTTTAAAATAGCCATAGACTCTTAAAAGTCACAATGTCATTGCTATAAAACTTATGAGATTTCCGACCAGTTTGGATGATTATTTGCTAAAAAAAATAAGCTACAACAGGAAGTAAAATACACCTAACTAAAGCCTGATTCTCACAGCTGGTAAAATTCAAGAATGCAATAAGGATTTGAGGTTATTTAAAAAAGATTATATGATTAAAAGTCTGTAATTGAACTTGAAAAACATAAATATACCTGTATGGACTGCTTTGGGATCATCCAGCATGAATCGAGCTTCAGTTTTTAGTAGCATAAAGTATTTGAGGAAGGAAAGGAATCCCTGAGATTATAAGAGGTGTGAGAGGAGTAAGCCATTCGGAGCACCAAAATTAATTGGCCAAAAAAATGAATTCATGAATAAGGACTGTCGTGTTTCCATAGATTCAGTAGTTTATACAATTATTCACCAGGGACATAAGATGCGGAGGATTTGCACGAAGTTTGTCCAAAGAGTTCACCATCGTTATTACGGACTAATTTACCAGACAGGCATCAAAACAGTCCCTCATCCTCCCTCTTGTCAATACCTTGCTTCATGTGACATTTGGTTATTCCGTAAGCTCAAGAAAAAGCTTACATGCTGTCGTTATTATACAATTAAGGAAATGAAAGAGGGTATGACAAAGGTCATTGACACACCCATACAAGAGGAATTGCCTGATATTTCCGAATTTGTTGGAAAGGTACAAGTGCATTTTATCCGGAGAAGATTATTTGAAAGGGGGAGGGCTACACTTTTATGCGTGTACTTTAAATAAAAATGGCCATAAAAAACGCCTTGAAACTAATTGAAAGCATCTAATATCACATTCAAGAGAAAATATTTGTAAAAACTTAAGATTTTCTCAAACAGAACAATTTCCTAAAGAAAGGTATGCAAGTTACATGACTTTAAAATTGATGAATATAAAGGACGAAATTTAATTATAAGACCGATTTACAAAAATTGGATTTAAATATTAAATTAAACTGAATTAAACAACATTTATTATTGTACAAATGTGTGGGTTATAATAAGGTTTAATGTCTGGAATTAATGATTTAAGTGGAATTTCGGGCATATGGCGATCGGGGATTGTGAGTATATGGGGTAATTAAAAGGTATAACTTTCATATATTCTATGCATGTAATGAGGCTGCATTTTTACAATAACGCTTCGAATGTTGTCTTCAAAATGTCATAGTGTGTCTAGATTATCTGTATAAACATTGGACTTTATATATCCCCGCTTCGATTATCAAATGGAGTTTAATTGTAGAAATAAAGTGGTCAATAATTTGTGACATTTTTTTGTTCATCTGATATTAATCTAAATATATAAATCGTATAACTTGCAATTTGCAATAATGCCTGCATGTCACTCTCTTCATGACGAACTACTAAAGCGAGCTGAGCTGAAAATAACCGATAGTTGCCACGTCTGAAATCGATGAAAAAAGAGTTACCGTAATTTCTCCGCTTTTTAACCACACCTTGGATTATATGTTTTATCCATCAGCCATCTACAAATATACATTTTGACACTAGCTAAAACCTCATAATAAAAAAAAAGAAATTGCCAGAAAATATCATTTTCCAGGTACAATTTTGAAATCAAAATTTATTTATTTATTTTATTTTTTTTTTTTATTACATTTTCACCCCAAACAAGGCAAATTGCCACTTTGGTGTAGGGGGCTACTATCAGGGGAAACAACTACTGGGGTACTATCTAGGGATTTGGGCAGCAAGATGTCGGTTCACGTTACACTTGAACTTCTGCACGTCAGTACTGTTGGGGAAGCAGGGACCTGGAATGGAATTCCAGAGTCTAGCGGTTCTGGGGAAGAAACTATTGGAGTAAAAAGATCTTTTACATCTAGAGATCTCTACAGTGTGGGGGTGGGATTTAGCAGCCTGTCGGGTTTGTCGAGGGTGCTCACGTCGTGGGGGCACAAGAGATTGCAGTTCGTCAGAGCATTCACCACTAAAATACTTGTAGAAAAGGTAGAGGGATGCAACATTTCGTCGATGGGACAGAGGCTGAAGCTTAGATGCCAGTTCAGGGCCTATCAGGTTTGCAACTCTCTTTTGAACATTGTCAAGGAGCGAGAGACTGGTAGCAGATGCACCAGCCCAGATGTGGCAGCAATACTCCATACATGGGCGAATGGTGGCCTTATAGAGGTACAGGATACTTTCGGGTGTTAGTAGTTTTATAGCACGGTAGAGAGAGCCCACTTTTCTAGCAGCGGCCCTGGCAATGCCTTCAATGTAATTGTTCGAACTCATGTTTCCTGTGAACGTTAGGCCAAGGAGTTTGAAAGATGGACTCTCAGATAAAGAGTCGTTGGCCATTGCTATGGGTGGTAGAGAGGGTTTCTTGTAATTATTGAATGAAACTAGTTCAGTCTTGGCAACATTGAACGCGACCAACAACTTTTGTCCCCATTCCACTACAGATTGGAAGTCTTCCTCTAGTGTTTCTGCCATTTAAAATTTAAATTGTCTTGTATTATTCCTCATTCCTGCCCCCTCATATTCGCAGTTTAGACACTTACCTCTATAGCCTCGTATGTTAGCGTCATAACTTTATAAAAATGAATGTTCGGTAAGCAGTTCTGCAAATGTAGTGGTTATCTGTATGTTTCTGCTAATAGTATGGAATACGTGCCCAACTGGATTGAATGCAAGGGTGATTTTACCTTAACCTAAATTGGACACGAGTTTATTCGGTATGAATGGCATTTAGCCATGCTTCGGCTGTAAATTTTATAAAGAACATATACTTAAATATTACAGCTTGAAATAGGATTAAACAAAGATATGAAGATATAAACACAATAATTTTTAACCAAGAAAAGTGCAAACACTCAGAGTAAATGTACAGCGAATATTAAAAAAAAAGAAGAAAAAACAAGGAATAACGATTGAAAATGTGATAAACACGAACAAAATGATTTATAAATAAAAGAAAAGTTTACGGAAATAAAAGCTGAAAACACTTAACAGAATCGTAAAAGTGTTATCTCTAATATTGTGCCAACTGTAGGATAATTCATTTGAACGTAGCAATATATTATGTAAATATGTGTGTTTGTGTATTGTGTGTGAATAATGAACTCAGCCATTTTATTCAAGCAAGTCTGTTAACGGAACCATAAAGCATATACATACACAGGCACCCACAGACAAAAACAGACACACTCCCTCTCTCTCTCTCTCTCTCTCTCCCTACATCCGCTTATGTAAACTTGTGTATATATGTGTAGCTATCTCTACGTGTAAATATATGCGCAAACATGTATATGCATGTGTAATTGTTAGCATATATATAGTGTATATAGACATACATTTGTGTGTATATATGCATATAAATGTATATATTTGTGCATGTGAGTATTTGTTTGTATACGTAAATGTATGCACATATTCATATATAAATTAATAAAAATTAGCGGTTCGTTTCTGTCTTTAAACGGTTCAATTTGCCAATCTGACTCCCAGCCGTTGAAACGTACGGACCACATATTCAGCATCACACTGACATTTAAATTCATATAAAACAAAACTTTTCTGTGGGGTGGGAAATGTATCTTTCTTTAAAACTGGAAAGGCAGTTTTAGTGCCGAACACTACACGAGGCTGCACCGCATAGAAACAGAGACATAAAACCGAGGTAATTTTATCGACAAACCTTTTACTGATAGAACCAATATAAGGGAGTTTAAAATAAACTGGAGTCTTAGCCAAACCGAAAAAAGGGTTGGTATTAAATGTAACAAAAGCTTTGCGAACATGCTTAGAGATTACACCCTCAGGGAAACGTCTTTCGCAAGAATATCAGCTATCCTCCTCAATTAATTATCAAGTTTGCTTGGCGAGCAAATCATGAGGACACGGTGGACCAGAGCCTTGATCAAACTGATTTTTCTCTTCGTAGGGGCGAAAGAATCCCAACTTATATACAGGCCTGTAACTGTCGGTTTTCTGTATGAGTTGTACTAAACCGATTCTCTGTTCTTTTCACCAGACCTCTAAAAACGGTAAAGAGTCATTTTGCTCTTCCTCTATAGTGCATTTGAGGGCAGAATTGAGACTATTCAAATTCAGAAAAAAATCGCTTAATTCGTCACAAGATTTGAAGATGACAAAAGTGTCATCCACATACCACCAATAACGGAAAGGTTTAGTGAAGAGTAATGACTCCTGAAAGCATGAGAAGATATTGGCTAAGATAGGACCCAAAGGACAGCCCATAGCCACCCCGTCGACCTGCTGATACATTACATCATTAAATCTAAAGCAAACCGACTTGGCGGCTAATTCCATTAGTTTAAGGACAATATTCTCATGAAAAGTGGGAGGGGGTCAATGTGCTACGATAAAGCATGTCAGCACATATTTTAATGGTCTCCCCAAGGCGCACATTTGTGAACAAGTTATTAACATCGAACGAACATAGGAAGTTAGTTTGTGAATTACAATCCAGTTCCCGCATTGTAGAAGCGAAACGGAAGGAATCAGCAATACGATTAACTGAAAAGTTTTTTAGTACAGGTTCAAGGATCTCAGACAACTATTTGGCCAATTCGTGTTGAGGTTAGCCAATCATGCAAAAAATGGGTCTTAAATTCTTATGGATCTTAGGAAGCCCGTATATTCTAGGTCGCTGTGAACCCACGGGCCGGATCCTGTCATAAGTATCCTTGTAAATAAATTTCATCCTATGTAACTGAAGGAAACGTTTCTGTAGTTTCATTTGACTGTCCGAAGTATTGTCAACTGATATGTCGCCAAGCTTCTTAAATTTTGAATCATTGTTTAGAATATCCAATATTTTCCCGATATAATCATTCGAATTGAGAATGGCTACACCAGCACCTTTATCCTGCTTAGTAATATAAATATCCTTTTCAGACTACAGGAGCTTGGCAGCTTGATAATGGACCTTAGTCCATGAAAACTCACTAGTATTGATAGGGGAATTAGCGAACCTATGCGCCAGTTCAGCTAACCTTGCCTTAATATATAAAAATATTATCATTGGACCGTAGTTTATGATGTTTGAGCTGTGAGTTAAATATCTCGAATTTGGCAAAATTACTTTCTCTATCAATCCTAAGAGTGGGGGATGCCTACATTCACTCCCCTAGCTAATACAACTTTTTCATTGTGAGAAAGACTAGCACAAGACAAATTGAATACATGACGATAAACCTCAATCCTTGAACTATTCCTGGCGCGAATAAGAGCAACAATTACATTCGTAATACACTTCCATTGACTAGAGAAACAAACCTAAAAACGGATGATCAAGCCTTTATGTGCTTTAGACTAATTCTTCAACACAACATTAGCTACTTTTACTTTCTCTACCGCTCCCCTCGACCCAAGACTGCACCATAATAAACAAAGCAGTCTCCTTCGACACTAGCGCCCAAGTACATGTATTTGGTGACTTTAATATCCATCACAAAAACTGGCTTGGATTCTGTACTTACACAGATGCAGCGGGCAGCGCAACTCATAGCTTCTCTATATCTCACTCTCTATCACAAATTGTTACTTCTCCAACCTGTTTCCTTGATTAGGAAGAACAACACGCATCATTTTTAGATCTGTTTTTGATCACAGCCCACTTGGGAACGCTGATCATGCAGTGATAATGGTTGAAATCGCCCAAAACTCAAGACCCCAAACCGAAGAGCCAGTGCTCAAAACAACGAGATATTATAAAAAGGCTGATTGGGAAGCAATCAGTGATCTTATCAGAGACGCCCCATGGGGAAATATGTTTCTCTTCCTGCTGAACAGTGTGAAAACAAGACCACTGAATGGTTACAAAACTGCAATCGAAGCGCATGTTCCCATGCGGAAATTCTATAGCAAGCCCCACTCTCCCCAATGGTTTACTTCGACTTGCGCAACTGCCATTGCTCAAAGGCAGCATGCATTCCGCAGGTTTAACCGACATAAGTCCAGTTCAAACAGACAGAAGTACATAGAAGCTAGAAGTAACGTTAAGAAAGAAATAGCGACAGCTAAGAGGGAATTCACGGAAACCACTTCAAAACGCATCGAAGCACGAAAACTAGGAACTCGTGACTTCTGGAAAATCTACAACAGTGTAGTAAATAATGGGCAATCGAGAATTCCCCCAATAACAAACAATCACGAGGTTGTTTGCTCAGCAACCAAAAAGGCTAACATGCTTGCCAATCGGTTTGCCTCAAACTCAACACTGGACCCTTCCAACCACCCCCTACCTCAATTTCCTGTGCGGACAGACGCCACGCTAGACGATCTGAAAATCACCCCTGCAAAGATGCATGCTATCATAAAAAACCTCGACACTTAAAAAGCATGTGGACCCGATCTCATCCCAGCTGTGCTATTAAAAAAATTGCTCAGCCGAAGTAGCTCCAGTTCTCTCCAAACTCTACAATAAATGCCCTAATTAATCTTGCTTTCCAGGCTGTTGGAAAACTGCTTCTGTGGTACCGTATTCAAGCATTCTGGCGAAAGAACTGACCCATAAAATTATCGCCCTATTAGCCTCCTCCCACTTTTTGCCAAAATATTTGAGACCTTAATTAACCATGCTCTAGTCCAGCGCCCTACAGATGCTAAACTTCTGACCGATCAACAATATGGATTTAGATAAGCCCGTTCAACAGCAAACATCCTCACTGTAATCTCTGAACGCATATACCATTCACTGGACAAAGCGGGAGAGGGCAGAGCGGTAGCTCTAGATATATCTAAGGCTTTTGACAGTGTATGGCATGAGAGTCTCCGCAGGAAAATCAGATCATACGGTATCACTGGTAGAATACTTAACATAGTTAAATCCTTCTTAGATAAGAGAAAAATCCAGGTTGTCATCGACAGTCGTACATCTAAACAATATGATATAAATGCGGGAGTGTCCCAGGGATCTATCCTTGGACATCTACTGTTCTTGATATTCATAAATGACCTCCCCGACAAATTGCCTCTGAGATGGGTATATATGCGGATTACACCACACTCTGTAGCAGGCATGACAGGAAAACAAATGAACATATATCTAAAGAAATGGCAGAAACACTAGAGGATGACCTCCAATCTGTAGTGGAATGGGGACAAAAATGGATGGTCACGTTCAATGCCGCCAAGACTAAATTGGGTTTCATTCAATAATTACAAGAAACCTTCTCTACCACCTATAGCAATGGCCAACGACTCTTTATCTGAGAGTACGTCTTTCAAGCTCCATTGCTTAACGTTCACAGGAAACATGGGTTGGAACAATTACATCGAGGGCATTGCCAGGGCCGCTGCAAGGAAGGTGGGCTCTCTCTACCGTGCTAGAAAACTATTAACACCCGAAAGTGTCCTGTACCTCTATAGGGCAACCATTCGCCAATGTATGGAGTATTGATGTCATATTTGGGCTGGTGCATCGGCTACTAGTCTCTCGCTCATTGACAGGGTTCAAAAGAGAGTCGCAAATCTGATAAGCCTTAAACTGGCATCTAACGCTTCGGCCTCTGTCCCATCGACGAAACGTTGCATCCCTCTGCATGTTCTTCAAGTATTTTAATGGTGAATGCTCTGATGAACTGCAAGCACTTGTGCCCCCACTACGTGAACACCCTCGACAGACCCGACAAGCTGCAAAAGCCCACCCCACACAGTAGAGATCCCTAGATATAAAAGATCTTTCTACTCCGGTAGTTCCTTCCCCAGAACCGCTAGACTTTGGAATTCCATTCCAGGTCACTGCTTCCCCAACTGTACTGACATGCAGAAGTTCAAGTGCAACGTGAACCAACATCTTGCTGCCCAAATCCCTACATAGTACCCCAGTAGTTGTTTCCCCTGATAGTAGCCTCCTACACCAAAGTGCAAATGTGCCTTTTCTGGGGTTAAAATGTAATTTAAAAAAAAGCCATTTCTGGTTGTTAGAACGAACTTTATTGCAACGGAAATTATCGCTAGTTGTTAAATATTTCGAAAAACGTAATCTATCAAAAAAAGTAAGGTTTGACCACGCAACCGACCATAAACAGCGATATTTGCAACAGTTGAAACAAGGATGAGCTCAAAATTCCAACAATCATCCTATATAAAGGCACGTTCCAAGTTAATAATATTTCTAGCTTTAAATTTGAAAATACACCAAGAAATGTACCCAGAGGCGACATAGTTGTCCAAACAGGCCTTGAGAAATTCTATTTTGGCTCGAAGCGATATAGCCTTACCCTTAATTCGAACGATGTCATTTAATTTATATGTTATAGACTTTGAGTACCTACTCCGAATATATTTAAAAAGTTTTTTTGTGGTAAAAAAAATATTACAGTTTTTAAAAAGATAAGTGGAGTCATTAGAATTTAGGGGAAGATCGATGCAGGGAGAAAAAAATAAACACTAAAAATAGTCGAAAATAAATCGATTAAAATAAAAAAAGAAACTCGAGGTACCTTTCGTCTGACCCTTGTCAAGAGATCACATCGGAAGCGATTATAATAAAACTATTACACAATTGAAAAATTGAGGCGAAGAGAGGGGTGAAAAAAATTATAAAAGTACACGGGATTAATTAAATGAATGAATAACCCGTGATATATCGTCCATATTTCATCACCTGGAGGAAAAAATTTAAAAAAAGGAGTCATATTGGCACAGCATGTCCCCGCATGTTTTCGAAAGCCCAGAGGGTCTGGAATTAACACATTGGTGAACACATCTGGGCGTTCACAGAACACTTCCGAGCATTTTCGGAGCACATTCGTAGCTCACCTATTCATGAGTCATCAGTTAGTGCTCACTTGTATGACTATAAAGCATGTGGTGAAGCGTATTCGGATGGTTGTTTTCGCATTGTACACAAGGCCCGTTCCAAACAACATCTCAATATTTTGGAGGCAGTAAATGTAATAATGCGCAAACCATCGCTCTGTAGGCAAAAAAAGCTGTCGCATAAATTAGACCTGTTCAAAGAGATCTGATTTACCAGAAAGAGAAAACGTCTTTATTTCTTGTTTCTGCACTTCTTTGCAGATAAGTTAACTTTTTTATTTAATTTCGGTTCAGGTCCTTAATATGGACGATATATCCCGGGTTATTCATTCATTTAATTAACCACGTGCAGTTTTATAATTTTTTTCGTCCCTCTCTCCGCCTCCATTTTTCCATTGTGTAATTGTTTTATTTTAATCATTTCCTACGAGATTTCTTGACAAAGGTAGGACGAAAGGTACCACAATGTTCTTTTTGTTTCAGTCGAATAGTCTTTTGGCTAATTTTAGTGTCTACTGTTTTATACCTGAATTGATCTTCCCCCAAATATATATATATATATATATATACACATATATATATATATATATATATATATATATATATATAGTAGGTGACGTTTCCCGTGTAGTGAGACGTGCCGTTTCCCGCCATTGAATGATACTCCACGAATATTTCATACTTCTATATTTGTATTGTCATTGTAATCCGTGAGACCGCCCGATAAGAAGCTTCGTATTACTCCATGCAAAAATTTATTTAAAAATATGATATTTTACATTGCACTCTGAAGAATCTATCGTTTCTTTTATAAAGCTATTTAATATCAACTTCTTTCCAATTAACAGAACACAAAAAAACATTAAGACATTTACGTGCGTTATTTGAATCAACATATTACGCTCTGTCAACTTACCCAACGTAGAATTTTGACGGCCCGTTGTTCTATCATTGTTTCTAAGCGTCGACAGGGAATAATGGCTTTACCGATGATAGATAAATAAAAATAACGGGTTCGATTATCGATTATTGGTAGTTATCAGGTTATTGTGAGACAAAACTAAACTAAGGCCACTCCCAGACTGTTAATCCAGAAAGGATAAGCGCATCTGAAGAAACCTTTAACATCGGGATATTAGGAAAATTCGTAGGGAAGTCAACCGAAACAAAAACAACACCAGTGCTTCCATAGTCACACGAGCAGAAATTGCTCCAAAATCCAGGCAGGCCCGATGTAGTGTGTTGAATAAAATAGCAAGACACATCCAAACTATTCCAGAGCCTCCATTGAGCAAACAGCATAGGGAAAAACAATTACTTTGGCACAGAATTACAGATGAGACCCGTGCTACTCTTGACAGTCGAAATGGATGACCAAAGTTTGGAACTCGAACGGAACTCCAACTGCTTACAGATATCGTCGCCACCAAGGAGGCGGAGGCATCATTTTTAGGGTGGAATCATTGGGGATAAGTTGGTTGGACTATTCCGAGTTCCAGAAGGTGAGAAGTTACCAGCAATGCGTACACGGCCTTTTTGGATAAACATTTGTCACCATGGCTACCATTTTCACGTTGCTTTCAGATGATTTTTTGCATGAAAATGTCTCATTCCATTCTGCGAAGGCCACTGCAACCTTCCTTGAATCTATGGGCTTCTTTGGAGAAACCCTCATGAGCTGGCCACCGTGTTCGCCGGATCTTTACCCCATTGAACATCCCTTGTCAATAGTGAAAAGAGGTGTTTAGCAAATTACTTCAAAGGATGCACTGTGAAAGAAAGTAGTTGCTGTTACCGGAACCAGACCTCTTTTTCAGATCAAGCAATTGATTTCTTCGTTGGACAAAATATTGTTTTAAGTTATTTAAAAATGGTGGATATCTTGATAAATATTTAACTTATTTGAGTTTTCCTGTGTAGACACTGTATTTTTGCCCTAATACACCATTTTAAGAGACCCACAATAAAGCGATAGACAGTAGAAATTCCTTGATAAAGAACAAAATGTAATAACTTTGTGAATATCGCATGAATTTAAATATAATTTTGGGAAATAACTAACCATAAAGCAGTCATTATATTATACAATTTTTATTTTTAGTGACATATATTTAATGAAATATTGATAATGTACTAATCTGGAATAAAGCGTTTTGCGCAGTTATATATATATATATATATATATATATATATATATATATATGTGTGTGTGTGTGTGGGTGTGGGTGTGTGTGAGTGTGTGTGTGTGTGAGTGTGTGTGTGTTATTTGTGTATGTTGGTCATTTAAGTAGTATTTGTAAGCAAATTCTGTTAAAAATAACATGAGACTGTTTAATGATACTTTCTATTGGCTTTATGTTTTCATGTTTTTCTGATAAGTCAAGCTTTATATATATATATATATATATATATATATATATATATATACATATATGTGTGTTATTTTTACTATGTATATATATATATATATCCCTATACAGTAAGTGGGTTTTTGTGGCTCACTAATCAACTATCGGAATTAAATGATGATCAACGCATGCTTTACATTCTCATATTTTTATTGTCATCGAAATCGGTGAAATCGCTCCTTGTTTAATCAAATCGATCGATTGCCTTCTAATACTAGAGATCCCATCGCGGTACATTGGGAGGAAATTTCACATGCAATTCCGCTGTGATTAGTTCACAGTATGTTCAATTCTATATTGCACTGTAGAGCACTTACTGCTAATTTTATAAAAAATATATTTATATATAATGGCTTGAACTAAAGTTTAAAAAAAAAGCTAAAGTGTCATGCTGCAATCGAGCTTTAAACAGACGCATTGATATCAAACTCGCCCCACTCATATCAAAGATCATACTGTTGATTGCACACAGCGGACGCATTCGTTAATTCGCTGATAAAACTTATCAAATGCACGGGCTTTGCAAAAGTGGAAAATAGAATTGTTCTTTTTTTTAATGTTTTTCGATAATTATTCGGTAAAAATCCATCTAAGAACAATGTCCGACACATAGATACATTTTTCTAAAATTTAAAAAAATATTGACACAAATATTTTGAGTCCATAGGGTACGAACTCACTGACATGTAGACAAATACATTTTTTTATATAATAGCAGAGATAAAAATATTTGTTATCTACATCAGATACAGAATGTTTTCTTCTTTAAGGGTTTTAAATTTTTTTTTTACATAGGCATCACCACATTATCAAGGCCAAGAATCAACTCAAGGATGAAGGTTAAAGAGTGTACAATATAAATTGGACAATATAGTGATCATTAGTAATGAAAATTTGGTAAATTTGATAAGTTATATTGAACGGCTCATCAAAAACTTATTTACGTTAGACCTGAAGACAACCATATTGTAGTCAGCTGGAAAGCAGGAAAACGGAAGGCACAGATAAAGAGTGGGGGGAATTATTGATAGTGTTTACAGCTAGACGAGTGTTTCTTGTGAAATTTTGGCGAGGGCGGACCATAGATCGAAGCTCAGTCGAACACTTTCCATGTAAATAACGATACATCAGAGACAAACTTGCAACATCTCTTCTGTGAGATAGAGGTTGCAAGGAAGAGAAAAGGACATCCCCTACGAGGCTACGAAGTCTATTTTGAACTCTATCAAGGCAGGCCAAGTCCTTTCTAGCAGCTCCTGCCCAGATGTGGCAACAGTATTCTATCCTTGGACGTACCTGGCTCTTATATAGATAGAGAATAGCTACATATATATATATATATATATATATATATATATATATATATATATACGTGCGTGTGCGTTGACTGAGAGAGAGAAAAATAGCATACTCTTTAGTTTTCAATTAGAAAATTTTGTGCATTAGGACTTTTATAAAAGCTTTTCTTTATTTTTACTTTATATCCTTATTTTATCATGGGCAAATGATAAAATGAAGTAGTAATGTTTACTGTTAATGATAATACAGATATAATTAGGGGTATATATATATATATATATATATATTCATATCTTCAAATTAATTATCTAAACTTATTTTTGGATATATATATATATATAATATCTTTTGCCCTTAAAGTCTTAATTTCTATTTTTTAAATCCATTATTTTTTATGTTTTGATTTTTTTAATTTTACTTTAAACAGTTTTCTGCCACTATTCTTAACATTACCAATCAATATAATTATTATAAAAAAATTATCAGTATGAATCATCCATAATATCGCAGTCACCAACGTGTATTCCCCCATTACCTTCATTTTTAATTATCATTATCACAATTATAGTGGATTATTATATCTAAGCATTGAGATAAATTAATGATATAAATTTGGAGATGTTATTATTATTATTATTATTATTATTATTATTATTATTATTGTTATCATCATTATCATTGATAAGCATCTTTAAAAGCTTCGCATAGTAAATAAGTAAAAAAGCTATAATGTGAGATGATATCTTGGAGTGAGGGTGAGGGAGTGGAGGGGGACGGAGGAAAAGTCATGCCTTAGAATCACCACCAACAAATTATTTATGTTATCTCGTTTTCATTCGTCCTTTTTTTTCCTGTCTTCATTCTTCCTTTATTTCTTCTTTTTTTTCTTTTTTTCAACGTTGCATATTTTACTTTTCTTCTTTGTTGTATAACTTTTCACAAATGTACGTATGGATGATAGTTGTGGGTGTAAATATGCAAGAAGGTACCATATATTGTACATTTACCGACAACGTACATGAATGCTAGTCAAATTCCAAGCATTTTTATAACTGAATAACCCCGATAAAATATGAATCCTCTTTACACATAGATATGTCAAATTCACATTTATCTGCTGATTAAACTGATACACACTAGTATTCTTATTTAGGGAAGCCATCACACACGCATTATTATTCTTTCAAGTCTCCCACTACCTCTATCACAATCTTTGACCGCACCAATCTTTTCCAATTCATTTATATATATCAACAGACACTCACATCCGAATCCTTATAGAGTCTTATTTACATATCAACTAAATGTTATTTTTCACATTTTACAGAACCTCCTTAAATTTGTGGCAACCTATCACTGCTTATGTAGAAGCAAATGTGATATATATATATATATATATATATGTATATATATGTGTGTGTGTATGTGTGTGTATATGTATATACGTATATATATAATGAGTAAAATGATGCATAATTTATAATTAAAAATTCTTATCAAAAAAACAAAATCAATAAATTGAACGATTGTTTCGGAAACGATGTTTTTATTGAGATGGGCAATACGTCTTAAACAATAATTTCATCATTTGATATAAAACAAAGTCTCCTCATCAGCGTTGGTGGGGGTTTAAAGACACCAAACATAAAACTAGCATTTTTTAAGTAACGCAAATATATCTGGAAAATATATAAATATAAAGAAAAACAGTTACTTATTTTCATGTTGATAAATAAAGTAAAATAATTAAATAAAATAAATTCGAGTGGAAAAGTAAAGTTAAGATGGGATATATTTAATATTTATAATAAAAATATATATACCTTTTATTCGCCCGGCTTTAAAGCCCGAAAGTATCATAGTCAATTCATTCATTTGTATGATGTTAAATGTAGTTTATGAATGGTTGAAATTGTGATGCATACAAACTTCAAAGGAAACGCTAATAAAAGTAATATTTCCAATTTAATATCGTTAGGAACTCTATATTTGAATTTAAATTAAATAATGTATTTATAAAGAGATAACTGCCATTTTGGAAAAATGATACTCCAATAAAAAATGAAGAAACTTTTATTGTTCAAAGGGAGGTAACCACACACACACCCACCCACACACACACACACAAACACACACAAACACACAGCCACACACACATATATATATATATATATATATATATATATATATATATATATTTGTGGTTACTATGCCAAACCTTCCTCAAAAAATAATTAGTTCTAATAGTAAAAAAATTAATAAGCATCAAAATACAATTATACAAAATATAGCAGACTGTAACTGTAGAAGAAAAAAATAAATGTCCCCTACAAGGCTCATGTAAAATAAAAAAAAATGTAACTTATAGCTGCACAGTATCTAAACCCCCAAATATACATGACTCTATTAGCAACCATAACTCAACCACCCGATTAAATAATGACACCAACTTTAACCAATTTACCAATCAATTACAAACCAACCCACCATATAATAATCCAACACCAGATCTACCGGAAAATAATCACAATAAACAAGAGGCAATATATTTTTGTTCCACATCTGGCCTAATAAAACATAGAATTTCAACGCACAAATATTCTTTTAAAAATAACTCTCTGTCAAACCAAACTACTTTATCCAAGCATATTTGGCAACTCAAGAATAACAATATTTTTTTCAAGTTGAAATCGCAAGTAATTGGATCTTGCAAACCATATAAACCAGGAGATAAATTCTGTGCACTATGTACAACAGAGACCCTAAAATTTTGAAAGATTAAGATATAAAAATACAACAAACCTATTAAATTCAAGAGAGGAACTAATCTTCACATGCAGTCATAAACGTTGGTTTAAATTCAATAAATATAAACCACATTAAGTCATTAAAAATTACTTATTAGTATTGAATAGTAAAATTAAACGATATCGTGAAATGATTATCAATAATTTATTTTTCAAAAATATTATTGTTATTATTAATTAATCTGATATATCGACCATTATTATAGATTATTAAAATATATTCTTAACATTAACCTATGATATATTTTAATTTAAATAAATAAATAAATTATCAGATATTAAATTCAATAATTTAAAAATAGATTACAATATTGTTTTATTATTCCGTAATAAATTAAGTTAGACTAATTATCTCCCTTGCATTCTTTAATTAAAGAAATATGACTAATTATCTTCCTTGCATTATTTAATTATACAAATAATATTATCTTCCCTTTTCTTTCGAGTTTTAATTTTAGCGTTTTTTAATCGAACGTATGCTAACGGATATAAAATATTCCATTAGCGTTCCTTTTGAAAAATTATCATTTCATAAGCTGAAAAGCTATAACAAACATCTATATGAGTGCTTTGGCCTTAGTTCCTGATTTCAAAAGGCGAAAAATTAAAAGGTAAATATTTGTATGTATATTTATATACATATATATATATGTGTGTGTGTGTGTATTTATATATATATATGTGTGTATTTATGTATATATGTATGTATATGTGTATATGTATATATGTGTATGCGTGTATATATGTATATATATATATGTGTATGTGCCTATGAGTTTTATTAGAAATATATTATTATGATATTGTACTTAAACCAAATTTAGATTTATAATTTTACTCTATTTTATTTCTATCTTTAACCCATATTAATTTTCTTATCAAGTAAATCCATACCTTTATTTTAATTTTTTCCAGATACATCTGCCTTACTTTTAATGCTAGGTTTATTTATGGTGTCTTTTACATATACTAAACCCCCTTCCCAATACTTTGCTGATGAGGAAACTTTGTTTGTTAAAAACACTATATGTGCAAATTATTGTCCGTAGCTTGATGGCTACCACAATAGACATATTGTTTTCCGAAAGGATCGTACAAATTATTGATTTTGTTGTTGTTCCTTCTTATGAAACGGATTTTTAATTAAATTATAATTTGATTTTTAAATTATCAATCACATTACTAAATATTAAATTAGCTCTAGGATATTTACATATCGAGCTTATTATATATCTAAATTACAACGAGCACTTTTTCTTTCCGTGTATTTTAATTAAACTAGTAATTTTACTATTACATTAAACTACACTCTGCTCTTTAGACTATTGTTCTAATCTCCTTCCAATTATATATATATATATATATATATATATATATATATATATATATATATATATACTAAACCACCCGTGACCCGTTGGGTCATCATATTATATTAGCTATGGAATTCATGTATGATACTTGTGACGTAAAGAAAATATTTTTTTTTACATAACAGAAACATTTCTATGAAAGTATATTAAAATGAAAAAAGAATATAGATAAATTCTATGAGTCGTTCTGTTTATTATAATTGATTATTTTGGAAAAAAAATACAGTTACTGAATTATAAGTGGTTGGCCATACTTATAGGTAAATATGCACTGAACAGATACTATAGTAGTTATTATAGTTAAATTAAAATATTTATATATTTGCTTTTTTATATCGTTCATTTCTGTATTACGTTTAGCTTGTTTTAAACCCCACTCTTCCCATGTTAAATAATAATTTTGAAATAATAACGTTAATCTTTCAGCGTCCCAATTGTTCTTTTGTTTTGTTTTTTTCGCGTCTAAATTATCCAAAAAACAATTGTTAATACTGTCTGTTCTTTTTACGTCGTTCATTTCTGTATTACGTTTAAGTTATTTTCAACCCCACTCTTTCCATGTTAAATAATAATTTAGAAATAATAACGTTAATATATCAGTGCGCAGGTCAAAATCTGCAAAATAAGCGATTTGTGTTATTTGTTTACGTTGTTATGGGTTAATGTTTATGCGCGCATGCGCAACCGGATGTTATAAACCGGACAGTGGGTTACATGCATCGCTAAAAGATCATTTGAGTTTTATAATTACATATATATATATATATATATATTATATATATATATATATATATATATATATATATATATATATATATATGAACAAACAGTTAATGAAATATGTTAAAAAACACTTTGAAATGAGTTAAAACATATTTAATTTGAAAAGGAAACGGTAGATAAATGGATAGTTCTTAATCCGCGGAGTTTCGAAGAAATACTCTCCTTCTCATCAGAGGGTAGGAATTAGCAAACTGCAGGATCGGATTTTTAAGATGGCAAAACTAAAGTATATTATAAATATTGAAGAGTAAATATCAAGCAGATGTAAAACCTCGATAAAACCAAATAGAAAATAGAGCTTACATTAAGAGGGAATATGGCGAAGAAAAGGTGCATTCACGTTATTGGATATTTCGTCAAATACTTTTGCAAACAACTCCAATCCCGGATTTTGATAAATTCTACTCTCTGATGAGAAGGAAAGTATTTCTTCAAACCTCCGCGGATTATGGACTATCAACTTATTTTGTGCTTCCTTTTTAAAATTAAATATGTTTTAACTCTTTTTCACAGGGTTTTTTAACATGTTTCATTAACTACTTGTTCTTACATATCTATATATACAACGTTTTTATAATAAATAAATGCATGTATCTATTTATTTATGTAAAAACGAAATATTTAAATAGTAAAACATTTTAAATCATCTACGTTTTTAAATCAAAGTACCACAACTATTTTACAAAAATGTTATATTACACAAAATGTAAATACATTAGCAATTGTTTTCCTAAGATGTTTAATTTAATTCTAGAAAATACATTATTTAATTATTGTTAGTTAGGTACATTTTTAAGAAGACACATTTTAAAATATCATTTGCAACGCATGTGTATAAAGAGGCGGACTTGAACACCTCGACTTGATTTGTATTGGTCATTGATTAGATCGAAACAGGATTACGGTAATTTTATACTCAAATCAGTGGAAAATGCCTACACAAACATACTTAATCCAATTTACCAATGACGCCGGAGGTTTGTACTTGGAACATTTCCATGATAGTTTGTATGCAAAGGTTAACGAAGCACCTGCAAATATACAAAACTATACAAGAGCGCTTTAATAATATTTCAAATAGAAATCGTGCTTATCTAACCCCACATCGTTTTACCGATTTAAATAGTTTTTTTTTTCTATAGTTATTTTGGATGAGATCATTAAACGCATAACTACGGCTATTTTTTGCGACCTAAATACAAAATTAGACATAATTTGATAACACATATATATTAGTATGTGTCAATTTTTCGTTTTTGTTGAAGCTTTTTGGAGGGGGCATTCTGGACATTTGACAATTCAATCATATGGCAAAAATTGCAGAATTATATTTAAAATAAGTAGACGTACAAATATTAAATAAGAAACAAAGCTTTACTTAATGGAATCAAATATAATATAATGTAATATTATTACGCATCACTTCCTGAGTATTTAATGTCAATAAAGAAAATCTTAATCTTCTATTAATTACGATGAACCATTAATGAAGTAATTAAGATATTTCTAATGTTTGTTGTTTTAAGTTGAGTAATTCTAGCAGATAAAACAAAGAACATATGCAATAACGTAAAACCGGAAAATAATAAATAAAACATATTCAAACTGTGGAGTAAAAGATAAGGCTTACCGCAAACACGTGCTCGTGTCTGTTTGTCCTGTCGTCAGAGAAGGGAAATAAAAAGAAGATCCACGTGATTTTTTGGTGCGCCCGGACACCATAAAATCAAGTTGGTGGGGGAGAAGAGTGAGCAGAAGCGTTCAGACCTGTGTAGAATGAACATCATCTGATTTTTCTGAACTTGTTTACATTGGACTTGAAGGCAATGATATTGTAGCCAGTCAAGGAACTAGCAAACAGAGCAGTATTTCATATGTTGGCAGTTGTAACAAAGAAGGATTCAGACCTGTGTAGAGTGAACATCATTGTGCGACTCGCCAGACTTCCGATTCACACATTTTCTGAAACATACACACTTAAAAAAAAGTTCAGACTTTAATTACGTTTTATATGCACACAACGTAATTTAAAATGGCGTTAGATGCTCTCGCCTTTTTAAAGAATTGAAAAGAACATTTACAAGCCCTTCATCTTATTTTACTACAGTCGAAGTTTTCAGAAATGTAGGGTGGAAGCCTTCCTATGAGAAACACTTAATCTCTGGATGAGATTCATAGATATTCGAAGTGTCTATTCCAGCAATACGTTTTCCACTAAAGAAAATGAGTTCGTGAAGAAGTTTAAAACAAGTAATCTTTTTCTAATTAGACAATATAAATGTCATAATATTTATTTCTTGTGGTTTCTAATCTTACTGGATTTGAGGACAACAATTATTCTGGTCTGGTGGAGGTAACATAAATTGGAGAATGTGCATCATCTTTTGTATAAACATGTGTGTATGTGTGTGTGTGTGCGTGTGTGTAAGCGATACCGAGATCTTATTTGGGTCGTGAATCCTATTTGATATGGAATATTTAGTCAAGGTTTAATTCTAGGAAAAGTTTATTAATTTCAGGTTATCTTTCCATGACTCTTGCAGTGAGATCATAGACACTAGTAGGCATTTAAGCGCTCGTCTTTTCTAGTTGTTTTTTTTTTACTTCACTGGAAATCTAAGAATATAATGGGCCCCCATCCTGGCGCATTGACCTTTTTTTCTATGCATACATCGGCATGCAAATGCCCCATTAAAGTCTTCTTTTTTTTTCTTAAACACTGAAGTTGTACAGAAATTGAGAACATAATTTCCTTCTTCCAAAGAACCCATTTTAAAATATTATAGAATAACTTTATCTCTGGTGCGTTTGTTTTAAAAAAATCTCAGTACAAAGATGGATAGTATCCCAGTATGAGTTCAGTTCCTTTCCTCTTCTATATTTCTCTGTTAAATTTTACTTCAGTGAAATCTCTCAAAAATAAGAGGCGCTTTCCTAGGGAACAACACTTGATCTCTATATACGATACAAAGATATTCGAATGATCGATTAAAGTTCTACTTAGCCTTTAAAAACTGACTTGGTAAAAATTTTGAGAACATAAATTTCCTCTCGCATATTGACCATTTAAACATGTTCTAATATAATTTCTTGTAGTCTATTAGTCTTACTGGATTACAGGCCGAGCATTCTCTGGCGGAGTATTCAACTTCATGCTATTACTTGAGGTAACAAAACCCATAAATGATGCATTATTGCTCGTTAAAGCGAGGGTGGCTTAGCCGTACGGAGATCTTATTTGAGCCATTAATACTATGTGATTTGGAATATTTATTCAGAGTTTACTTGTAGAGGAAAGTAAACTCCTGTCTGGCAAGCTTCTATATAGAGAGATTGTTGACATTCAAGGATAGTCTCCAGTTAACGCTCAATCTCTCTCTCTAGTTGGCATTCAAGTGTTTAGATGTTGACGATTGTGAGAAATGCACACATCACCCTTAAAAACACGGAACATTGGGAGTATGTTATTAGCTTATGAGCAAATACAAACCAGTAGTTCTCGTATTAGTTTCCAGTTACGTGATTAATATAAAAATCCAAGAGCAGGCCTATTTGCAAGATAGACGAATTCAAATGACAATAATTAATCTATCTTTTCTATACATAGATTACGAACAGTAAAATACATAAAAATAAATAAAACTAATATTGAAAGGTATCTGCCTCAATAGAAAAAATGTTCAACAAAATGCTTAAGCAGAATTTTGCTTTGGTTTGGTAGTTTTGTTTTACGGCATATCAACCCTTTACAGGTTATTTAATGCCGACTCCAGTGATTTTGAAGAAAATTTTTTGTAATGCCGACTCCAGTGATTTTGAAGAACACTTTTTTTTTAATAGAATACATTTTTTTTCAAATCGGTTTCAATTTAACCCATAGTGTGAAGCCTAACAGGTACTACTACTCCGGTTCAAGATGGACCTGAGAGTAATGGCAAATAAAGGGTGGATCCACACTCCCCAAATCCCGCAAGCTGGGAGGCCTCACCATCGGATATAGTTTAACGTCATATCCAGGACGCCAGAATTTTGCTTTAACGAAAAATATTGATTAATATCAAAATAAAAATATTTATTTTAACTCAATAAGTTATGACTTATGCGCTAATAAAATATAATTGATAGATTGTTGCATTTTTAAGATTTAGAAATACAATAGATTGTTATATTAATTGAAATTTTTTGACAAAAAATGAATTGAACTGAGTATAACACACTAGGAAAAAAGGTAACAATATGTGAATATATTTTGTAAAAATAAAAAAAAACATTTATTTAGTGAACCGATTTTAAATCATTTTAAGTGCCAAAAAATACATCGATTGAAAAATCTAAAATCTAAAATCAGTAACTTATCAATAAATTTTATGATTGTAAAAAATTATAAAATTAATTTTAATTTGCAAAAGATAAAACGACATCGAAGAAAATCCCAAATCAGGAAATTATTAGTAGATTTCTTCATTATTAGAATTATTATATTTTTTATTATTGTAACATTTAGAAGAATAATATTCTATATTTAATTCTAATAATATCTTACACATGAATTATTTACAATGTAAATGTAATAAATACATTAAATAAATACAATAAATACAATGAGAAAATAAATAATATTTTTTTTATTTATGTTTATCAACAATATTTACAACAACAAAACAACTAATATTATTATTTAATAAACCACACAAAAGATAAAATAAAAACTAAAATGCTATTATTAGAAATATTGGTTTCATTGACAATATTTTATGTGTTATTCTTATTACTAGCAATGCCGGTATAATGCCACACATCGACTATATTCCAAGTATGCATAGCAGCTGCTTTTAATTTGAAATTTGTATCAGAATAGTGTTTTGCATTAAAATTCATAATTTCAGCATTGTTTCGCCAAAAAGTGCATTGTTGAAATCTATTTATTTGAACACCTAAATATTTCACTTAAGTACAAAAAGTTCTTACATTTTCTTCAAGTGCTCAGTAATTTCTTGAGATTCACTACAATTGTTGAGCGCTGAAGAGTCAGTTTTGGGCAAACTTTTATATTGCTGGCGACCATCAGTAAAATGAGGTTCAATAGTCATCTACATTGGATGTTTATCAATCGGCACAGTTTATAATTAACGCACAACGTTAAAAGTGCAATTGCATACAATATCTTGAGTCTGTGGCAGTGCATTTCGTGTATTTTTACATATTTCAGTGTTTTTCTTTCAAAATTGAGTAATTGTTTCACACTGTCAGGGCTATTGTTTATTCTCAAATGCAATGACAGCATCTTGTTGGTCACTACTAAAACACTTCAAATCGATACTCTTAGATCAACTATATTGTGAGTGCCAGAACAAGCAATATTCTCAATTGCTGAATTGAACAATCAATATTTGCTTCTAATGATGTTAGAGAACAAAAAAGGTAAATTGTCGAAGGAATGGTGCTAGTGAAACAAGGCTTTCTCTCGTTGAGGTACAAATTTTCCAAGTATTTTTCCTAGCCAGTTTCTCTCCCCTTTCTCTATCCATACGTTTCACATAATCAGAATTCGTCTCACATACCCCCACTTCATTGGCCACAACCTTAAGCATGCATCCTCACTTCTAACCACATGCTCATTCAATGACATTTCCTCAGTTCTAACATGATCTTTTACACTTTTCAATCCTCTCCCACCGTCCATCTTCTTTCGATAAAGCATCGCTACGCTACTTTGAATGTGGAATATACCAAATATTGCGAAAACCTTTTTTGTTTTGATATCCATGGCAGGCAAATTCTTGTCATACCATTCTAAAAGTCCCGCACTGCATCTCAAAACATTGATTGCCCAGCGTTAACTGCTTTCATTAGGTTTCCTCCACACAATTTCGACTTCGCAATTTGTTTCACTCTTCTAACATACTCCTTCTTGACTTTCTCTTTCATCCTTCTGTTCATGATACCTATCTATGCCATAAGCCTTTCTGTAATCGATCCTTGCTACGCTCAGATTCCTCTTCTTCTTCGCATCCTCTATAAGGCTTTATCAATTAGTAGTTGCTCTTTGATACCTCTCGAGCCTTTCCGGCACTCTTTCTATTCGTCAGGAAAATACCATTACTCTCAAGATGTTCATAAATTTTCTCCGCAAAGATTCTAATCAACAGTTTCCACATCAGTGGCAGACATGTAATTGGTATATAATTATTGGCATCTGTTCCCTTTTGCAGGATCTTTCTTAATCAGTGTGGTTTTCCCCTTCAAAAGTTCATCAGACACATCTCCCGACCCTACAATCTTTGCAGGGCAGCATCTGTTGGGAGATAAAGGCATGCAAACTGTTTAAATCAGAAACGCATCACTCCATCTGGACCCGGTTTATTCCAATTTTTTATCCTTCGTACCATAACGTCATCGGGCCATAACGTCATCGATGGTTATCTCAACGTTCTTTATCTGCTGCATTTCTAATAACCTTTCTCTGACCTCTCCCAACCAGCTAGCCTTCTTATTATATCGCGCTTCGACGGACTAAATCGCACTCCAGAACTTCCTGCCATCTTTTGCACTAGGAGTGTTGTTGTTTCTCGCATTTTTACTACCATTTAATTCTTTATACAGCTGAGGCTGATTGTTCCGGAAAAGGTTGTTCTGCCGAAACACAACACTTTTTCCAACAAAGTTCCGAATTTTCATACCACCAGTGTGGATTGTCTCTTTCAACATTGTTAGAATGCTCATAGTTCCCTTTTACAGCAATCTATACTTCCTTTCAAGCTCGTTCTTAGCTTTCTACCCTAGTTTCACTCCTTTTCTTATTTTTTCGATTCTACCTATATCTTTCCGCCACCGTTTAATACTTTCTTCAAGCCGCCTCTGTCAGTATGGCCTTCTATCCTTCATTTCTCTATTTTTCTTCTGTATTAAGCCAAAACGATTCGCAATAACGTATGATGCTGCATACAGAGGCCTGTTAAGTTCCGTAATCGATATGTTCTTCCTTATGATGTTGTGTATTACTCCTTGAACTATGTTTACCTCGCTTTTCACCTTCCACCTATAACTACTCTTCATAGTTGGAATCTCTCTGATATCGTCTCTAAGAAGAACCTCTCTTAACCTCTGAAATATTCATTTTTCTACAGAAGTCAAAGTTCGAACTTCATCACCACTTCTCCATACATCTGCTCCTTTCAATGGTTCCATTCTCTCAGGGTCAATGATCGCACCGGCCTTAGATCCTTCAAACTCCTTCTCATCACTTCCCCTAACTATAGGATTCCATTCCTCCTCAGTTTTCCGCCTCCCATCATCGCTAATATTTCCCTTCTGCACTTCCACTTTCTCATTTCTTTCATCAGAGCTAGTTTCATCAATTTTACTTTCATTATTCATTTTATTCCTAACAATCCGTTCAATCTCTTCTCTTGTACTCACTGAAAGTTGATTGTTTTTTTTTTAATTTGTTTTAACTGGGATACCAAACTCGCGACACTTCTAGCTCCTCCTCCTCCTCCTCCTCCTCCTCCTCCACCACCTCCCGATTCCCATTCTTCCTTCACTTTTCGGATATATCCACCAGATTTGGTACCTCTACTTCTTACCAAGCATTCCCACAGTACTCTTCTTTCCTCATCCGTCCATGTTTTTTGATATTTCCTATTCCAACCCCCTTCGTGTCTGGGGACCCTCTCTGGCAATTCTCACTCCCCCTATATCCAGCCACCTCTTCAAAATTTCAAACAGTTTAATGATGACGACATGACCCATCCTGTCGACCAATAGGAGACCTACCGGACGTGTGGCCGTCGCAAGATATTCCAGCCTCATTCACGTAATTATTTTTAATATTTTGATTTGACATTCTCCCTTAAATGGGGTTAGTGAATTCTAGGTTACACCACCACCGATAGTTTTCTCGAGACATCATCTCTAGGAGGGTTCCCCACCAAGGTTAATGAACCCCTACCGACCTTTTTCCTCCACCACCACGACTATTACTATTACCACCACCAACAGCAACAATAGAAACACAATCTACAATGATAATTGTAACAATAATATCGGTAGTAATATTAATAACAGTAACAAGAACAATAGCGATGAGAGCAAAAACAACATCTACGATCACAGCTAATGTAATAATAAAAACATACCATTGCTACTATTGCAACTATTAGTAATAATAATAGTAATAATTGTAATTACCAATAAAGTAATTTTTCTCCCTCTTTCTTTACTTTTTCCCCTCTTTCCCCCTTTTTTTGAATTATTCCCTTTCTCTTTTTCTCTCTAGTTTAAGTCACAGAAAATGTCATGTATTTTCCTCAGCGACCACGACAATGACAAAGCACAAATTTACACATTTTTACGAGTAAATATAATAAACAAATTGTGTACGTATGAAAAGACCCTCTTTTTTTTCGTATTAATTCAGACAGTCCCAAATAATAGCATGTATGTTTTCCACTGCAACCACGACGATCTCAAGGCAGAAATTTAAACAGTTTTACGAGTAGATATCTCACTACTGATGCAATTCTCTATCTATATAAAAGCCAAGTACGTCCAAGGATGGAATACTGTTGCCATATCTGGGCAGGAGCTGCTAAAGACAGCCTATCCTGCCTTGATAGAGTACAAAATAGACTTCGTGGCTTAGTGGGGGATGCCCTTTTCTCTACCCTGCAACCTCTCTCCCACAGAAGAGAAGTTGCGAGCCTATCCTTGTTTTATCGTTATTTCCATGGCAGGTGCTCGTCTGAACTCCAATCACTGCCCCCCTCGCCAATCTTTCACGAAAAACACCCGTCTAGCTGAATTCACTGTGAAAACTTTCTCCACTCTATATCTGTGCCTAAATCAAAACGTGGATTCCATGAACAAAGCTTCTTTCTTAGAACTGCACGCCCGTGGAACTATGTTCCGTCTGCCTGCCTCCCACCGGACTACAACTTGGATGTCTTCAAGTCCAACGTAAACAAATTCCTAATGAACCGCCCCCTTAAGTAAACACTTCATCAAATCTCCACACTGACGTAATGTACTTGCAATAACCCTTATCCCTGAGTTGCTTCCAGGCCTTGGTAAGTGGTGATCACTGTGTAAAAAAAAAGAGTAAATAAAATAAACAAATCCTGTACACACGAAAAGCCTCTCCAGAAAAAAAGGTTCTCTTGTTATTTTTTCGTATTAATTCTGACAGTCCCAAATAATGGACATGCATTTTACCTCTGCAACCACGACGATCTCAAGACACACATTTTAACATTTTTACGAGTAAAGAAAATGAACACATCCTTTCCTTACGAAAAGCCTCTCTGGAAAAAAAAAAAGCTTTTCTTGTTTTTTTTTTTTTCGTATTAATTCAGACAATCCCAAATACTGGCATGCATTTCACCACTCCAGCCACGACGATCACAAGGCACAAATTTTAACATTTTTACGATTAAAGAAAATAAAGAAATCCTGTACATACGAAAAGCCTCTCCAGGAAAAACACACGCTTTTTTTTTCGTATTAATTCAGACAATGGCATGCATTTAAAAAACAATAATAATGATAATAATGATAATAATAATAATGATAATAATAATAATAATAATAATGACACTACTGCTACTACTACTACTACTACTACTAATAATAATAATAATAATAATAACTTAATCTGGACCGTTCATAGGATGGAAGACAATAATAAAACACTTTAATCAAAAGGCGATGAAACTAATGCCAACACATTACTTGTCGATTCCATGTAAAAGAGTAAGGAGGAGGAAAAAAGGCTGATAAACAAGACGACTGCGTAGAAAGCATATAAAATGCTGGAAAAACTACATAAATCAGCATACAGAAACATTGATGACCGTAGTGAGAGACCGCCAAGAAGAGCAATGCTGGAAACCATAAATGATAAAAAAAGAGAAGCAGGAAGAAAAAAAAGCTACATAGATTATTCACCAGAATAACAAAAGAAGATACTCCTAAAAACACTTTGATTTAACTAAGAAAAGGGCATATGAAAAGAGAAACAGAATCCCTAATTAACAGATACACAAGACAACGCGATTATTACTAACTACATTAAAGTCAATATAGATAAAACAAATAAAAACAGTAAATTAAGACTTTGTCGGCAAAGAGAATTAAAAAATAAACCACAAAATAAGTTAATGCAGAAACTTGTCCAAAAGGAATATAAGAACAGGCGCGGCCGAATGAAGAAGGCAGATCACTTGGAGCTTTGTAGACGACACTACACCTCGAACATGTGGCAAAAGGTTCAAACACAGACCGGAGAACGTCCAGAAAAGCGAAAACCACAAAGTCATTTAGGACATTGAAATATAAACAGCTACATAAAACAAAACGACAAGACGAGACTTCGTAATAATTAACAACAATGGACGGGTCTGAGGAGTTATAGATAGGAAACATAGGGTGAAGATCAAAGCACACAAAGGAATATGGAACTTAAAAAAACCATAACAATATCATTAATTATAGGAACACTAGGAACAGTCTACAAGAATTTGGAAAGAGAGAAATCTGAATCAACTGGAACACCTAGATTATGTAACGGGCGGTAATTCTGAAAACAGCTGAAATCTTAAAAAAAAAAAAACTCTCGATGCGATACGTGCAACAAACACTTACCAGACATAGTTGTGGAAGAGTCAAGGAGAATAGAAACACTGAGGAGAGAACGCACTTACAACTCTTCCACGAGATTCGTGCGAAGAAGTCTAGGGCAATAAGGAGGTTTATTTTCAGCCACATTCCAGTGAATGCCAACGGCCATTGCCATCAACAAATCAATAATAAGCGACTGCTGTGATAAGGCAAAGTCATTTATTTTTTCACGTCAAAGGAGGTGGCGAGTACTAAAAATCTGTTGAGACGTGCTTTATCAATACTCAAGAGAACACTACAAGTTGTTGTTAGTGAGTATATCTTGATAATGAATTGTGCGAGAAATCTTTGTCAGTACAATTTATTATAATAATAATAATAATAATAATAATAATAATAATAATAATAATAATAATAATAATAATAAATGAGGAAATCGGCAAAGTCTAGAATCAAAGAGAAGCTTAAAATTTTAAAACGCATGCATTGATAAAAATTAAAAAAAAAACAAAAAAACTGAACGCGATTCCTAGAACGCGGAATCCAATTCACATAAACTACGAACGATTGTACCTATTTACTATGCCTCCCCACGGGACAGAGTTAGACACCAGGGTCGTTTTTTAACGTGGAGAAAAGGTACAAAGATAAAAATTGTCTCAGTCGTGAAGGATTTCTCCTCCACCGAAAGAGAACAAGAAATAGAAGTGCAGCATCTGAAGAACAGATGGTATTTATTTGCTCCCTCACCGAGCAAATAAGGCACAAGGCCGATTTTTAATGTGAGGAGTGAAGGGAGAGGGAAGGGGAAAAGGGGACCAGCTCCCGAGAGGTGGGAAATGGGAGCTGGTTAAAGGTCAGGCATGTGGGGTTGCCCCCACATCTGGTCTTTGCTAGTCATAGCTAGTCATAGCTTGCAGCATCTGCCGGAACAGATGGTATGTATTTGCTCCCCCACCGAGCAAATTAGGCACAAGGCCGATTTTTAATGTGAGGAGTGAAGGGAGGGGGAAGGGAAAAAGGGGACCAGCTCCCGAGAGGTGGGAAATGGGAGCTGGTTAAAGGTCAGGCATGTGGGGTTGCCCCCACATCTGGTCTTTGCTTGCAGTATCTGCCGGAACAGATGGTATTTATTTGCTCCCCCACCGAGCCAATTAGGCACAAGGCCAATTTTTAATGTGAGGAGTGAAGGGAGGGGGAAGGGATAAAGGGGACCAGCTCCCGAGAGGTGGGAAATGGGAGCTGGTTAAAGGTCAGGCATGTGGGGTTGCCCCCACATCTGGTCTTTGCTAGTCATAGCTAGTCATAGCTAGTCATAGCTTGCAGCATCTGCCGGAACAGATGGTATTTATTTGCTCCCCCACCGATCAAATTAGGCACAAGGCAGATTTTTAATGTGAGGAGTGAAGGGAGGGGGAATGGAAAAAGGGGACCAGCTCCCGAGAAGTGGGAAATGGGAGCTGGTTAAAGGTCAAGCATGTGGGGTTGCCCCCACATCTGGTCTTTGCTAGTCCTAGCTAGTCCTAGCTAGTCATAGCTTGCAGTATCTGCCGGAACAGATGGTATTTATTTGCTCCCCCACCGAGCAAATTAGGCACAAGGCCGATTTTTAATGTGAGGAGTGAAGGGAGGGAAAGGGAAAAAGGGGACCAGCTCCCGAGAGGTGGGAAATGGGAGCTGGTTAATGGTCAGGCATGTGGGGTTGCCCCCACATCTGGTCTTTGCTAGTCATAGCTAGTCATAGCTTGCAGTATCTGCCGGAACAGATACTACACTTTGATCTTGTAAATAACAGTTGAAGTAGAAATAGAACTAAAATGACTTGGGCCAATGGAATTGAAACTGCTTTAACTTCATGGACTTCTTCCTTTCAGAAAACAATGAGAACACACATGTGCAGTAAATAGACAAAGCCAATATCACACGGAATTTTTGTAATGCATGTTCATGGTAAAACTGCACCTATCGGACCTCCATTATAAAGGTTCGGAGAGTACTAGAAAAACGCAATGTAACGTATTGCAAAGGTTAGTAAAGATAAATTAATGGTAAACCAATGTTTAGATGATACAAAAGTATTTTTACGGAGAGTTTTAAAATTAGAGAAAGGCCTTCTGAAAAGACTCTTATTTATGGTCAGTGAGAATTTACTGAAAATGCTTTACATGATAATACTACACGGAGTGATGCGTATATAATCTTATTACATACAACACTTTTCAGGTTGTCATCGTCATCACATTAATTCTCACATACATATGAGGCTTCTTTTTATTGGAAGAATTAATGGTTTCAAAGTGTGACGAATTAAATGAATCAGATATTTAAATTAACAAGTGAGAGCTGCGTTAATGAGAGAGAAAGGAAGAGAAGTGGGTAGAGACATAGACGACTTACATTGTATGTCGACCAACCTCCATTGAGTTTTTAAAGGGACGATAAGAATTAGTCTGGCTGCGTCGTGCAAGCGTGATAATGAAGGACAACGAAGAAGAGAATAGGAAATATATTATAGTTGTATGTTATTTACAAAATCGGATTAAATGTATCAGAATATTATTCAGAAATCGAAATATATTGTCGATTTATTTCTTTTGTACAGGGTGGAATTTTAAAGTTGTCGCTTCCTAAAGAAAATAACACTGCCGCTTTATTTGAAAACTTTTATTAAAAAATCAAATCAAGTAATTTTATTATGTAGTTGAGCTGATATCTATACAATGTAGTAGACTCCAGCCTAAATCACCGCCTCGATACGAGTCCGGAAATGGAAGCATGCTTTTTTTACAAGCACCGGCGGAAGATCAGCGAATACTTTGCGAATGAAAGGAAGGCTTTTGTGTTGTGGGAGGTCATGTTGGTGATGCTCTCGAAATACGGCCAAATGGAGTAGTCCAGCGGGTTTGTGTCAAGAGAGAAAAAGGACCAGTGAGATAAAGATACAAATTCGTAGCACTATTTCTGAAACCAAGCCTGGGTATCTTTTGGATTTGTCGGCCTGCTGTACAATCCAGACTCTTCCTGCGGCTACCTTATTGCACCAGACGATTACCACACTCTTCAACAGATCCACATACACTTTGGTATTGGCTTTTTAAGCTAACTTTGAGGATGTTAGGTAGCATGATGCAGCTCAAACTTGAAATCACACCAAAGACCAGAACCGTGGCTGGAAACTTTGTTTCATTTTTCTGGGCACATTCCCTTTATCCGGATGGTAATTTTGAAGATATTAACAATATCCCTGTTGTTATAACTTTGATCAGTAAAACCATGAATTGTACAGCCGCGCAATTCCGATCTCGCTCGTTGAACATTGGGTCGCTCAGAAGATTTGTACAGGGCTTTCCAACTAGTTGATGGTATGCAACAAAAAAAGTAAACTGCTTTTACCAATAAGAAATGAAATAATGCTGTCTTTTCTAGCGACAGTTTTATCGTTCCACCTTGCAATACTCAGTAGTATTATGCATGAAACATTTTTTTTTATAGCTTTGACATATTTAAAAAAAAATTGAGGTATATATTGAATCTGATCAATTGAAATACTATTAGGAATGTGATCTATCGACGGAAATAGATAATTGCACATTTTTCACTATCAATATCGAAAGCTTCAAAAGAAACCTCTCTCAGGAGAAATGCTTTCTTCATATATAGATAATTGCCAAATTTATCCGAACGCCAATCGCAATTCGATCCCAATAAAGTATTCACTCGCGTATTCAACTATATAAATAAAATCAACATTGATATTGTATTACAGAAAAAAAAAACCCATCAATATCGATCGGTGATCTATGAAGTGCAGATAATCGCATTAATATAAGCAATCATTTTTGTTGTCCGATCTTCAAACCGGATTTAATTATCATTGCATCAGAATGCGTGTATAATGAAAATACAATCACACAAAGCAACTCCGTTATTACACTTAATTCCTGAGAACATTAGAATACACTTCGTTCAGCGTTTTTTTGTTGCTGTTTTTATTTTTAACTCCAACAATGTTATATTGTCATCATATTGAACAGATTTTCTGATTCTGTGAAAACCTGTTGACAAAGTTTTTTGGGGATTACTCTAAAGAACATATCCAATGTGGATTATGTTATTTACGAACGTCTTCGCATGCATTGAGCACAAATGAATTCTCATAGTATACATCCAATATGTTATAATATTGGTTTATTTACATAAATGCATAGTTTCTCAAGTGTTTTTAAGTACTATCCTAAAGGAAGGCAAAAGGTCAAGTGTGGTTATTAAAATACGGGCAGCGTTTCTTCAAATAAAATAATTCGTAGAACATGCAATCGGCCCCAAGTATTTCAAATATATTCTGCTAAATATTCATTTATAATCTATTCTTTCACATTATAACTATATCAACAAGAAGTTATTTTACTGAAACATAATTCCAAGTGAATAAAATAATATATATATATATATATATATATATATATATATATATATATATATATATATTATTCCCCCAAACAAGGCACAGTTCCACTTTGAAGTAGAGGGCTACTATCGGGGACATAATTTGCGGGGGCATTATGGAGCCAGATGTTTGTTCACATTGCACTTGAACTTCTGCATATAAATACAGCTGGGAAAGCAAACTCCCGGAAGGGAGTTCGAAAGTCTTGCAGTTCTGGGGAAGAAACTATTGGACTAAAAGGCATTCTTACACCTACGAATCTCTACTGTAAATGGGTGGGACTTAGTTGCTTGTAGGGTTGGTCGGGGGTTGTCACGACGCGGAGGTACAAGTGCTTACAGTTCTTCAGAGTATTTACAATTAAAGTATTTGTAGAACAGGCAGAGGGATGCAACATTTCGTCGATGGGACAGAAGTTGAAGCCTTTGTGTAATAAAGGCATCCAATCCAGTTACTGTGGTGGACATTGAAGTTCCCGATACAGGTACTTGTGCGCTAGTATCGAGCGAGGGTGCTATATCTATGCTGTCAAGGAATTTGTTTATTAGGGCACTGTCCTGGGTTGAAGGAGAGCGGTAGAGAAAATTAAAGTAGATAATATTATGTTGCATATTTAGTCTGAAGCACATAAACACCTGGTTGTCTGATTCTAGTTTTATTTCTCTAACCAGCGGGAGGGTGTTATGAATATAGACTCCGAGCCCATGCATATTCTGTCATTACGGCAGAGTGGGATATATATATATATATATATATATATATATATATATATACACACATATAAACTGAAAATGTCCGTGTGTCTGTCTATCTGTGTGTGTACATTTTCCTACCGAATTACTCAGTCAATCTTCAATCTACAGACTCCAGATTTAACATAAGGGGCATTGAGATTTAGAAAAATCTTTTTAATCGGTTTTCGGCTGTCAAGGGCTCACAATCGAATGATTAGACATCTGAAAACTCTACTAAACTCCTCCGCCAATTTTGAATCTAATCACTATAAATTTTAGATGTAGTTTCTTTGGACAAAGATCAAACATTTTAATTTGATTTAAGCTCGAAACAATACACGTTAAGAGGTCAGAATTGGGGTCAAAGTTTGAAAAAGATTGATCTCTCAGCCAATTTTCGATGTAAAACTTTTACGTTTTACATAAAGTGTGTTTAGACATAGGACAAGCTTTTTAATTGGTTTTAACCCGAGAAGTTTCCTACCAGGGGATAAAAGTTCAAGAGATTTGATCTTTGCGGTCTCCATGAAGCTATACATAAAATTTTAGGTGTAAACAATTGAAATTTTACATAGAGCGTAGTTAGACATATATCAATCTTTTAATTAGTTTGTGGGCGCAAATTTGGCTGCCAAGAGGTCAAAGTAAAAACAGTCGACCTTTTCAGACTCTACCAAACTTCTCTGCCAATATTGTGACGAAACACTTGAAATATTCAATCTATGTTATCTGGACATGGGTCAAACTTTTTAATATATATATATATATATATATATATATATATATATATATATATATATATATATATATACATGACATTATGAACAGTAAATAGGGCCCGGGCAAATGTCGGCTGAACAGCTGGTACTATAAAAAAAAACATAAAAATAATTATATATATATATATATATATATATATTATATATATATATATATATATATATATATATATATATATGGCGTGTGTGTGTGAGTGTGTGTGTGGAAACGTGCTTCTTCAACTATATTTAATCTTTTATTCACACGAATTCTTTAATCTATGAGGCTAGATGCGATGTGATAATTAATTAAATGAGTTTGCCTACGAAACAGGTGCTGTGAAGCATTGTGCATTTCGATATACTTAAAAGAATAAACACCGTTTTTGTTTACTTTATTTTGTAAAGTAATTGTTAAGTGTTGAGCAATTATTTTGAACAAAGATGTCGATATTAAATCAAACCAGCGAAGAATCAATGCAGTCACGATCTCGGGTGTTGAGTAATTCTCTAAAACAAAGATGGCTGCATTAGATCGGCGAAGATTCAATGTAGTCCGGATCAGTAGTGGTTCAGTCTATTCAAGACGGAGACTGACTTAAACACAAAAGAAATTCGATTTTTTTATACTGAGGTCGGAGGCTTCTAATTGATTGATAGTCCTAACGTGTAGCTATAAATAAGATCGCCGAAATTCTTGTAGTCATACTCATATTATAAATTGTGGAGTTGAGTCTCCTTGCGGCTTCGGCGCCTTGAAGATAGAGTAAAAATTTGTCATCAAGAATTTGTTCTTGAACAATCAGCCCGACAGGTGCAAGGTTGGGAACATGCCCACTACTGGTCGGACTGAGGTATGCTGCCTGGCTTTTATCCAGGAGGTCCATCCTCCCAGGCCTTACATCACGCTTTCGGGTAGGGCAAATTTATTGCTTGTCCCCTGACCGGGGAATGCCGACGAGGCTGCTCTGGTTGTTTTTGTCGTAGAAAGAGTGCTTCTCCTTTAGAGGAGCTTGCTTGTATCTCACTTTCTGACCTTGTGTCACACATTACTGTGGAGGGCAGCAATCAAATATCTACCCCAATTCATAATGGTGGTCAGGAGTCTCCTTGCCGTTTTAACGGCCTAAAAACTTAAAGGTAGAATATGCTTGTCAATACTCCATTCTTTACACTAAGCTCGACTGGTGCGGGGCCAGGAACCGACCCAGTGCCTGTCGAACTGGGGTACACCACCTGGGTATCACTAACGAAGTCAACCCTTTCAGGCATTGCTACCCGACTTTCTGGCGGAGCAAGTTAATTGCTTGTCGCATGAAGTGCACCGACCGGGGAATGCCTACGGGGATGCTCATGCAGTTTTTGTTGTGGAAAGAGTGTCCCTTCTTTAGAGAAGCTTTTCACTTTCTCGATCTTGTCTCAAACAATACTCTGGTGAAGAGCATTAAAATATCTACCAGTAATTTAGCGTTACGTTTTATAGCGATGTATTTCTCTTTATAATAAACACGAAATCTTTATTAATTAAAATATGATATTTACGCATATTTTACGACCGGGAAACGTCGGGCAGTCTGCAAGTATATATATATATATATATATGTCTCTCTCTCTCTGTCTCTCTGTCTCTCTCTCTCTCTCTCTCTCTATATATATATATATATATATATATTTTATTGAGCCCATAATAAATTTACATTACTGTTTCCATTGGATTTTAACCCCAGGAGATGAGGTAGAGTACCAATTTCATCGGAATTTATTGGTGGACAGTCCACTACTATGCCCTTAACCCCTTAGTCATTTATTCTCCATATTGTTCTGTAATTACACTGAGCTTTTAAAATAAGGATTTATATATATTATAAGAAAATATATTTCTACAGAAATATATATATATATATATATATATATATATATATATACAAATATATATATATATGTGTGTGTGTGTGTATGGTTGAGTGTGTGTTCCTGCCTGTGTGTGTAGATGTGGGGGGGTCAGTGTATGTGTGTGAACTACAATTGAGTGCTTGAAAGTGTGTTTTGCTGAATCAACGCCGTCTCTTTGTGACGACTACACGTGGATTGTTTTTCTCCTGAATATATTTCACATACAAAGAAAATTTAAAGGTGTGTTAAATTAGATAAAAGCTAGTGAGTTTTTAATTTGTTTCACACAAAGAAATTTGATCAGCCAATCAATATGTTTTGATCAAAAGAATTAATCGAATTGAAACAAGTCCACCCGAAAAAATATATTTCACTTCAGCAAGTAATGATACTTCTGTCTAATGGCGGCAACTGCAGACATCTTTGATGAAGTTTTCTTCATGACCATCTTTTCGTACAAAAAATATTCAACCAAAAACAATTGAAATTTTCGACAATTCTTTGTTGAATCAAATATTTTATATTCGGTTTGTTTCTGAACGTTTTTAATTGTATACGACGTTTCATTAAATGTTATTTTATGATACTTGCAGGAGAATGAGCATTTATAATAGTTGTTACATGAGCGAATTTATATTTTTCATCCTTTGACAAACGGAGGGTGGACCTGTAATTTCACCATTGTCCGTTCGTCAGTTCGTCTGTCTGCAATTTCATCAATATCTTCGCCTTTGATTTTTTTTTAATTTTGCACAAACATTAAACATTTGATTTGAGTGAAAAAAAGTAAGAAAACGGATTTTCCGGGAAAAAGTCGGTTGCCTTTCGGGTTAAAATGGCTAAAATTGACACTTTTTTGTTATAAAAAAACTGATGCCTTTGATTTCTATAAAACTTTCTGGAAGTTGTAACTAATTTATTTCTATATAATTTTGTTTGTCTACACTTCGCGATAACTCTTTTGTTTGCCCCAGGGCCTCTTTAATCGTTGATAAAAACACTCCATTCTTGGGACTATTTCTCCATATTTGTCCAAAATTTTCTGTGTATGACTATTTAGCAAGTATTTATTGTGCTGAACTCATATTTAAATATGTTAAGGCCTTGGACATTTTTAGGACTAAATGGGGGGAGGGAGCAAATGATGGACTTGGTCATTTTTTTTTTGCATGGTGCAGAACTCAAATTTACATATATTAAGGCCTAAAACTGCCCCGTTTGTTCATTTTCATCAGGATTCGACGTTCCCTGAACTTGGAGATTGTTTATACCTCATTCATTGTGCACTCACGGGAGACAATGTATGCTTCACTTGTGGAGATCTCCGTTCTTATTTCCCTAGACGGCTTTAATGTAGGATTCTTTTCCTGCTCCATATTTACCAGACTGCGTTTATACACACAGTTTTGAACGTAATGCGAACGAAAATCGTACTGCCGAACCCTCGTCTATGTTTGCTTTACCTAGAATAGTAGTAAACACTATATGATATTATGCTGTGAAAATAATTAGTTATTTTGTACTTCAAGTGTTTATACATAAGAAAAAACATAAAATCAAATCGGACTGATTGAACGAGAACAATCTATCTATCAATACGTTCAGTTAGAAAATCTATGAATATTTCTATTCGTTCACTCTGGAGGTCATCAGATCCAGGAAAGCTTTCTGTTCCTAGAACTTCATTTGTCAGAGTGCTTGTATTTGGAATTATGTCCCGAATTTTAGGAGCAATCTTCTGCAGTTTTAAATAAAGTATGAACATGGTTACATAAATAATGAAATCACTCATATTTTCGTGCTTAAATATTAACCTTCTATTCGTGTAGTGATATGTGTGGGCAACGTCTATGTAGTTACCGTATACAATTACGCGTTTCAAGACTTGTTTAGTTTATTCAGATATTTTTATATAAAAGTTTTGTTAGTTAAAAGTTTATGGAAAGTAATTTTATTATTTCTGCTAGCACCGATTGTGTTTCTGAGGAAAATGCCAATACGAGACTTGGTGTCAAGGGTTGCAACAGTAAGAGTTAAGTCTATTTGGTGGCGGGGAATGAATATTTTTATGAGTTTTTTTTTTAGTTTTGTATTTTGATGTGTATGTGATTCAGTGCGTGATTGTGAGTTGGAAGGAGGGTTGTTCGTCGTGCGTTCGTATACGTTTAATACGTATATGTTTAAATCTGTGATTTCTTTTTTTTTCATGTGTGTACTTTCATGTGCGCATGCGTATTCCCGTGCGTGTGTGTTTGTGTTTGAGAGAGGGCAAGCGCGAATTAGAAGTAAAAGGTTTGAATAGGTGTAAGGTCGGTTCCTAATATAAACATATTTACACACATACATATACATGCATATAAGTACATGCACATACAACAAACAAAATGGAAAATAAATAACTATATATACACATCTACATACACATACATACGTACAGATATATACATATATATATATAAACATAGGAGCAAACACACCCAGACACACCCATATATATATATAAATACACACTCACACCGACCCACATCCACCAGACATATATATGTACAGACGTACACATACCCATGCACACATACATAAATATATACACATATACATACACATACACCCACCCATATATATACACACGCATACATATGCATATATATGCACACATACATATTGATTAGATTTGTCTTAGTCTATGGTGATTGTCTTTTATTGAAAGTTGACAAAATGGTGTTTGTTTTTCTAGTCATTTGCTTAGTTTGGGGAAACTATAGTATATTGGATATGAGTGTATGTGTGTATGTTTTTGTGTGTATATATGTATGTATGTATGTGTGTATGTTTATGCGTGTATATATGTATGTATGTGTGTATATATATGTATATACATAAGTATGTGCTTGTATATTTATGAATATGTGTGTATATATGTGTATGTATATGTTTATATATAGTTACCATTTATTGTTCATTTTGTTTGTGTATATGCACGCACTTATATGAATTTAGGACAATTCGTCCCGGAAAAATGGTATACGGAAAACTCGTACCCGGAAAACTCGTACCTGGAAAACTCGTCTATTTTACTAGGTAGGAAGACTGGTCCCTTACTGAATAAATATCGATTGGAAACACATTCTATGACCGTTCTGTAAGGAGATGTTGTTTTTAAAAGAGACTGTACCCCATATTATTCTTTAAATGTTTTTGCTTGTTTACTGTTGTCTTTGTTTTGTTTTTTTTAAATAAAATCGATTTTCTATGTGTCTGTTTTCTACTTAACTGGCTATAATATATATTTTTAAATTTTTGTACTTGTTTACTGTTGTGTTTGAAAGGACAACTCGATTTTTCTACCTAGCTGGCTAAGTTGTTAGTGGTTTAATTTATTTGGAAGCGTTTTTTTTTCAGGCAAACAAACAACAAGAAAAAACAAAAATTAAAAAACAAGTATCGTCGAGTGTAACATGGGAACGAGAAATAATGTCTGGCATGAGAGGATAACATATGAGGAGTTTTGATAATCGCTACAAAATAGGAGATTAAAGAAAATACTGTATGAGATTTGGATTAAAAACTAAAGCACCCATTTACTAAAAGAAAATGCATTCTAATATTTTTTAAATATAATTTAATGAGAGAGAGAGAGGAGGTCAAAAACTATATCTCCCTCCAAAAACAAAACGATCAACAACTACCAAAATTGAAATTAAAAAATTACTGATAAACGGTATTTCTTTATTGGTTACTTTTTCTATTACCGATTGGTTTATCAATGTTGAAGTAAAAATTTAATAAAAAATAAGTTAACAAAAGATTTTACACACGGCATATCTCGCGCCAAAACAATGATTAGCTTTTTATTTATTAGTTAATTATATTTTTTTAGTATTTTTAGTATTTAGCCATTAAATCTTCTTATTTTAACGATATTTTTTCTAGTAAAAAGATATAATAAAAACAACACAAAACTATTTAAAAAAAAAACAGGGTGAGATTCGATTCTTCTTCCATACGTTTTTTTTTAAATTCTACTAGATTTTTTTCTCGTACACAATTCACCCATGCGTTATTTAAAGATACAATCTCCTAATACTTCAAAGTACATCGGCTATACTTCACAGACGTTGTCGGGAAGACGAACTCGCTACTGTAGTTAAATATAGCAACAGACAAAACACATATCAGCCATAATTTTGAACGTTGAATCATGGTTGAAAATGCTAAAGTCTTACAAATCGAGAATAATATAAATAGATTAAAAACACTTCAGGCGTTTTTAAAAAGTCCCAGATAAATAATGTAAATTAAAAATTTAGTCGAAATATTTTAAAATGCTTAGGGTCGTAAATTTTATTTTTTTAATATGTATATAAAAAAAAACGATGTAAATACCAACGTTAACCTCGCCCACTGTTAAAAATTGTCAGCCCACCTAATTATAATTAGCCACCACGTGACCGTGAATTTATATATATGTATATATATATACATATATATATATATGTATATGCATACATACGTATGTATGCATGTATATATAAATATATATATATATATATATATTTATATATATATAATTAAACACGTATTTCTTTGTAATGCAATGTTAAAAAATAATATATTTGGGGATGATGGAAGTATTTCGATCGAAAGCGCTCGCTCAACAAACATATTAATTTGACCTAAATAATTTGGAAAAGAAAAAGAATTTTTCGGAGATTGGAGAAAGTAAAAAAAGGAGAGAGCGTAACAAACGAATTCCGTGCTTTTCTATAACATATTTCTCAATATATATATATATATATATATATATATATATATATATATATATATATATATATATATATAATGATGATGATAATTGTAAGGTCTCTTGTCAGACGAGTGCCACTCTCTCAGACCCTTAAAGTTCATGAGCCCAAAAATGACTCTTTTCTTGTCTTTTAGTCCTACTGGTGAATTCACATGCTCAAGCAAGCATGACACTGAAGACGGTCATTGAGATCAATTATTACATTCTTCCAGCATTTCAAGCCTCCACACGTCACAACTTTTCCATCGCCACAGGACCATTTTTATAGACAAATGCCTGAGAAAGTGTCTATACACAGATGATGTTAACAGAGTCTTAGCTTTGTACGATAGCTAAGCCTCTTTCTCTCTCTCTCTCTCTCTCTCTCGGTTCAAAATGTTGAGATCCAGCAACAAGCAAGAGCAAGATAGACAGCAACAAGTTAAACTGCAGACCAGCCTGATGCGGTTACTAGTCTCCCGCTTTATGTTTTTTTTAAATCAGAGATTTGCTTCTCCTAGAAAGGTTGCCTTCACCACAGTTTACGGGAGCCCTCTCCACTCCAACACACTCATAAATACACACAAACACACACGGTGCCAGTTAGCCGTTGACCCCGAAAAAGGGTTCATTCGCCCTTAATATATATATATATATATATATATATATATATATATATATATTTATAATATCACACATTACCGTTTATAAAAATTCTATAAACTAATGAATGGATCATTGAAAATTTTGGAATATATATTCTAAGAAAGACCGTGAATAATATAGTCACATAACTTTTTGTAACTTTATCATTCATGTGTGTGCTCGACCAAAGAATAATCTCAACAACAAAAAAAAACTGTCAAACAAATTCATTAAAAAAGAAAACAATTGCTCTTAATCTCATTTCAACTTCATTAATTTACATATTTTGTAAAAGATCAGTGTATCTTTATATTTTCCCTGGGGCATGTTGAGTTCTTCTTTTGTCTATTTTTGTATAGTTTAAGGTTATATAAAACATTTAGAAATCTTTTTTCTGTCAACAAATCCACATAGAATACCACGTGATTTTTTTGTTTTCTTTGTTTCACTAGTAAATAAAATGTGAAAACATTTGTTAAAACAAAATTTACATTAAACCAAAACAAGACAGCAACATAAATGTTTTCATGTAAACAAGTACAAGAATCGATTTCACCTTTTTTAGGGAAGCAGCTGCGAAAATTGTCGTTAGAATTTATTCTTTCATGTAAATATTTTACTAGCACAAGTGTTTGTTATATAGACGAGTTGATGTAAGTGTAATATACGCGTTACAAATTGTCATATTTTCTTTAATGTCTGGACCTTGTGCATGCGTTGCGTGGAGGTTTAAGCATTAAACAAATTCCGGGAACAAATCGCTTTCAGAACCTGTATATGACTCTATACATTTTTCATGCCTAACGCTAATTTAAAACCAAGAAATGTGTCAACAAACCCTCAATCTCCTGTGGTTTATTTACTGAATGCATTATTTAATTGCGCTTTGTAAAACGCAGCCCCACTACATTCCAGTAAATCTCTAATGCAAAATAAAATATTAAACCAGAATTTTCTGAATTCGACTTATATTTTTTATAATAGAACAAACTTTGTATTTTTTTAACAGTTTTCGGACTATTGATCTCATACTGAGTGCCATTTGAATGTATGTTACGGAACTCGTGAATCTTTTTGTCGAATTCAGAGAATCTTTCCGTCGAACTCGGGAATCTGCTCGGAATTTCCAATATAACCCTTTATTTATTACCGTAGGCCGCATATCGTTGTTCTATACACCATGACTGGATTAATGTCATAAGTAACTTGGTATTATAGTATTAATTTACTCAAACTGAGAACTGAACCTTTATCCTTCAGGGGAATATCACTTTTACAATTTTATTTTTCCAAGTGCTATACTCACTGCTCCATGAGTCCCGAGTTCAACAGAAACTGCCTCGAGTTCGACAGATGCATTCCCAAATCTGACTGAAAGCCAGAGTTCGATAAAATAAACCCGAAAACGGTCTTAGATTACATAAAGCGAAACGTTGTTAAAATGACAATCAAGATGAGAAAAGACGTCAGAAGAACTGAAGTAATACGAGTAATCAGTCCGAATCTGAAACATGAAGAATCGTTTAACCAACTGATTTATAAATACATTTTAAAGATATATTTCAAAAATGTTATTTATAAAGAAGGTGAAATGATTTAGTATTAAAATCATAACAAACCAATATGCATTCTGATTGAAAAGGTAAAGTATGCAGCGACCCCTGTGAATGCACAGTGAACGAGGCATAAAAAATGACAAAGTTCAGCATCCTCATCGCATTTAGTGTCAAAAGTCCTCAGAGCACGTCAAATCCTTGTAAAAATGAACAATCGGTGCAGTTTTTGGCTTTGACATATGTAAATTTGAATTATGCACTATGCAAAAACAAAAATAATAATAATAACTTTAAGCCATCATTCCCCCCCATTTAGTCCAAAAGTTCCCAAGGCTCGAACATATTTGAATTTGGGGTGAGTATCATGCAATACTGCTAAATAGACATACACAGAAAATTTTGTGACAAACATGATAAAATAGTCACAAAAATGAGGTGTTATTACGAAATATTGACAAACAAGTGTTATTACGAAATATTGACAAACAAGTGTTATTACGAAATGTTGACAAACAAGTGTTATTACGAAATATTAACGTTTTGAGTTTTAAAAAATAAGAGACTTCACTTTGGAAATGACGCTCGTACAAATGTTGAGAAAGGGGATCGTATTAGAAAGTGAAAGATAGATAGATAGAGAGAGAGACAGAGAGACAGAGAGACAGAGAGAGAAATAGTGAGAAATAGAGGGAATGAGAATACGGGAGGTTTAATTAAATGCCATGTGAGAAAATAATACATAGCTGGAAAATGAGAGACAGAAAGATTCACATCGTTATACAAATGGTGAAAGAGACAGAGAAAGCAAAAATAAAGAAAACCAGAAATACAGAAGTTGTAAACTTACGTATACTTTTTACCAATTTTACTACGATATTGTCTGACTTGCAAACTCACTATTGAAAAAGTATGATTGAATCTAACTCGGCTAGACAAAACCCGATCTGATTCTGTAAAAACGCGAACAATTGTGCAATTTAAAAAAATCATTTTGCTCTTAGCAAAAATACTCAAAATTCAACTATAATCGAAAAATAAAACAGAAAAAAAAGAAAAGAAAAATGTCGTTTGCAAAGACACAATATAAAAAATATACTCAATGAATTATCAAATTACTCCTGAGACGTTTTTGTTGATGGGGTTTGCGGATCTGATTGTGCTTTGTACAGACAAACAAGTTAATTGACAGACAATTGCGCGAATAGAAAAAAACATTTTAAAAAAAAGAAGCTGAATAATAACCGTCTGGATCATTTTTCATTCTCTTTATTAGACAAATTTTTAATAGTTTCATAGATTTGCGTACGGCTGAATATTACTAATTTACTCGAAACAATTACAATGAACAGCTATGTATGAAAATATAGCTATTTATTGAAAAAAATGGAAAAAGATGTGGCTTCATTAAAAGAAAATTTCAACGTTTCATCCCCCTCTATCCTATCCTCGGTAATTGATAGAGATAATTGAGTTAATAAAATATCTCAAGATGATAGGCAATAAAATATGCAAAGATGAGCCTCTCATCTCATCTTGATATGTTTTATTTCCTCAATCATCACTATCATTTCCTTAGAAAATCCACCGATAAAGAGATACGAAACAGTGGCAAATTCTTGAAAAATAAACAACAGGTTTTTCTTCCTTTTTTTCAGAGCGTCATAATATCACACCTGCTGTTATTTTGAAAATTAATTTTCATTTGATTGGGTGGTGGGATCTTTGACACTAGTGACGAATAAAGAATCTGCTGTTTTTATTGTAACACCAATATCCTTCGAATTAATCGCCTCCGGTTGCAATGCATTGTTCTGATGTTACAACAAATTCTGGAAAGTGTAAGCGTATAGCTGACCCTCGAAACAGTCACCTACATCTCCCCAATTGTCTCCAAACGACATCCCCTCAAGTTTTACTTGAGATTAGGGAATAAGTAACTGTCACAGGGAGCAAGGTCTGGACTATATGGAGGGTAGGCAATTGTCTTTATGCCAATTTTGGTCTAATATTATGTAAAGGATGAGGTTGTGAACGGTGCATTAGTGCAAATCCTTCGCATCTTAAGTTCCTCGCGAATAATTGTTTGTAATGTTCCCACAGTGACATCAAAATATGCACGTATTGTCTCTATGGGCGCATGACGGTCCTTATCTATGAAATACTTTATTTGGTCAATCAATTCTGATGTTTTAACTTCGTTGCTCCTTCCACATCTTTCATCATCCCTTAGAAACTCGCTGCCTTTATTGAATCTTTTATGAAACTTAAAAACTGATGCTCGCTTCATGCAAGTGGGTTCAAAAGCAGTCTGATGAATTTTTCAAGTTGAAAAGCAATTTTCATTGCCTATTGTTTTTTCTGTAATATCCTCACGACAATTTAAAATTCGTGTACAAAAAAAGTATAGAAAATTTTGAAGACACATCGTATATATATATATATATATATATATATATATATATATGTCTGTTCGTAGGTGTGTATGTGTGTTTTTAGTGTGCGTGGGTGTCATTAGCTTCTCCTTATGTGTGAGCCCTCATGAGAAAATTCCGAAAGTAAAATAGAAAAATGCCTTAACTAAACAGAAAAATGACTAAACTATACAAAAAATTCCTAAACTAAACAGAAAAATGCCTAAACTAAACAGAAAAATGCCTAAACTAAACAGAAAAATGCCTAAACTAAACAGAAAAATGCCTAAACTAAACAGAAAAATGCCTAAACTAAACAGAAAAATGCCTAAACTAAACAGAAAAATGCCTAAACTAAACAGGAAATTGAGTAAACTCAACAGAAAAAATTACTAAACTAAACAAAAAATAATAAACTGAACAGAAAAATTATTTAACTAAACAGATCAAATGACTAAACTAAACAAAAAATGACTTAAGTAAACAGAAAAAATGACTAAACTCAACGGAAAAATTAGTAAACTAAACAGCAAAACGGAGAAAATAAACTCATATTAGGAAAAGACGTTCATATATCAGTTTATTAATAAATATCCGATTTTTTTATATATCGCCATATTCAAAATTAACAGAACATCTAACCTATGTATATGTCCTTAAACATATAGATTTTAAAGTAGACATCACAAAATTCACTATACGTTTTAAGCAAAAATAAAGTTAAAACTACATTATAAAAAAATAAAATGAAAAATAAAAAAATACTTGTTGATACACTGCGAGAAAACCTGTAATATAAAGAGTATGTCTTAAAAGCATTTATTTAAAATTAAAAATCTATATGATAAATGCGTGAAGTTTAGGATTCATGTTAAGAACAGACTTTATCTCTCATTCAATACATCTTTTGTACACATCTATTTTAATTTAAATTCCTGTGCAGATATGCATCTATATCAAAATAATATGAAAAACATCTTGTCTGGACATCGTGTATTTATAGAGCATGTTCATTTTTTTTTATTTAACAATTACCTTCAATGAGTTATAGAGAAAATTCAAGAATCCGCTAAGATGCAGCTTATTGCGTCCTAAATATATTCGCACACATCTTAAGAATTGACTGTGGGTATTTTTTTCAATTTTATTTTTTAATAATTTATTTTAGATTAGGAGGTTCGTTCTAAAACAAAATTGTACTATTGTTTTTATCCGCCCGAATAGCTCAGAGGAGGTTGCAAATTACATTGTTATGACGACTTCACTAATGGATTACTGATTTTAATTTTTATCACTATCTTGTGCATACTGACAGTGTAAGACCCTAAATAAAATAACACATGTCATAGACGTGGGTCAGAAGCAGAGATTCGTCATTTGATTTTCGGCCAAAGTTTATTAAGAGTGGTTGTAATTCTGTAGAACAACTCTGGAGAATAAGTGGTTGCTCGTTTTAATGTTATTAACACTGTCTTCGAATAGTAAACACTCTGAGACTTCCATTTTTGCAGTACCTTGATATATAAATATATTAAAATACACAAATTTTTAAACATGGTGACGTTATAACACGATCAGCAGGTCACTGGCATGTTACCGACCCATGTATAACACTAAATGTCTTAAAAATGATCCGATTAAGATGTGAAGATGGGCCAGTCAATAGGGTCTATGTATAAAGAGGAAAATCATACCTGAGATATTGGATGTGAATGTGTGACTCATTCATTTTCTCAATATTACTCTGGTGGAATATTCTTCGTCTTCAGACCGCTTCGTTCTTTAATGCAAACACTCATGGCAGAGACAAAAACACACAACGCAGGTTGCAATTTATATGAGAAATATAATTAATTATTTATTTTATAAAATGTATACAATATAAATATATATATATATATATATATATATTACAATACTAACATACAATTTACAGATCATACAATTGATTTTTACCATTACTTCTTTAAAACTAACAAACCTAAACTAATAGGGATGTAAAGGATGCCTCCCTCGTTTACGGAGAGGCAAAAATATGCGTCCTATGCCATGGCTGTCCAGACGAAACAAAGAGTGAGAAAAGGAAGGGGATTATGGGATTGCATTATGGTTGCTATGTACCCCTTCACCCACGGCCAAATAACCTCCCGGCATACAGGGGGTGCGTGTTAATCACCACAACCGTGGCACTAAAATATAGTGTCACAAAGTTATGATTTATGATCTTAATGTTTAATGACTCTGTTTTTATATTGATTGCGGGAGATTCTAAGAATGCAATTGTCTGGACATACGTAAGAAGTAGAGATGAACCATTGAATTCCTGACAAATTTTTATTGATAAATACGTAGTAAAAATCTACAGCCTAAAAGTCTCTGATTTTAATAACACTACTCCCGTCTTCGTAGCTTTTCAAAGTTTTGAGGAGCAGATTTTACCTTTGAAATGACCGTCGTATTACGAAGTGCGTTCTGTATACTCGTGCACAAATATTGCTCATCCATTGAAAAATATTGAAAATTGTAGAGATTCGGTAGAAAAATCAGTTAGATATCTACGACTGAAAATTTACTTTCACCATGACTAATGTTTGTACAAAATCCCAGGAATTGTTGTTAAGAAAAGGGCGAACAAATGAACGGATGGACGATTTCGGTGCAATTTTTCAACTATAATACCTCCTAAGCAGAAACAAGAGTTATGCCGGAAAAGCTGTTCTCTCAAAAATTAACGTTTACCATGACTAATGTTTGTGCAAAATTAAAAAAAAAAGATTCAAGCCGAAAACCAAACATACAAACACTTTTGTTGATAGTTTACCCACATAATTACTCCTAAGGGAGCAAACAGTGTTATGCTAGAAATTCGTTCAGACAAATATTTACTTTCACCATGGCTAATGTTTGTACAAAATTTCAAAAAATATACAGGGCGTGATTATTGAGAAAAGTGCGAACAAACAAATGGACAAACGAATACACATGAGATAATTACTAGGTCCAAGCCTTCTCGAAGCAGAAAAGAGTTGCTCGATTTAGTGCTATCAATCGGGACTCCGCATCCTTGTAACTTTTGAATTAGAAACAGAGGAGGTTTTATTTTGGAACGATTCTCGTAATTTTAATGTACGAACACATTTTTCTGGCTATGTGTTTCCAAGCTTAAATAAATAATGAACCACTGTTAAAAAATTCTAATTTGCCAGTTGGTACACAGAAGAGAAATATTTTGTTTATTAATCGTCATCGAGGCTTAAGTATTCGATAAGAGGGTTTTACAAAGAGGTACTAGAGATTTTCACTCAGCTAAACATCTACAATCGAGCTGAAGTATGGTATGAAGTAGCCAAATAATAGATATCATGTCTGCTACTTTAATAGTCTTTTCGTGAACACTGATAAGTGAAACATTTCAGACGATCTTATTTATCTATGGTTTTATTAATGTTAAGTTTCAAGTAATTGAAATAAGATTTGATTCGTTGTTTTTACAGCCTAGTGTTAGTGCTACAAAATTTATCTTAATATGTTATACTAGCAGGCCGTCCGGCATTTGCTAGTCGTAAAACACGCTAAAATATATTTTCATTAATGTAGATTTCGTATTTATTATTATATAATATTGGACGTATTTACTATTATATTATATAGGTACGCCCAAAGATGGAGTATTGCTGCCACAACTGGGCGGGAACTGCTAGAAAGAGTTACCTTCCTTGACAGAGTTCAGAATAGACTTTGTAGCCTAGTGGGAGATGCCCTTTTATCTTTCCTGCAGCCTCTTTTTCACAGAAGAGACGTTGCAAGCCTGTCTCTGATCTCCAATCTATCCCCCCTCGCCAAACATTCACGAGAAATAGTCGTCTGGCTGTAAACACTATCAATAATTTCCCCTACCCTTTATCTGTGCCTAAATCTAAATGTAGATTCCATGAACAAAGCTTTTTTTTTATAATTGCACACCCGTGGAACGTTTTTCCGTTCTTCTGCTTTCCAGTTTTCAATATGGACGTCTTCAAGTTCAATGTAAACAAGTTCTTAATGAGCCGTTCTCTTTGAGTAATCTAATTTACAAAACTTACACTTCTTACGATTACTATTTTGTCTTTTTGACCACAGTACACACGTAAACCCTTATCCTCGAGTGGCATCTGGGCTTTGATAAGTAGGGATTCTCGTGTATGAAAAAATTAGACCCAATATATTGTAATGATTAAAAAGTTAACAAGATTATTCGTGCGCCACCTTCGAGAATCGTAAGCAAGACGTTTAGCTTCCGATATACTTTTTCCTTTGAGATTAATGCCTGAGCTATGAAGCAATTTGTGCTGCAAGGCTTAAAATTAAAACATGAACCAATAGCTATTGCATTACATATAAATATTAGCAATACCATCATTCAACTTTTAATTGGCAAATTTGATTTTTGTAATTTTCACACTTTAGCACCGATTTTCACCGGCTTAAACCAAATATGAAGTTTTGCATCGACTCGCTGGCCTATATATTAAGTTTCATGTTTGTAGACAAACTATTGAAAAAACAATTTCGGTAGGGACCATTTTTAAACAAATATATATACGCATACATAAATATATATAGAAAAAAGCTTTATGCTTACCATAATCGTTTTACGCAAATATTACGCATATATCACGCAAGTATAAATCCTGTAGAATATCTGTAGGAATACGTAATATACGAAATAGTAAGCAAAAGACGATAACCTTATCAGAAGACCGAAAAAAAAACTAGTAGCGAATTAATTCAAATGAGTGCTTCCAAGAATGTGCAAATTAGCTTGAGCTTTTGCAGATGAATGCAATAACACAACACATATATAACAAAGTTGTATTTTCTTTTTAAATAAACAGAAAAAAAGGTTCGATTGTTTTTTGTTCTTGGCCTTGGGGCTAAGATTTTTTTTTGTTATCAAAGTGTAGTATCTGTTCCGGCAGATACTGTAATCAAAGACCATATGTTGGAGCAACACCACATATCAGACTATTGCTATTGAGCAATCAGTTTTGGTAAAGGAAGGAGAAACCCTTCATACCAATTGTCACTATCCAGTTCCCTTCTCATTGGGACTGGCCCCTCTCCCCTCACTCTCCACATTAAAAAAAAAACCTTGTGTCTTATTTGCTCAGTGGGGAACCAAATTAATAACAAAATAAGTAGCAAAAAGGTTTTTTTTTAATATGAATATCAATAGACACACAAAAACAAAAACAAATTTGTAGGAGGATAGATTGAATATAAAATCCCACGTATGAAACTACAAAAAGAATTAAGAAATGGAAGCTTTAAATATAATCGTATTTGTTCTGTCTTGGGCAATAGGAAGGTTTCTACTTTATTTTCTCCGGTAAAAATAAAACTAGTAAACTATATAAACGAATAGATAACAGGGGAAAAAGCGATAGCCAAGTCATGTTTAATTTATCAGAATGAAAAGTTGCGTTAAGGCTGGAAATGACGGCTTCTCTATACAGGAAATAAAAAAGGCATTTCCTATTAAAAAAGGAGGTACACCTTTGAGAATATAAGTCCCCTTATGGAAGAACATTCACAAGAAAATTGAGAAGAAACGATTTATCATCAATAGGACACACACACACACATACACACATACACACACACAAAACAATACATTTTTTAACACCAGGAGAGGGATTTGATCCGAGCAGTCAAAATGTGCTGTTGTGATTGAAGTGTTTTCGATTATCAGCTAAAGGGGTTCAGGATTTATTGCATTCAAACAGAAAATCAAGAGCATGCTCATTCGTCTAACTATGCTTTGCTCGATTTTTTGTTGAATTATTTACAACCAAGATATATCACCAGATGGCAAGAACTCTCTGATTTTAGGAATAAACCATTTGCTGGGGTTTAATTCTTTTCCTTGACCGGTGTGACCTAAAATAACCCCTGTTAAAGTTCTGCATTTTTATCTATATGAGAGGAAATACTATTTTTAAGATCGGAGTTTTTGGGATTTTCGATACTTATCTGATGAATTTCTGTTCAGAACATATATACGCACACTGCCAGAGATATAAATTACTTTTGGGTGAAATTTGCAAAAAAAAAAAAAAAAAACAAGAAGCTCAGCCGTTTTGGAACTTACGAGGAAGGAGCTCACACACAAAAAGTGGCATTAATATAATCGTAGTAGTTTATTAATATAGAAGAATGCATTTTATGTTCACATACTTCTAAGAAATATCTACTTTTATAAAAGGAAATACGACCATACGTGTAACTGTGTTAATAAGAGTAAAAAAATTGTAATTGTTCATGGCAGAAATCAGAAGCTCATACTATTAATTCTGGAGTCCCTTCGTAATCTATCCTGTGCACAATTCTCTCCCTGATCAACATAAATGATCTTCCAAATGTTTCTAAGATCATGCGTAGACATTTATACTGACAACACTACCATCTATGAAAACACTTCAAAGGCTGTAAATGACGAATTTCTCTCTGATTATCTCTCCTCTTATCTTTATCACGTGATGCAGGAAAGATGTGGCCGGTTAATTTAAATGCATCTAAAACGAAGCTTCTATCCCCCATAATCAATACTCTGATCCCCGTCTGGAATGAATCAAAATGAATCACCCTCCTATGGAGAAGACTCTGTTTTAACAAGCTTCATGGTCTGACATTTTCTCCTGATCTGGGATTGAACACGTAAATAATATCCGTCGTTAAGGCTGCTGGGAAAATGGGATCGTTCTACCGCTGCAGTAGATATCTCACTGCTGATGCAATTCTCTATCTGTATGAGAGCAAATTGCGGCCAAGCATGGGGTACTGTTGTCACGTCTGGACAGGAGCTGCTAGAAAGACTTATCTTGCCTTTACAGTGTTCAAAATATACTTCGTAGCCTAGTGGTGGATACTTTTTTTCTCTTCCATTCGAACTTTTTCCCCCTTTTTTAAGAGTGTATCTCTGTTTTATCGTTATTGTCATGGCAAATGGTCGTCTTATCTATAATCTATGGTCCCCACTCTGTCCAGATTTTAACGAAAAGCACTCGTCTAAGTGAATATTAATTTGTGCCAAAACATTAACGTACATTTCATGAACAAAAATTCTTTCTTAGAACTGGACGCCTGTGGAATTCTCGTCCGTTTTCCTGCTTTCCGACTGACACCAATATGGATGTCTTCAAGTCAAATGTGAACAAATTCTTTGTAAACCACCCCCTCAAGTAATGCACTTTACCAAATTTCTACTACTTACGAAATCTAGAATATGTTTCTTTTGGCTACTGTACACTCATTAACCCTTAACCTCGAGTGACCTCTGGGTCTTGATAAGTGGTAACTCAGTTCTAAAATAAATTTGCAAAAATAGTGTAAGCTCTGTTATTATCGAGAGTCAATTTAAAGGAAACATAATTCAAATCACTTAAGTGTAGCCCTCACCCACGAGTCGTAAAGAACAGTTTCCTTCGTTGTAAGACATCAGATCCGTAGGCAAGGTTGCTGGAAAAATGGTTGAATTATCTTATCGCTCCAGTAGATATCTCACTGCTGAAGATATTCTCTACCTATATAAAAGGCAAGTACGTCGTAGGATTTTATACTGTTGGCATATCAGAACAGGAGCTGCTGGAAGCACCTATCTTGCATTGAAAGAGTTAAAAAACCGACTTCGTAATTAAGTAGGCGATGCCATTTCCTCATTTCTTAAGCTTATTTCCGAAGAGATATTGCGAGCCTGTACCTGCTTTATCGTTATTTTCATGGCAAGTGTTGTACTGAGCTCTAATCTATGGTCCCCCTGGCTAATCCTTCACAAAAATACTCGTCCAGCCAACATAAAAAAAATCAATAAATTCCTTCATTCTCTATCGTTGTCTAAACCTTAAAATCAATTTAATGAACAAATCTTTTCTAAAACAACCCGCTTGGGGAACACTGCTTCAGTATTCTGCTTTCAAGCTGATTACAATCTAATTATCTTTATTCCAAATGTAAATTAATTGTCCAGTCATCCTCGTAAATTATCTAATAATACCAAATTCCTTCTACAAACGATTATTGTGCAACTGTAATAATGACTACAATACACACATTAACTATTATCCCCGAGTTGCCTCCGGGCCTTGATATGTTTTGGCGCCTTTGCAAAAAAGGGCCGATGAATATCGATAGTGTATCCGCAGGTAATTAAGAGACAATTACATTTTACTCAAAGCCTTCGTAAATTATATAGTTTCTAAATGTTGGTAGCTTATATAGCTCCTAATCCTCGTAAATAACTTGAGTTCTCAAACACTCGCAAATTCTTGTATATTATATTCTTCTCATAGATTCGTAAATTCTGTTAATCACATGCCTCGTAATTATTATAGTTACCCACGCTTACAGACCCATATAGTTCTGAAAGCCTATTAAATTACAGTTTTAAGACCAATAAATGACATAGTGGCTAAAGCTCCGTAGATAGTAGTGTTCCGATACCTCATAAATTACATTATTTTCAAAACATTGCAAAATGTTACAGTTCTAAAATCTCCTACACGACATAGTTCTCAAAGCAGGGTAAAGTAAAGCTTCTGCTTTAGAATCGTTTTTTTTTTTCGTAACATAGTTTTCTGCGAGGAGAGCTGAAATAATCGATCTAATTAAATAATAGGATAGCCATAAACAAGACAGAAAGCTTTGGAAGGGAGATGCCCGTGTATTTCTTTTGTAGATACTAACACAATACTCATGGGTGTCCAAAATACTATATTTATGTATCCATATAGAATTATATTAAACTCACAGGTTGGAAACTGACAGGGACTCTTACTTGAAGCAAGGGTAAACCTACGAAATGTAGTTACTGAAACTTCGATTAGTGTTGTCTAATCACAAGATACATTCTAATCTGATACACAATATAAATTTGTGTTCTAATTTAAGGATTCTTGTTTTCCCCATTTTCTTTCTTTGAAGATTGTAATGGTGGGGATGGGGCTGCCAATCCATCTGTAACCATTGCTCTGCTTTTTATTGAAACCAACCGAGAGCTCTTTTTAGTATCCTCGTTGTTCCCTTAAATGCCTTGATCTCTTTTTCTCTTGATTCACCAGGAATATTAGTTAGGTAGGACTTCAGGTCCTTCTTTATAAGACCTGTTGCACGTATACTAACTGGTATGATTGATATCTCTCTAAAAGTGTTGCGCTGTGTGCACTCAGTCTATATAACTGCGTGGACAAAATGGTCGCCGGACAAGTTTACTGACGAGTGTATATTTTGAATGACAACTAAAAGACTCGACTGTTTACAAAAGAACCCGAGTTTATTTTCAACAATCTTTCTTTACACTTTTGTCGGTTGTCATTGACTCCACTAGCGAGGAGAGAGAGAGTTGTTGTTAGAGATAGGTGGCGTGGCGGGGGGGGGTGTTGACAGATGACAGACTTGATCTCACCGCGTCGGCCGCTTCTCTCTCCTGAAAACCAAAACATCTTTGTTTATATTGATATCGGTCACGTTTCTCTAGCCAGCTGCGAATGTCAACTGCATTCCGATCTGGTTATAAAATATTTGTTGATGTTATTATTTTCGATTGTAGGCCAATTTCCTTTTGTTTGTTTGGCCTTGAAACATAACCGCGTTCCAAAATGTGTGTCACTAGCTCAGGTGACGCTCGTGCAACATTCCATGTTGTCATGGTTGAAACGTGACCCTCATATCACGTTCTTGGCTTGCCTCTCCAATTTCTTCAGCCTGCCCCCTTATTATACAACAAAAGTCCAGTTTCTTTACATATCATACATGAGACCTTTATATTTGGTCTGTTTCGCTATTTCAGCTCTGTTCAGACCTCCATCATAAGGGGCACTCACTTCACCCAGGGTTGCAACTCTGTTTGACTTATTCCATATAACTATGTCAGGTTTGAGAGCAGCATTTTCAAGGTAGGAGGCTGTAGGTGTTAACGTGTGTGTATGCTTAACAAAACCTTCATATCGGGTCGAAATAACTAAATAGATTTAAAGCTAATGCTCAAAAGACGTTGTTGAATTTTACAAGACATTAACGTTTCTTTCAACTCTAAAGATACCAACGTGTGTTTCACTTGATTGCTATTTATTTTAGTCTCAAACAACTCCACATATTGAAACACTTAAACGCTCTTTGTGTGTGTCCAAAAGTCCTAAGGTATTAACAATGGAGTTTTCTCCTTAAATCGTTATTTATTATCTCGGCTTAGAAAACACCGAACGCAACTCATAAATAGCGCCAACTTGTTTTCACTCGGATTTTTATTGTTATTAAATGCATGTAAATCATTGTTTTTTCCTTCTTTATTTTTACTTTTTGCTTTATTTTCCTTTCAATAAAGAATGACTTAAATTGCTTCTCAGTTAGACAGAACTAAAATACCCTCGGAAGAAAAATAAGCCTTTCATGCAGGTTGCCATTTCCGTGCTTCGTTGCATCTGTTGAGAAATGGATTTGCCGCAAATAGAATTTATAAATTGTAACAAATTGTATCTTAGTTTTGATAGTTGAGCGAACTGTACACAGTCGGTGGTATTTGCACGAATGTCTCCTTTTTAAGTGCAGTGTGGAGGCTTCCTTATTTCGGCATTTTACTTGTTCATTAGATAGTAATATTCTTTAGATTAAAAAAATGTTTTTTAATTTGAATTATTAAAATTACTAGTCAACACTTTCGTAATAAATACATCGTCATAGCTATTGTTTCCTTATTATTATGCAATATCTAGGGTGATAGCAACAGTATATCCTTATCATAGTTTTGACTCCTCGGTATATATCCGATACAGTTACACACAGTTTATCAACCGAGAACTATATAACTCTGTAAAAGCATATAAGATATCAACAAATACACACTCAAGAGTCAAAACAACAAAAACACAAAAACACAGTTGATCTAAAAAATATTAAATTACAGCCTTTCTGTGACGTTATTTTGTTTTGACATTTACTTTAAAACGCGGGAATACTTTGTTAGAAAGTTTCGACCGTTAAAAAATAATGATGCTTGTCGCAGTCTCTCTCTTTCTTTCTCTCTCTCTCTCTCTCTTATTCTTACTCTCTTACTGTTTTTTCTCTGTGATGATGTTATCTATAAAACATTCGTTCCTATTTGAATGTTTTATATTTCCTTTATTTATTTTCTGAACATTTGACCGATATACTCTTACATATTTCTTGATCAAATTCTGCATTCCGTTAGAAACTAGTGGAATACTAATTCTTAACATCCAAGTTTATTTGCGTGTGTGCAAGCAATTGCATATATTTTCTTATCGGGGTTGCCTGCCAATATCTAACACTTGAGGTATAAAAAGCAGAAAAAAACAATGAGTATTTGTCTTTGTTTTATTTTCGATGTCAAAAATACTAAATTCCTGTTATTATTACACAATTTGTTAGTTTGACTAATCAAGTATCGAAAGTGTATCATAAATTATACGGACATATTTTCTATACGATTTTTCATTCCTTTGCACCACTTGTAATCATTAGTTTTGCTTCATTTGGTTTCTTTACCCTCTAGAAACAATCGTGTGGTATAAATATTGGACAAATATTCGTTATCGGCGCATGTATTTCCGCGAAAAAATTAATCGCTTCGTATAATTTGCTTAGTCGGATGTTAAAAAAAAGCAATTTCTGCATTCGTCACCTGCATGTATAAATTGGTTCTGATTTGATTTTAATTGCCTTGCTCCAAGCCATATCTGATTGTCATTAACAAAGGAAAGCAATTATATATTTCAATTTCTAAACGAAACTGAATCTAATGCTTGAAGCAATTTTTGCACAAACGAATGTTAATCGAATCCTTAAGCGTTTTTATTTAGTGTTTCTGGTTATTATCCAACTTTTATATAAAAATATTTCAATTTCACCAAACTAGACATATGCAACTGAAACTGATAATTATTCTGAATTACAGATTTATAGAAGTATTCTAAGTAAAACGTGGTCCAACAAAAGGTTTGTTTGCAGTTTATGCAATTCGAATTTTTGCACGTCACGAGGTGCCTTCAATTAGATTCCGAACTTGATTGTAAAGGCATTTAACATTGTCGTAGACTCTTGAAAATTCAGTAAGTTATTGTTACATATCTTATGAGATTACTGACTAATTTTATGATTTCTAGTTCAAAGGAGCAGCTACAACAGGGATTGGAATGCACTTAACTAAAGCCTGATTTGCATAGCTGGTGAATTTCAAAAATGCAATTTTAATTAAAGACACTTAAAAAAGAAGGGTGTTCAATAAATTTCTGTTAAAAACCTGAAGAAATGGCATAAAAACGTGCGGAATGATTCAGGTTGCTTTGGAAATATCTTGCATGGATCAGATTTTTAGTGGCATAAGAGATTCAAGGAATGTCTGGAGCTTGCGGGAGATTGTAATAGATATTGGAATGTAAAGAAGTCAGAACACCAAAGTTGGTGTGCCTAATAAAGAATTTCAGAGATAAGGACTACCGTATGCCTCTAGGGACTATAAGTGCACAGTTTAATGTTGGTGTGGAAACTGTATACACAATTATACTCGAAGAACTAAAACTGCAGGAGATTTGCACAAAGTTTGTCCCAAGGATGCTCCATCCTTATTAAAGACTTTTTGGCTAGGACAGTTCATCACGCTCCCTAACTTTTAAGAGACTTTGAAGAGATGAAAGAGATTGTGACGGGAGCCACTGACACGCTCACACAAAAGACGTTCGATGGTGCCTTCCAAAAGTTGTTTGATCGGTACAACAAGTGAATTGCAGCTGAGGAAGATTACTTCGAAGGGGGCGAGAGTTTCATATGTGCACTATCAATTAAAGTGCCCATACGGAAGAAGTTAAGAAAATTTATTAAAACATCTCGTAGACATATCATGGAAACAGGATAGAGGCTGACAATTTCAAAGTAAGGAAGTTACGGCCTATGAGGGTAGACATGTTTCGATATAAGGAACTTGTACAGTCAATAGGTGAAATTTGACGGCTGTTGTATATTCGGGCGGTATATAAACATTATCTATATAACTGATGTCTCTTTAAGGCTGTACTATATATACATTTTGTGGATTCTAGTGGTTAAATGTTATTGTCTTGCTGTCTGTATGCGTTGCTGTTTCACAGATAATAAAACAGTCAATTAACATTGATCTGTGTAGCGCACAAACAACTAACATACCTATCCGTTGTGCGTTAGTCTCTTTTCATTATTCAAGTTTATTTAGCTTCGAATGCAACCAAACAACAATAAGTTATATGTTCGATATACCTATATTTTTGACTTACCATCGGAGATACAGGACGTTGAAATTTTTTCTCCCTGTGTTGTGGCATTTTCTATGCAGTATATGAAATCAAGGTTAGTGTTCTCCATAGATCTCGTTCCATTTTTGGTCCGATTCTTATAAAGACATTACATGATTGTAACTAAACAGAATACATGGGGGGGTCGGTTGCCATAACCTCCCCCCCATCGCACTGGCACTTTACCCTCCTCTTTGCACATATACGCTGTCCTCAGATCATCCGCATAGCTGTAGTCGAATAACGTTACTCTTAATAAAATAGAAGCGTTGATCTGCTAGATATCCATCCTCCTCCATGGCCATCTAACGTCTTCCTGCTGGCGTAATCAGAGATATCTTTTCTAAGATGAATATCTTAGCTAAGTAGTTTTTTTTTTTACATTTTGCTAAAGTCACGCTTCCATTAGCTTCCAAAACACGGAAACGTGATATTTCATGTTTATTGTTCGATGTTTACATTCTGACTCCAAATTCTAAATAAACACATCTTACATTTTGCTAAAGTCACGCTTCCTTTAGCGTCCAAATCACGGAAACGTAATATTTCATGTTTGTTGTTCGACGTTTACAGTCTGACTCCAAATTCTAAATAAACTGATTGCGTATATTACCCTCTATCTTGTTACGTCATTATAATATGTAACAGTAAGATCACTTGATTCCATCACCAAAATCATCTCCATTGTTCATGTTCATAAACTTCTTTTTTTGTTTAAACAGTCCATGTAATTTTTCTTGATACATTTCTACTACACTATTTATATCATAAAAATATCTTTCTCTTGATACCTATTTTATAGACATCAAAACGATTATATTTATAATCGTTCAGATTACCTGGTATTTTTTGCAGTGCTCTGGGCAGGATCTGCTAAAACAGCCTATTCTGCCTTGATAGAGTACAAAATAGACTCCGTAGCTTAGTGGAGGATAGCCTTTTCTCTTCCCTGCAGCCCATCTCCCACAGAAGAGACGTTGCGAGCCTGTCTTTGTTTTATCGTTATTTCCATGGCAGGTGTCGTCTGAGCTCCAATATCTGGTCCTCCCTCGCCAATCGTTCACGAAAAACATCCGTCTCGCTGAAACTACTGCCATTAATTTTTCCCACTCTTTATCTGTGCCTAAATCAAAACGTAGATTCCATGAAAAAGCTTCTTTCTTAGAAGTGAACGTCTGTGGTTCTCTCATCCGTTTTCCTGTTTCCATCTGACTACAACTTGGTTGTCTTCAAGTCCAACATAAACAAATTCCTGACAAACCGCCCTCTTAAGTAAGACACTTTATCAAATCTCCATTACTAACTATTACTACAATGTTATCCGATATATTACTGTACACACTATTGTCATTATCCCCGAGTGGCCTCCGGGTTTAGATAAGTGGTGACTACCATGTAATCTTTTTAAATATAACTCTACTAGTCGTGTTGATTGGTTATTTCGACGTTTAAAGTAACATTTTAGTAAGTGCGTACGAGACCAATTCGATGACGTACTTGTAGAACAAACTCTTTTAAAATTGCGACAATGGGAAGGAGTTGGAGAGTGTTGACCATAATTTGTCATTATATCAATACTTTCGCAAACTGTTATCCTCATCTTCATAATTGTTGTTTCCCTATGTTTCGGCTAACTCATCCTGTGGCCTTCTTCAGGTGATTAACCGCAACGGGATTGGAATTTGTTTTTTTTTACTCACGTTCATCCCTAACAATTCATAACGCCACTTGGGCATAAGGGGCTACTATTTGAGGCCGTGCCTTGGCAAGATTAGCAATGTTTGTTAACATTACATTTAATCTTCTGCACATCAGTGCATCAGGGAAAGCATGGAATACCAAGAGAATTCAAAAGTGTGGCTGTGCGAAGGAAATAAACTATTAGAATAAAAAGCTTTATGACATATAGGGACCTCAAGAGCGAAGGGGTGAGATTTTGTTGCTAAGCAGGCTTGTCGGATAAATGTACGCTGAGAGGGCACGTGCAACGAGTTCATCAGAGCATATTTCATTAAAATAGTTTTAAACAGCCGCAGAAATTCAAGATTGCGGCGATGGGACACGAGTTGGGGCAATGTTAGGAATGCTGCCTCTTGTAACTTTATCCCCATTAATTTCTGCTTTCCTAGTAAACTCTCACGATGATTTGATCACCTACTCCTTGGACTCTTGAGTAATATTGAAACCGCTATCTTCAGATAATGCTTACCTGAAAATGTAGAAAATCTACGGGTCTATCCACTTCGGTTTAGATGAGGATAATCGTCGGCAAAAGAATAATACACAAATGATGATGTCTCATCTGGAACGGTTCCAAAAATACATAATTTAAGATTGCAAAGCTTGTTAATTTTTGGTATTCTTTAGTAGAAACGATACTCGCCGTGTAAGTGAATAGTGACTCGAAAGGGATATAGGATAGTGGCACATGAGTTAACGAAACTGATAAAAACATATTAAGTATTATTAATAATTTTTATGTAGACCTAAAGAGCAGAGCATTTATTACCTAAAATAATATCTCTATGTTGCAGATATTTAGGGTGTTAGACACTGAGAAGCAACCTCCGTTATATACTGAAATAGGAAGTAGAGACGGGTGATTAAATTCCTAACTAATTACTGATAATTATCGTTGATATGTAGATAAATATATTCTCGAATAAAACACGTTTCTCGTTTTAATGGTACAACCGCATCTTCGTAGCTCCTCAACTTTTGAGTCAGATGAATAGGAGGCTTTATTTTAGACCAGCATTCCTGTTATAAACTAAACTCCGGACACCCATGCACAGCTATCGTCCATCGCTAGCAAAAATGCATTAAGAACGATGGTAGCTATGTAGGGGAAATCAAGAGCACCAACGGTTCCTCGTTTTAATAGTTACAAATTGGAGGATTTTCTTTTGGTACAAACCCCGATATGTCGAGTGAATCATCACCACCTACAGAAACTCTAAAAGATTATTATTTTAATAGCACAGAGTATGCCATAAAATTCGATTCATTTTATAGTTAATAAATGCAATCTTTTCTGCAATCCTTCAATATTTGTACAAATTAAAGTTAGTCAGTAATCGGTTTGTCTATCTTTTTAAATTAATGATTGTCCAGCAGTAATTGTTTTTTTTTTGTTTTTTTCCATTATACTAACACCTAGAAAGGACTTACAAAAGTCCATCAAACTCTTACAAGCCCATCTTGATTGTGTTTGTGATAACCCCAATACCTTTTTGGTCCTTCTTGTATAGGGGCGGGTAATACCAATCTTCTGTAACATAAAACTAATAAATCTGCAAACAATATGTCGCTATGTTGGTTAATTATATGGATTCACCTCTTTTCTGAGATGTTAGACACATGGTCAAGTATGAGACACATGGTCAATTAAAATTTGATGAAAACATTTCGGTGAAAATAAAGCTATTAGAACTTTACACACTTAGCTTTGTAATCCGTGTTTATAACCACTTAGCCACATCCACGCCATTAGGTTTTAACCCCTTTTTTACACACCAACGTCTTTTATGATCTACACGTGTAGACATACCAAGCAAGAGATAGAAGTATGTATACCAGCGTGATTGTCAGTCCTTATAAACATTTCTGTTATTTTCTGAGTCATCTCTACGTATAAACATACTTAAACGTTCTTTATGTTTTAGAAAGTGTTTACTATGTACGTTTTTATCGTAAATCGCTGTATATTATTTCAGCTCATAAAACACCGAACTTCACTCGTAAATCACGTGGACTTCTTTTCGCCTAGATTTTTATTGTGAATAAATATGCGCGAATCATTGTTTTGCTTTTCATGTGCATTTCAATAAAGTAATACTTACATCGACGTTGATTTATATGCGAGCAAAATGCATTGCACGGCACTAAAGCATCTGACACGGACCACGTAGTAATTTTCAAAGAGTTCATTTCGGATAGGAACTCACACAATTTATAAATGATATCTGAGGTGATTCTAACTTCCTGTGACGCAGGTATGGACTGACCCATAAATATTAAGTTATCTCTATGCCATTATATAAATCTAAAAAAAAAAGATATACTTATTGAACACTATCGCACTACATCTATATACATATCTGTCCATTTACTCATCTGTTAGGTTGCTTCAAAAATAATGCTTGTATATATATATATATATATATATATATATATATATATATATATATATATATATATATATATAACGACAGAACATGTGCCAGTGGATAATTATATTGTAAGATAACTCACATTTAGATAAAAATGCACCTTCGTATGAATAAATGAATTCCTTCCAAACGTATCGCAAAAAAAAACAAAAAAAAAACAAATAAAATAACATCTTCGTAAATCGGGATGTATCCAAACGATGTGGTCCAGTGGTAAGAGTTCAGACTTCTTTCCATGAGGTCCCGATTTCGAATCTCGCTAGATTCAGCCACACTGATAAGTCGTTGGCAACGAAACACGTGAATAACTGTGTTAAAAACAATATATATATATATATATATATATATAGAGAGAGAGAGAGAGAGAGAGAGAGAAGTGAACGTATCTGTGTGTCTGTTAACATTTTCCTACGCGATAACTCTATCAATTTTTAGTCTACAGACTCAAAATTTGATATACAGGGTACTGAGATATGGGAAAATCGATGTGATCGGTTTTTGGCCAGGAATTTTGCGATAAAGGGGCCAAGGTTCTATGATTTGACCTTCGAGAACTCTACCAAACTCCTCCAACAATTTTGGGTCTATGCAGTTGAAATTTAAGATATATGTTCCTCTTCCAAATTACTCAGACAATTTCTGGTCTAAATATTTGAAATTTTATATAAAGGATATTCAGAGATAGGGTAAGCTTTTTCATCAGATTGGGTCGAAAATTTTTAGTTACCAATATATAAATATACGTATGTATGCATGTATGTATGTATGTTTTCATGTCTGCCTTAAACTTTAAATAGAGGCGACGGATTTTACAAAGGTCAGTATCGTTTTAAAGTTCGACCTTTCATACGACAAATATGGAAAAATTGGCTATAAACATTAATATCTTCCCCTTTAACTAGGCACTGTTCTACAAGGGGGGTGGTCACTTTTTTTCGCCGATATTTTAGAAAGTTATCCCCTTCTTAAGATTGTCTAGCCTGAATTTTAAAAAAATGTCGCTTCCGGTTTGGCGGTGGTCGTAACAGCATAAACGTTAGGTTTTACCCCGTTCTTTTCCTCCTTTGCGGTACGGGTTCGAGCCTGCCTTCCTACTATCACTTTTTTTTGCGCAACGTACACATCCAAACACCTGGGTAATGCCCGGCGCCCATGCTAGTATATATATATATATATATATATATATATATATATATATATATATATATATTTATATATATATACATATAAAAGAAATAAAATTTAAACTAGAAGTTAAACATTGCAATCAAAATTTTGTGTTCGACTGAATACCCCAAAAAAGAATTTACAAAGTCCTTATTCTGCGGTGGTTCAAAAAATGCTATTCTTGCTATTCTTCTAATCATAGAACCTCAAGAAACCAGCAAATTATATTCATAGCAATGCTAGGATTTTCTAGTTAAAGCATTAAGTGAAACCGCAATTTATTGTAGTTATACATTGCCAAATTATAAGGGGAAATATGTCGGATATGTAATAAAAATAAAATGTTAAAAAGTAAAATAAAATTAAAATACACACACACACACACGCACACACACACATATATATATATATATATATATATATATATATATATATATATATATATATATATATATATATATAAGCAAACCGCGCCTAATGTTTCAGCTTGCATGAAAATCCTCTCAAGTTGATCCGAAATGCCAATTAATTCTTTAGAGAGAATAGATTCCAAAATAAGTCCTGCGTGGCGATGTATATAATTCGATTGGAATGTTTTCAAAACAGCTGAAATAATGAAAATTGTTTTTTCCGGCAGTGCAGTAGCTCAGAGAGAATATATATATATATATATATATATATATATATATATATATATATATATATATATATACATATATGTATATATATATATGATAAAATATAACATTACATTTTCACTTACGTAATATATCTACCTATCTATTAACCTGATTATAATTACCTTACCACCTATCTACGAGGTGACTTAAATAAGTTTCCAGATTATTTTCGTATGAACGTTTTATTGAGAGTACGCACATGAAACTCTAGTTACCTTCCATGTAATCTCCTCCAGTTGTAATGAACTTAATGGAAGGTTCCAAACCCGTATAAAACAATACATAGAAGTCCTCATGTTCGAATGTGCAAATTGCACTCTTTATATTCCCAATTGTCTTTAATAGAGGTACGTGAATAACCAAAAGTCACAGGGAGAAAGTTCTGAGCTATAAACAGGGTAAGAATCTGTCTTGATGCCCATATTTATCAAAGTGTCGGTAATATTCTCTGAACACGTTTGAATAAACTTCAGGGAAAATTTTCGTATCTTCAGTTCCTCGCGAATAGTTTTACGTACAGTTCCAATACTGACATCAAACTATGCATTTTTTGTCACTATAGACATACGACGATGTCAATGACTCTATAGACATGAAATTCCTTATTTGGCCGATCAACTCCATTGTTCCGGCTTACTTACTCCTCCCAATACCCAATCATCTCTCACACACTCCCTGGTTTCCGAATATTTTTTACCATTATGAAAACTGATACTCGTTTAATGGAAAATAGTTCTAAAGTAGTCCGACGCATTCCGTACGTTACTGTGGCATTTGTCAAGTTTAAAACAGAATTGTATTGAATATTGTTCTTCTAAAATCTCCTTACATCCAGATTTCATTTTAAAATAAAAAAAAGCTTTAACAATCAGACAATAGTATTGTGTGTTTTAATCCTAGCTGTAGCATTCTATTTGAAACTGAAATCATAAAACTTGGTGAGTCATCTCATAAGATATATAGCAATAACATATTGAATGTTGAAGAGTTTACGACTATATATATATATATATATATATATATATATATATATGTGTGTGTGTGTGTGTGTGTGTGTGTGTGTGTGTGTGTGTGTGTGTGTGTGTGTATTCCTCGCTAGAAATCTCTTTTTCTTTTTAAGCCGATGATGAAGGTTCTCATTTTGGATTTTTCTCTTCTTACCATTACGTCTCATATAACTAAAAGCAGACGTCCATTTGGACTACTGCACTGCCCGAAAAAAAAATATTTTCATTATTTTAGTTGCTTTGTAAACTTTCCAATTGGATTTTTTAAAACTTTCCAATCGGATTATATGCATCGTCACACTGGACATATTTTGGAATACATTCTATCTAAATAACTATTTTGCATTTTGTATCAACGCTGGGGAAGTTTCATTCAAGCTGAAATATTATTCGCGCTTTGTTTTTACATGAGTTTTTTACATATCCAATATTTTTTCATTTTTTTTATTTGGCAATTTATAACTACAACAAATTGCGATTTCCCTTCATGCGTTAAATAGCAAATTCTAGCATTGCTACAAACATAATTTGCTGATTTTTTATGTCCTTTGATGAGAAGAATTTGAATATGATTCTTTGAAACTCCGTGGAATAAGTACTTTGTAAATTGTTTTTTGGAGTATTCAGTCGAACAATAAATTTGCATTGTAAAGTTCAACTTACAGTTTTAATTTTCTTTCTCTTATATATATATATATATATATATATATATATATATATATATATATATATATATACTAGCAAATATACCCGACTGGGTTCAAAAACAGCCTACAGAAAATGGGCTCTGATTTATGAAAGTATAATAGGTTAGGAAACGGAAGTGTTGTAAAGAGATAACTTCGAATTTGGAGGTATCAAACTCAAACAAAATATGATGAAAATAAAAATAATATAGATAAACCCCATAATTTATTATACCATACCTGTTCACAGTGAAACACTTATCACAATATTCTGTGGATCTATATTAAAAAACCTTGTTAAACTTCGTGACGTATTTCCATTCTATGGAGGTCAGGCGCTAACGAACACCCCATAATTTTATTATACCATATTTTCGCAAACTGAAACATAATTATCAAAGTATACTTACGCATCCCTATTTAAGTTAAAACATACTTATCAAAGTATTATTATGTACATCTATATCAAAAACACTTGTAAACTTTTTTTTTAATTTTCAAATTTTTTATTTCCATACTTTGTGGACCAAGCGCGTACGCAGACCCCACAATTTTAATGAATAATCATTATGCCAGATCAAACATACCCATTCCTGTGTCTCGATACATCTTCTATCATAATATGTGATCAGTTTTCTATAATAGTAAACCATATAGGAGCCTATTCGTGACCGGACACACACACAGACGTTCAGCTTTATATATATATATATACAGGGTGTCCACAAAGTCTCGCTACATTATCTAGCCAGACTTTGTGGAAGTCTTGCCACATTATGTAGCCAGACTTTGTGGACACCCTGTATATATATATATATATATATATATATATATATATATATTGTCAATTTTTAAAATATATATAGCAATAAGCGTACACAGATTTTTAGCGTTTAATCCTTGTGAAAATTCGCCAGACTATCAGATGGAATTATTGTTGTTTCCTGTTTTGTATATTCCCATGTTACTGGAAATGCTTGTCACCTAATCAGATTCTTTCTTATTTACACACCTATTCGTTGTAGCACATGATCGCACGCACCTGTTTTTTTGTCGTTGTGTCAGCGTGATTTTTTTTTTGTTGTTGAATGGGGATTCCTTGATTTGTATTGAATATTTATTTACATATTATTTTATTTTACAATATTTTAAAAGGAATATATATTTGTATATTAATTATTATTATTATAATTATGATATTCTTTTTGTTATTGTTGTTGTTAAAATCATTATTAGCAGTAGTAGTTCATAATTTATTCCGTTATTTTAATGTAATTTTTTTCGTGTAACCATACGTTTGCTCATTCGCACATGCAGTTTATCATTTATTTTAAAGTTTAGAATAGCTCATTTTTCATTTAAATATAGTTTACACGAATCGTTTTTCTGTAATAAAAGCTGAGTGAAAGCAACACTAACGAACGACTATTAGCCCCGATCATAGATAGTAGAGTAAAAACAAGTACGGCAAACCATCACCTACAACCTAGAAAAATCTTAAATAGTATTATACGCGAAATAAATCTGTGAAGCTTACTTGCTGTATAAATATTACAAAACTTAAATTTTTGCACTAATCAGAAACATTTATTTCGAAAGAACCCCTTATATGTGTTAGAATCAACTGTTGATTTCATACGTCTGGCCTTATTGCTTGTGCAGCGATAATGATTTTTATTTAAGTGGAGATTGGAATTTGAAGAAAAATGATTCAATTGTGCTCTAAATAGAAACATCCAATTCGAACGCGTCCCAGTCATATCAAAGAACCTGCTATTGATTTTATATACCTAGCCTTTCCACTTGTGTGGTAATAAACTTCACAAATGCACTTGTGATGTAAAGCTATATAACAATCTAATTTTAGTCAAAATCGCCTGTGATTTTTTTTCCTGTTACGTTTTCGATTGCAGCTTATCAATATTTATCAAGGACAATCTGATACAAAACATATCAAAGACCACTGCCAGATACATAAAATATATTTATGTAAAAATTCATGAAAAAAAAACAGACGCAACGGTTTAGGAGTTTATAGGGAACGGACTCGCAAAAACACACAGATACACATATTTCGTTTTTATACAATAGTAAAGATATTAAATATAGATAATAACACACCGTTCGTAATTTTTGTTTTTATGTTTATTAGTTCGAGTCTTGCTCGTAAATCACATAGACTCGTTTTCGCTTCTATTTTATTGCTATAAAATGCGTTTAAATCAATGTTTGTTTCTTTTTTCGCCTTTCCTTTTTTATTTTCGTTTCAGTAAACTATGCCTTAAATCGTTTCTGATTTATGTGCGATGAAATGGTTTTCTGAAAGATAAGCGCCACATGCAAAGTTTCCATGTTGTGCAGTTTGCTCGGTTGCTTTCTTAGAAAAAATGGATTTCCCGTTCCAGCTCGGTTGTTTTTCTCACTTGTCTTAGACAAAGCATAATACATTACTTAGAACGATTTGAATTTCGTACTTAAAAGAAAATCACACAATTTTCATTTGTTTTTTCTTTCTGTTTCATACGAATAAGAAGAATAGAGAAGCACATAAAGACTTTAGTTTATTTAAAGTAGCACTTGCATTGGCACGGATTGAAAAGAGTTTTAGGTCAATGTTACGGTAAACAAGCGAAAACATATAAGACAAATTAGACCAAAAATCAAATTAGTATTTCGTATTTATATAATATTAGGAAAAATATATTTTTATTTCCATTCGCCCTCTTCTAAAAATATTACGCTCCCTAGCAACGACATCTGTCTATCTATCTATCTATCTATCTATCTATCTATCTATCTATATATGTATGTATGTATATTTGTGTGCGTGTATATGTGTATTGGGGTGGAGAGGGTTCCCGTAAGCCGTGGTGAAGGCAACCTTTCTAGGAGACGCAAATCTCTGATTTAAAAAACCATAAAGCGGAAGACCATTACCCGCATTAAGCTGGTCTGCAGTTTAATTTGTTGCTGGCTATCTTGCTCTTGCTTTTTGCTGGATCTCAACATTTTGAACCGAGAGAGAGACTTAGCTGTCGTACAAAGCTAAGACTCTGTAACCTCATCTTTGTATAGATACTTCCTCATGTATTTGGGCTCATGGATTTTAAATGTCTGAGGGAGTGGCACTCGTCTGACAAGACGTTGCAATCATCATGTATGTAAATATCTATCTATCTATCTATCCCAATCAATCAACAATCAACAAGGGTTTTAGCACTCAATGGGGAAACCCTCCCTTGTCTTAAGTCATCTAACTCTGTTCTGAGCTATTCGCTGCCATGCGGGACCCATGGGCTGTATCATGTCGTCCCTCAATCTAGTTTCTGGTCTTCCCTGAAGGCTCTTAATTTCCCAAGGTGTCTATTGCATTGCCCTGGTGTACCATCTGTTTTCATGTTGTGTAGCTACGTGACTTGCCCATCTGTGTTTGGATGTCTTGATGGCAGTATTGATGTCACAAACGCTCGTTTTTTGGCGGATTCAGATGGTTCTATTTATGTTTTGTAGAGTGATGCCTAATATTATTCTACCAATCTTCCTTCATGCTACTGCCAAGAGGAGACATCGGTGAAGCCATCCATCCTCTTCAAAGTCTAAACCAATCTCCACGATTCAGCAAACCTGATCACGTGACTCACGCAATCCGATCAGCTGACTCTGACTTCCGGTCAACGTGTCTCAATATAATTTACAGTCTCCTCTTTCTTTCTCTCTCATGTCATTCTATAACATACAGATCGGAAAATTTTTAAACTTGTGGAAAATTGTTAAACTTGTGGGAAAATTGTTAAACTTGTGGAAAAAATTTATTTTCTTTTTAGCCGATACAAATAGTTGCTAAGGGATTAAATGTGAAAAAAGAGAATTTCATAGTTATTGTTTAATCAAGTTTCGGCAAAATAATCTTCTGGACTTCAAACGATTAAGCACGATGGAATAGGAATACTGGGTTTGTAACGTAACGCCAATAATTACAACCTTCCATATTTTTACTCTCATCATGTTTTTGCCAATAAGTCCTCTGACCTGCTTTGAGTAGGATTGTAACCACTATCTTTAGACAATGTTTAACTGGAACTGTAAAGACCTCACGCCTCTGTCTATTGTGTCAGGAGCTCCGAAGACGGCTAAATTATTACTCGGCCGAAATTTGATAAAATAAAAACAATTATAAAGATAAGGATAACTGTCCACAAAAAGAATAATAAAAAAAATATTCCAAAAATAAAATAATTAAAAAAAATACAAAATTATACAAATTCTGTTAAAATAGGATACGCTTTAATTTAAAGGAGATCCCACTACCATATTCCTATTAGTTTAAAAGAAAATGGAGAAATTCTAGACCGCTTCGTATTACGTTCGCATTAAGCAGTTACACTTATAATTACATTTTATAATAATAGCATTCGTTTGAAGGTTTAAAAGGATTTATACTCGCCTAGAGGTGAATTTGGAGGTTAAAGGACACTTTCATTGTCGTGCAAAATTAATTTGTTCATGAGAATAACCTTTTAGAATTCATGTAGATTCTAATTTTTCTTTTCTTTACATAATGAAAATAGAAACAGTACACACAAGACAACACGGGCATGAGGTTTTATCATGCAAACACTACAGTGTTTGAATATATGGTTAAGTGAACGTTTTTGTCATTTAGAACGGCTTTAAAGGTTTACCACTCACTTATTTTTTGACCAAATTTCAAACAAAAAAAAAGAATTACAGTTTATGATGAATTTACAAATGTTCAAAATCTTTAAAACCAAAAAAAAAACAAATAAAGAGGAGGTGATCGATGTTTTGCATGACTAGTTTCCATAGCAACCACGTCGCATCAGCGACTACTGTTGCAACGAATTCACCGCTCCCGCGAAAAGAGAAGTAACAAGTGAAACAGAAAGAATAAAAGAATGAAAGGGAAATAATTAGGAGATTTTATTGAAAGCACACGAGTGCCGTATATTGTTATTACATATGTGTATGTTATGTTTATGGGGGCAAAAAGACTGGAATTAAACAAGGAATGTGTGGATTTACTGAAAGCCTTTAAAAATCATGGATTCCAATGGAAAAATCGGAGCATGAAAAGTAGTATGGTTAAGCTTAAACATGGTAAAGTAAAGGACTTGTTGTTAAAACTGGAAAAGTATAGGACAAGATTCTCTAGTAAAAATATACTAAATTTATAACTTAAATTATTGCAGCATTAAGCTTTTTTTATTAAATTTATAGAATTATATAATAAATTCTTAGTGCTGCAATATGTTTAGTCATAACTGTAATATTTTTATGCGCACATGTTTCCATTGTGATATTTATATCTATTGTCTGATAAAACCACTCCTATATAGTTGAGACGGTAGAGGTAAGGCTTGAATATCGAAAGGAGCAGTTTAGAAAAGATGATCGCGTTAGAGAGAAGTAGGTGACGTCACGGACGTAACAAGAAGTCACACGTGGCGGAAGAATGACTCAATAAATATCGTTTTTACAACAAACGAATCGAGTTATTACTTGTCTTATGTTCCTTGCAACACACTCTGCTAAAACATGTTTGATCTGCGTGTGTAAACGTGTGTAACGATATAAAACGAATCTCCATTATAGAGGGGGCCGCCCAGTCGAGGCTAATGGTTAATGGGGTGATTGTAAGAAGTATGTCGAATATTTGTGAGCAGGTTTACGGTAAGTATTTGTTGACATTGACTTTAAAAATGATCAAGCTGCATGAAGCAATCCAGCAGCACTGTGTTCCAGAGACGAAAATTTCAATTAATAAAAAAAAAATGAAACGAGAAACTATTAGTGAAATAAATGATTCTTAAATAAAATCAAATATGAAATTATTATACGTAATTGCTCACGTCTCGAAAAAGAAGCCGGCACCATCAAGCTTCTCGGACTGACCTTCACTATTGACCTGAAATGGAAAAAGTATATCGAAACTATTGCCAAGCTATATTGAAACATTGTGACACTATTCTGCGTTTCCAGAAAGTACCTCGCTTCTGACGCAATCGTTTATCCGCATAAGAGTCGGTACGCCCTTAGATAGACTAGGGTTGACACTACTGAGAAAAAAAAAACTGCTTGAAGCCACCGATCCAACATTGACAGAGTTCAAAATCGGTTTCAAACTTAGTTTGTGAATCTTTTCCAACAAAGGGTACGTTGAGGGATAGTCATTGTATATAGCAAGTGCTCGTCTGAGTTTTAATTTATAAAACATGCTGCCTATCCTGCATTGACAGAGTTCAAAACCGGCTTTGAAATTTAGGTAATTACTAGCCCGGGTTCTCGGCGTTGCCCGGCTTTTTTTGTAGATGTGTGTTGAGTAAAAAAAATGCTGTAGTAGGCAGGCAGGCAGGCTCACACCCGTAAGGTGAAGGCAGAAAATAAAGTGAAGGTGTGTGTAAGGGTGTTGGTTGAGCCCGCCCCCCCCAAAAAAAAAGAAGAAAATTGCGAGCTCCAAAAAAAAAAAAAGGAGCAGTAAGCAGGCTCGAACCCGTAACGCGCCAGAAGAAAAAGACAAAAAAATAGTTAACTTTCTTACCGATGTGCCTACCGTGGTTGTGACGTCACTGGCGGTCGAAATAACTCCTTTTATGCGAAGTCGAGGGTTGAATGAAATAAATATAGCGAAAAAAAGCGACTCTCTTTGTAGAAGAGTCGCATTTTAGGGTAGAATAATTAAAGTTCTTTACCAATTTTTCGATATTTGTCGTCCGAATGGTCGAGTTTCAAAATTATACCGATCTCGTGAAAATCAGTCGCCTCTCTTGAAAGTTTTAAGCAGACATACAAACAAACACACATACATACGTGCATACATTTAAACAGACAGGTGAGACTTATATTATAGATTCCCTTTTCTCATGTCGATAGTTTTTGTCCAGCAGAAGACACGTTACGAGCTCGTCACTGCGCTGTCTTTATTTTCATGCAAACGCTCGTCGTAACTTCGAGCTATAGTCATAACTCTCGGAAACAATTTTCAATACGCATAATCTTTTTATAAACACTATAAACAATTTCTCCACTATCAAATTGTGCATAAATTTTAACGCAAATACCATGCAAAACGTTTCTATCTATAAACCGCCTATCTATGAAATTCTATTCTGCTGGCCTGGTTTCCAGCAAACTATGACATAGTCGTCATTACGTCCAATGTTCCTTGAACCGCCCCGACTTACTATCACTACTGATCACTACGCTGTTGTATAATCGACCACCTTACATTTATTAATCATTATCCCCTAGTTGCCTTCGGGCTTTGATATGGTGATTCCTTTGTAAAATAAAACGTTTATTCAACAGATTATTTTTTATGTTCTTTTATATTTTACCATCAATGTTATCGCTGTTACATTTGGATTAAAATTAGATTAGCCCTGCTACCGAATGTGCTTTCTCTGGGGAGCTGCATCACATAATTAAGAATAAAACTCCCACGTTTATCATTGTCTTGGGACGAAGGGTTGACTGTTTAATTATGTGTAATTACACACGGGTGCTTACCGAATTAATTTCCTGGATTTGTAAGTATACGGCTCGCCAAAAACCTAGACATGTTCACAATTTTCATTTCACACTAGAATTGCACTTTTACTTTATGAAAAATGATCTTCCAAGAAATTTCGAACAGAACATTTTTATATATTCAATGTAGGTAGGATATTCTCATTCCATCAGCCATTATTCAGTAGAAGGCCCAGATAATTCATTGGAGATTACACTAAAGATTTCGTTTGAAATTCCACGCATATACATAAATTACTGATAATATAAATCTCGCCTGTCTGTCTAAATATATGTATCTATGAGTTTATTGTGTGTGTATGTATGTATGTATGTATGTATGTATGTATGTATGCCAAAAAATTTCGACAGGTGCAACAGATTTTCACGAGATCGGTATCGTTTTTAAGCTCGACTCTTTCGAACGACAAATATTGAAGAATTGTCAAAACATTAATTCCTTCACCCTCAACTAGGCAATTTTCTACAGTGAGGAATCGCTTTTGTCGCCGATATTTTCGAAAGTTATCCCCTCTTTTCGATGAAGTAGCCTTAATTTATACCTTCGACACGTCCGCTTTGGCGATGGACGGAACAGTAAAGATGTTACGTTCTTTTCGTCGTTCGCGATACGGGTTCGAGCCTGCCTGCCTACTACCATTTTTTGGCGCTCAACACACACCTCCAAACACCCGAGCAACGCCGGACACCAATGTTAGTACAAGATAAACCAGCATAAGTTTTGAGAATAAATACTCAGAAAAGTTGTATAAATTACAATGAAGATGCGAACAATAGTCCGAATAATCATAATAACATGGATAATCAATAATTATCAATACAACTGTAGCCCTAGTGCTCGCTAGTAACCGACGGTTTCACTAAAATCCCACCAACCCCCACCAGTGACAGCAAATGCTCGCCAGTTCCCCCAAGTGCCTACTAATGCCTCAACTGCTTGTCAGTACTTCCAATTGCCAGTTTGTACCCCCAACTGTCATTAGGCAACAGATACAATAAAAAAAATATATATTACTAGGTACTGCTGACGACAGTCATAACCGAAACAAGATGACAGACCCGTTTTAGTGTATGACAGTGCCCGCCTCTGGTCGACGAATTCCAACACCGGATGACTGAACTCAACAATTCATAACAGGCGATTTCATTTCGGAGTAGTCCAATGTAAATGGACCATGGTCATGACAAACAATGACCGATTGTTGCAGAGGCTGCGTCTGTCTACTAAAAAAATCAAAACGCCTCAGAAGAGAACTGCAGACCAGCGAACTCCAGTGCTTGGCATTGGTCGTCAGTCGCAGCCAATTTCATATTCGAGAAGTTATATTAAGTCTGATATTGAACATGTATCATCTATATATATTGGCTAACAGTTAGAGTTAGGGAATGCAATAGACCGAGAGTAACAGGTATGGAAGCGAGCAACCACCCTAAAAAAATCAATAATCCCTTGTAACCACCAGCACCAAAAATGATAGCCAGTGGATACAGCTAGCTATCACTGCTAGACAAAGGCAAAAGGGGAAGTCAAATTGTTTAATTTTGACAACAGCTGCGATCTAACAATTTTCTGAGCGGAAAGTGGACACCATTAGCAAATATCTCTGTGTTAATATTTTTATTATTATAATTGCATTTTCATCCCCAACAAATTATGGTCTCACTTTGATGTAGTAAGCTACTATCTGGGACATAAATTGCAGGAATACTATGTAGGGAGTTGAAAAGCAAGATGACTATCTACATTACACTTGAACGTCTGCGTGTCAGTAGTCTTCTACTGTGTGTATGGGAGATTTTGTTGCGTTTCAGGTTAGTCGGGGGCGTGTACATAAAGTAGGTACAAAACTTGTAGTTCGTCGCAGCATCTACCATTAAAATACTTGTAAAACAGATATAGGGTTTTGTTAGTACAAAATATAAACGGTCATATAACCACTACCTTATATATGTCTTTTTGGTGCCGTGACCAGGATTATTTGACAGGTTTGGCCTTCTGTCAAAATATGATTTCATATCCCTGGTCCAAAAATCTCAAGCCTCATAAATTATTATATCGAAAGATAGATAGGTACAAAGCTATATAGATTGATAGATAGATATATACATAGCAGATACAAACACGGATACACAGATCAACATCATTATCATCATGACGGGGTCCTTGCCCGGAACAATGTGACTCTTCCTCTCTAGAGATTCCTGTCTTCTATCAGCTTCCTCATATCTTCAGGTTCACAGTTGGCGCCGTGTGCTATTTGTTGGATGTACGTAGATCTAGGCCGTTCTCTGTTTGCGCGTCCGTGTCGTGGAGTTCATAGTAATACATCACTCACCAATTCATGCTTACTCCTCAGACAATGACGGGCAAATCGTAGGCGTCTTTCTCTGATGGTATTAGATATGGCAGGTAGGTTGTCATAAAGTTGCTGCTTCGTGTGATGATTTTGCCAAAATATATTTAATATTGTTCTTAGCATACGTGTGTATGTGCCATCTATTTTCTTTCCAATCTTCTGGTGAGTGTCCAGGTTATAGCGCCGTAAACAAGGACAAACTCTACCAATGCCCTGAAGAACTTCCTTTTCAGTTTGTCAGCCAATCCCGAAGTCTATTACTGAATGTAGCCCATCCAATGCGGGCCATGTTTTTTAGATGCGAATTCTGATATCTCTCTCTCTCTCTGTGGAAACTATGTTGCTGCCCAGATATGTAAACTCAGCGACTTCTTTCAGTGTTGATACAACCAAAGCCTTGATCTCTCCTTTTACATTGAAAGTCATAAACTTTGTCTTGTCCGCATTTATGTGGAGACCAATGTCATTTGCAGATATTTCTAGCTTACGTAACAGTGTTTGCGCATCAGCAGTGTTGTTCGCGAACAAAGCAATATTGTCTGCGTAATCTGCATCAGTTATGTGTGCTGATTGATGACGTCTGTTTCTGGATTCATTTAGGGTGAACCTAGCATGTTGTGTATATTAACAGAGGTATGAAGTACAAATTCATGACAAACAATGAAAAGAAAAGGGACAAGAGTATCTCCTTGTAGAACCCCAGTGCGGATGTCGAAAAATTCAGTGTCCCCATCTGGGGGCCTGACCATTGCTTGAGTGTGCTCATATAACATCATTATACACAGATAATTAGATAAAAATCGCTTACTGCTTTTGCACGGCTACTGCAACATTTTGTCGATGGGATAGAGATTTAATGCTAGCTGAAAGTTCGAGATCTATTAGGTTAACGACTCTCTTTTGAACCCTGTCCAAGCGATGCACCAACCCATGTGTAACAACAATATTCCATACATTGGCGATTGGTTGCCTTGTCGGGGTGCATCATACATATGTATGAGGCGTAAATACAAACTTTCTAGCGCGGTAGGGAACGCCTAACTTTCTTGCAGCAGTCAGGTCATTGCCCTTGATATATCTGTTCCAACTCATGTTCCCTGTGAAACGTTAAGTCGAATGTTTGAACGAAGTACTTTCGGGTAAATAACCATAGCGACCAGTGGTTGAGGCATTTTCTTTAATTAGTAAAGGAAAGAAACATTGGATCTTATCATTATTCTACTACAGACTGCGGTTATTCCTCTGGGGATTTTGCCAATTCCTTGACTATGTGTTCATTTGTTTTGCCTTTGTGCCTTTTACAGAGCGGGTGTCGTCAGCTAATACACACATCTCAGAGACACGTCTATCAGTGATGGCATATATGAACATCAGAAATAATAATGGTCAAATAATCAACCCCTGACGTACATCCGAATTTTTATCATTTTGTTTTGACGTACGACCATTTAGGGCACATGGATTTTTCATTTATTTAAGATTAACGGGAGGCGCCCGGAGTTTCCAGTCTGTGAATAGATGCGAACTGTGTTGGTTGACCGATCGACAAATTCCTGTTTGATTAAAAAAGTGTAACAACGGAGCAAGAGGAGGGTGGCATTAAGCCTGAATCAAACCGAAAACAAAATGTTGTAAGTAAAAAAAAAATCTTGGGTTTTAAGCAACCGAATTCCCTATCAAAAAATAATTAAATAATCGTATGCAGCTGTGCGATCGCAAAAAAATACCTGCCCTAGCTAGGTGGGAGCCTGACGCTAAAAAGAATCATGAAAAAAATTAAACCGCTTAGTCGTGTCGTTCACACGACTTGTGACGTATTTGACGTTCAGAATAACGTTTTATGCGTACGTCGATGTCTGGAGGCGTTAATGACAAAATGTAAAAATGTCTACGAAAAAGTGACCCCTCCTTACCAGACATACGTACAGAACACATACACTCACAAACACAGACAGGTGATAGTTATATAAAAGAAGGATGTAATTGTGTGAAGTATTCGTCCAGCAATACCATATAATTTGATTTACACTGGCAGACTATCAGGCCGTGCCGTGTCAAAAGCCTTACGGTTACTGCTCTACCCTAATGCATCCAGTACATGGTAGATCCATTCAGAGGTTACTGTTAGGATATCTTCAGTAGAACGGGCTTGCCTAAATTCATATTGTTGGTCGGACTAAAGTTTAGAAACTCTAAGGTACTTGACTAGAGCTTGGTTAATTATGGACTCTAATATATTGGAAAAAAGAGGAAGGAGGCCACTAGGGCAAACATTTAATTGATTAGTTCTTTTGCTAGAATTCTAGTAAACTGATACCACAAAAGCAGTTTTCCTGCCGTCAGGAAACAAGATTATTAAAGTATTTTCGAAAAGCTTAGAGAGAACTGAAGCAACTCCTGTGAAGCATTTTTGAAATAGTATAGATGAGATAAGATCAAGTTAACATGCATTTAAGGTGTTTATGTCTCTTATGATATCATGTACTTACGAAAGGAGGGATTTCCAAATTAATCTATTGCGGTCACTGTCCAAAAAAGAAAGTAAAGGAAAGAGTAGATTGTTGGCTCCAAAATAGAGTTGTAGGCAAACGGACGCGCAAGCATGTAAATCTTCTCGGTGGACGTGGAAATGACCTTAGCATTATTGGATACTGGAGTAAGTGTCCATGGCCCATTATTTACTATAATACTGTAGATTTTCCAGAAATCACGTGTTCCTAATATCTGTACTTCAATATGTTTTCTAATAGTTTCGTATATTTTTCTTAGCTGTCGCTATTTCTTTCTTATAATTACGTCTAACTTCTATATATAATTTTGCCTGTTTGTACTGGATGTACATCTGATGACTATGTGACATGCGTGCGGCCCTTGAGCAATGGCAACATTGCAAGTAGAAGTAAACCGTTACAGAGAGTGAAGTTGGCTATAGAACTTTTGTGTGCTTCAGTTGTCACTTTGACCAATTCAGTGGTTTCATTTGCGCACTGTTCTACAGTAAGAGTAAAGATAATTCCCCGTATTTCATCTCTGAAGTCATCTCTGATATGATCCCTGATGGCATACCAGCCAGCCTTATTGTAGTATTTTTCTTTTTTAAGCAATAGCTCTTAAACTTGGCGACGAACGTTAAAAGTGGCGTTTGTGATTATCACAGCTTGATGAACATTGCCGAGTGGGAAAATGACATTTCTTACACGGTCGTCAGGAATTGTTGCCAGTAATAAGTCCAACAGTGAGGCTTGCTGATTCTTACGGTCTAGGAGACAGGTCGGGTACCATATACTCTGAATCAAGGAAAGGAATGTAGGAATGTCATGGGGATTGTAAAACTGTTTATTCACACGTTAATGTAAGAGATAATCACTAGTAAAGATTTTTCTTTATCGAATCTGTTCTTGCTTTAATTAATACGAGCAGTTCAGTCCGGCTTTACCCCGGCCCTGTGTACTGTTCATAACTATATGTGCATATTTAAGTATGTTAAAAAGTTTGACTCGTGTCCAGGTAAACTACATATAAAATTTGAAGTGTGGAAACCCAACACTGGCGGAGAAGATTGTTAGAGTCTGCAAAGGTCAACTCTGTCAACTTTGACATCTTAGCTACCAGGTTTCGTCCAAAAGATTACAAAGCTAGCTGCATTTCTGATATCATTTATGTAAAATATCAAATGTTAAGACCAAAAGTTGGATGAATAGTTCACTAGAGACCGCAATGATCAAATCTTTAAACTTTGACCCCGTGGGTATCAGAATTTTCAGCGAAAACCCAACTTAAATTCTAACCCTATGACTGAAAAAACGTTATGTAAAATTTCAAATGTTTAGACCAAGAATTTCCTTAGTAATTTGGTAGAGATCGCAGAGGTCATTTTTTTAAAACTTTGACACAAAGTTTGACCCCTTAACTTTTATTGTTTGAGCTTAAATCAAAGACAAAAGTGTCGAAGGAACCTACATCAAAAATTTCAAGTGTTTAGATTCAAAATTGCCGGAGAAGTTTGATAGAGTTTTCAAAGGCCAAATCGTTTAAGTTTGACCCCTTTTACAGCCAAATTTTTTGCCGAAAACTGATTAAAAAATTTTTTTCAAATCTCAATACCCCTTTATGTCGAATCTCGACACTGTAGACTGAAAATTAACAAAGTAGTTTGAGAGGAAACTGTACACACACAGACACACACAAACACAGGCAATTTCACTTTTATCAAGATATAAATATATTTCTCCCCGGCAACCACAATGCACGCGTCAAGCTAGAATATATATAATGTAAGTTTAAATATATTGACAATATACATCCTAATAGAACTTGGCAGTCCTGTTTTTATATAGATAACTGTCAGTACAAAAAGATGGAGAAAAAAGAATTATGAAAATAAATGAAATGTTTTAAATCGAATCAGTAGGTTAAGAAGTCAAATAATTTAAAAACCTCGAAGTGAAAATGGAAAGTTTATTAAATTAAGACAGCCCGTGAGGAATTAAGGTGTGAAATTGTGTAGACTTGCGAAGGAAAAGACAAATATGCTGACACTTTCAGTGAAAAGCAGAAAAAATATTTAGAAACAAATAACACATGAGTTTTAAAAAATGCGAGTTTAACAAACCAAAAGCTATTTACAACTTAATATTCACAGACAGACAGAATATGTGGTTTATATAAATAAAGCAGTGGGTTACTTATGTGTTTGGTGCCTGTGTGAAAAAAATAACCTAAAAATCCTTAAACGTAATATAACACTGAAATTAACAGTAAACAATAATCATTCACCAATAAGATTTAATAAGAGTAAAGCCTTAGTTATGACGAATGTCTTCCATTGGAGGATACTGCAATCAAGTGGCTTTCACTGTCATTCAATGGCGGACACGCGTACAGGAGTATATCAGCAAGTGCTAATGCTAAATGTCCATTTCAATTTTCCGACATATTTTTATGAGCTTCTTGCATGCGTAAATTAATTTATAGCTTGAAGTAGTTTAAATTTAAATCTTATCTATTTGTCGATAATCGGTAATAACCGCATCTCGAGTGGAAACTTTTTGTTTTATTTTAGCTGATATCAGCTCAATCATGCTTATTACTTTTGAAATCATTACTTTAGATATAATATTTTATAATAAATTGTCTCTGTTATAAAATACCGAAATTTGCATTATATACTGAAGCGTATTTTACGAACAGGCACGGACAAATATAGCAAGGAACTGAACGCAGTGATTAAAAATTAAAATGAATACATTTTTATTAGTAGAAACGATTCTAGAATTGCAGTAAATTATCCACTGCAGTAAGAAATGCAAGAGAAATTACCTATAAAACAAAAAAATGCAGGTAACATAGGAGCAATGGAAATTTTAAAAAAATATCCCCAGATAAAATCTGAGCTTCTGTTGCCAGGAAACGTGTTGAAAGCACGTGCATGGAATTGACATGTCTGGAAGTGTGATTACGTCACCATGCATATAGAATTAATATATACATTTGTTAGACCAACACAGTCAGTCTGACTAAGTCTGTCAGGCAGTCCGAGACAGTAAGCCAGAAAGTCCGTGTGAGTATTGTTGAGCGGACCGGAAAGATTGATAAAAAAAACTTCTTAGGAAGTGAAGGGGAGAAAAAGACGACAATGTAGCAGAATCTATCTATCTATCTATCTATCTATCTATTTATCTATCTAGTTATGTTTTACTACTAAATATAATGAAATTTGGTGCGTGTGTCTGTAAGTATGGACTCAAAAACGACTCGGGCGATTTTTTCCAGAATTCTAGAGCATACAGGTTATGACGGGGTGTTAGTACGTAATTTTTTGTAAGAAATACGTAAAATAAGTATCGATAATCGAAAATATTCGATTAAAGAAATAATTCTGATTTTAGCCAAAGTTCTCACTTTTATACAACCTAACATTGCAAGTGAAGTTTAGGCGTTTTATTACCACAAATGTCGAAAAGTCCTGCATATAAAATTTACTATAAATTCTTTTATAAGTCATGGGCGCGTTAAATACAAATATTTCTTTTTAGAGCACGATAGAATTATAATACTCGACTTTTAATTTAATTTAAATTATTTCCTAAAATCAGTAGTTTGTATTTCGAAAAGATATCCGCTTTCGTAATTACAGATAGTTTGATAAAATCAACAGCAGATTATATACATGGCAACGTAGACAAAAAATGTCGTGTGAACTAAGTCACTGCAATGAGGCATGTGAAGCTTTTCTCCGGTACAGTATGAAAAGGCATTTTGATACTAGAGTTAGCAATCAATTGATTTTATTATAAAATTGTCGATTTTTACGATTTCGAAAGAGTACATAAAGGTGGAACATTTTTTAATTCTCATTAATGATGCATCTCCTCGCTAGTATGTTTATAAGGTAATCCTCTACTTACACATTATTCTTGCCATATGCTGTTTCACAAGTGCTTGATTCTTACATTTGCGCATGAAAGAAATGAATTGTAATTTATATCTCGTTTCTTAACATGCCTGAACTTCGGTATCAGTTCCTCAAATTTACTTATGTTGGGTGGGCGGCTCTTTGTCGTTTCTTATGTAACGTTTAATTTTTAAGCTTTAGATTGATGTTTGTAATAGTATTTTCCTTTTTAAACCTGATTTTACTATAACCAACGTAAAGATGGCAGTTGCATTAAACATACGTTATCTGCATTTATAATGGAATAAAGTCTAAAGTACCAATCGAATACCCGCGGATGTATCGAATTGCGAAATAGAAATTACCAAAATAGTCTAAAAGTAAAAGTTCCGTGTTATTTACCATTTTGCTCTTAAAATATGGAATTCCTCGCCAAGAAAATACAGTTAAGTAAGAGATAGTCATATTTAAAAAAAGTTAATTTATTTAATACTAGCCGGGGTGCCCGGCGTTGTTCGGTTGTTTGGAGATGTGTGTAGGGGGGGTTTAAAGTAAGGAATAAGCGGAGTAATAACCCTGCTAAATATTTAAAAAAAAAACGATGTAAAACTACTGTAGAAAATCGACAAAACCAAAACCCCACGAAAACTACGAACAAAAGTAAAACGTATTCAAAAAAGAAATCGGAAAAACAAAAAGCAAAAATCAGTGAAAAAAAATGAACGTGTTTTGAAAAAAAACGAAAAAAACACACAGGAAAAGCTAAAAAAGAAAATGGCATAAATAACCCTTCGATTCCAACGGTGCATCTCACCCAGTAGAAAATGAACTCAATTCCAGTTTTTTTCAATCAACTACAAAACGAAATAAAACGAAAGAAAAAATAGCATAAATAACCCTTCGAATCGGTTAAGTCCCTGGTGCATTTTACCCAGTAAAAAGCATAGAAAAAAAGGAACGTTAAAATTCTATTCCTGTTTTTTAAGCAACTACGAAGTAAAGAAAACCCAAACCGGCGTTTCTTCGTACTGTCTCTTGTGAACGATCCCGCAACGGTGTATATGGTGGCGGGGAAGGAGGAATTTATTAGAGAACACAAGATTTTACAACTTCCATTGATTCTAACCGATTTTGGTAGTGAACAATCAGCAGAAAAAAATATAGGAATCTACTAATATCGAGGAAGTGTAGAGGTAATAGGCCCATAACACACCTCAGATAATGTGCCGCAGTTTGTGCGCATTACATTTGCATAAAATGTATTGATTTTCAATCCTATTAAGGTAAAATTCAGAGGGGAAAATAAGTTCATTTTATATTTATATATATAGGGACGGATAAAAATTATGAAGTTTAAGAAAACTAAAAGGATATTTGCCTTTTTCAAAATAACATTTATTTACCTTTAAAGATGAAGATTTATTTATTATAAATAAAATATTTTAATATATTTTTTAATTTTTTTTCTTTTGGTTTAATTGTAACTGCTTTAAGACAACATCGTTAAACCATGTTTTCGTGGAAAATGCAACATAGACGTTCACGATAAATGCATGTCTTCATGAAAGCTAGGCTTGAAATATACCTTATTTATAAAAATGTAGGTGTTTGCTAAAGAATAAATGAAACTAAATCTGAAGTTCATAAACATAGAGACCACAAGATTCCTTCAATAATTTTACAGACTTTTTTGTACAGGCATTTAAAATTCAGTATGTTATTCCTATAAACCTTATGTACTGACTGCCCAATTATTACGATTTCCAGTTAAAATAGACAGCTACCAGAAGGACTGGAATACACCCTATTAATGTTTGATTGTCAAAGCTGGTTGATTTAAAAAATGGAATCGAGACTTAAGCACACTTCAGAAGAACAGCGTATACATTACGTCATACGTCTTGGGAACTATTGAACTATCTTGCATGAATTAAGCATTAGTTCTTAAGTGGCAAAAGATATTCAAAGAAGGAAGGGGTAGGTTACTGATGATGAGAGGTGTGGGAGAAGAAAGGAAGGTAGAACACAAGAGTTGAATGACCAAATAAAGAATTTCATGGATAAGGGCCGTCGTGTTGCTAGAGAGATGATGAATGCAGAGATGGATGTAAGTAATTCGCAAGAGACTAAAAATGCGAAAGATTTGCAATGAATGCGGGAGTTCGCAGTTACATCCTTATAACATATTATTTGTATGATAAAACAAAATAAAAATAATGTGTCAACAAAAATAGAAATAAAAATAAAAAATTAAATTAAATTACGAAACAGAAATCGAAGTTTATGATTTTTTGTTATTGTTTCATGATAGAACACAAAAAGTCTTAATAGTAAAATACTTTTTCGAATAAAATATTTCTATATATTTTTGTGTTTCGTTTCAGGTTTCTCGGTTCCGTTCCATATTTTAGCTAAACAGAGCTTATTTCCAACGCCTTAACTGTTTTGTACTGAATTTTTAGACTTAACTGAAATATATAGAGACTGTTACCCTCCGTGTTTTGTATGTAATGAACATTCATCCATAATAAGTTCGAGAAACTTTCTCAAATAAACATTTTTCACTAAATATTGCATTACATTTTTGAAAGTTATAATCGTGTAAATATTTTGTTATATAATCATGTTTTTTTATAATTTTTCAAATTTTAAACCTATTTTTATATTAGTATAGTATTGTTATCCCCAATATTTGCATTAATTTATCAATCATGCCTTTATTCGATATCTCTTAAGTACGAAACTATCAATATGGATTGTTGTTACTTTATAGCAATTTAATATGCCAAGGTCCACACCATAGATATACACATACGCTGAGAAAGGATTGCAGATAAAATAAATCTGGATATGCTATTTCCATTAAAAATTACGTAAAACAGATATAAAACAAATAAGTAAGACAACTTAAAAGTCATGATTAAGCGAAAATATTATAATAGCCAGGTAAACGTTTCGGAATATTTTTAATGAGGATTAGTTATTCGTATTATGTGGATTCTACGGAATACTGTACTGAGCTTGACTATCATTTTCATAACGTTTCGATCGATGTAACTTCCGATTTTCTTCAGGTGTATATTGTTCAACTTGGGACTGCTTCTGTCGAACTCGGAAACTTGGACGGAATTTCGAACGGAACCCGTTATTTACTTCATGGTGATAGTATGCTTTTGTCTCCTCAACCATGTTTGGATATAGGTCCTAAGTAATTCGCAATTGTATTTTTTGATCGCTCGAACTGAGAATTGAACTTTCAGCCTTCAGAAAAATATTCCTTTTGCAATTGATGTGTTAAAATACACTAATCTCTGTGCCAAGGTTGGTTGCGTTCGAAATTCCGTTAAAATTTCCAAGTTCTATAGAACCGTTCGTGAGTTTGATAAAATGCACCAAAAGAAGCTCGAAGGTTACATCGACCGAAATGTTGTGAAAATAACAGTCAAGATGAGATTAGAAGTTTGAAGAAACCAAATAGTACACATAGGATGCTAAGTCGTATCATACGAATACTGGCCTTTCTTATTTCACGTAAGAAATTGTATTAGAGCCAATACAGTCAAACATATCTGCCCTGCACAACAAAAGGCTACGAAAAGGACAAGTTAACAATAAGCGTAATTAGCCAAATAGTTGAGTGTTATGATAAAAGCCATCCACACAAAAGGAGCCGCAAAGACGTCCATAATATTCAAAGTTATTCTATCGATATCACAAACACTGATTCTCTTATGAGAAACATGAGTTTTCGTCAAGATCTATAAATAAATAGATTCAGATTTAAAAAAAAATACTTATAATTTTTTAAACTTGTAGTTATATAATTGTTCTGTTTAATCACCTTTGTTTGGATTTCTCATCTACAAAACTTGCTAGCATGTTTCCCGTCTATTCTCTCAGTATTGAATTTATTTCTATTTTAATATGCATGTGGCACAATGGACAAAAGACCTTTCGGGTGAACCTGTGAACTTCCTATATGTTGGACCCTTGTGCCAGGCTTGCTCTCGCTGTGAAGCATGCACATATTGTAATTTTTAAAAAGGTGTTCCGACAGTTGTTTACGAAACTAAGTCGAGTCGAACTTTTCCGATATTCCAATTGCTCAAAGCATCAGTCACATCTAAATTTGAAAAAAAAAAAAAACCAAAACCAAAAAAAACAAAAGCCCAAAAGAAAGCATATATTTCTCTCTTTCTCCTTCTCTCTTTCTTTCTCTCTCTCTCTCTCTCTCTCTCTCTTACACTTTCTTTTTTCTCTCTTGTTTAATGAAAGAGGAGAGAAGAATTGTATCGGGTACTTGAAGTTAGACGTATAGGAGTTTTGGCTGCGAACGCCATTGGCGACACACGTCGGGTCTCAATGGCTCTAAACTAAATATGTACTTCGGTTAAATGAATCTGTTTTATAAACTGTCATGTTTGCTATTTTGTGGAGCGTTTAGTTTTCAGAGAAGCGAACCCAGTCAAGAAGGACGCTAACGATTGAAATACTACCCGTAATAACGCCAGAAAGGCTCGATGACCGGAATCCGATCGGTTATAACTGACGCCATACCGACCACTTGATCAAACAGGATGTGCTTATAGTTTCACTCTAGTTAGCACTTAGGGAGCTGGTTACCGTTTTCATGACAGAAAAATCGTCTCAGATACGTATTCACGAAACTGACACACAAAGAAACTCTACTAAGAACTACATTTGATGTGTTAAGACTAGAATAAACAATGGATTACAACAGAACACAATAACAACTCTTACCAGTAAACGGTTGCCAACTGTATCACTTTCATGCAGGTCCGTTTAATAATGTGGCACAATGACGTAGTTCCAATTTTGGGGGAGATGGAACTTCTACACTAATAAATCTTATACCTAACTTGTGACTGACTGTGTTCGTGAGGAGAAAGAAAGGCGTTATTATCGAAAAACATAGCGGCTTCAGTAACTATTGTCAATCAGGAATGACTTAAGCCAAGAGTGACAGTTGTTTATAATATTGAACTAAGTCAAAATGATATAAGACCTTAGAATTTAAAAGGTCAAACCTGGAAGAAATCATGATGGGATACAAAAACAAAACAATATTTTACCGTTTTGTATAAACATAGATAGCAGTTTGGGTGCCTGCGTCAGGTTTCAACGGGTCTTAATTGAAATATGCTCTGCCAGTGTCAAATGTAAAATAAATTATATATTTTTATAAAAATGCATCTGTTCGGTATTTTTGTACGATCGTTAAATTTCAGCATGCGGTCCCTTCCATTTTATGCCGACGATGGAAATGCTGCCTGTAATGATGCAATGAAGAGTCAAAAAGTGATTCATGCCAGCAGGTTATAACCACGACATCTTAACCTGTTGCTGTTTCTATAAGCCTATCGTTTGATTTCCTTTATTTCATCGTAGATGCTGGTTGCGTTTCAAGGACGTTTCGCAACCAAGTAACTCTTCCCGGAAAGGATAATGTCATAAAATGTTTCAATATTTTTCAATCGATAACTTTATAAATAATTCATGTTGAAGATGGTCGTGATACTTCACAATACATAAAAACGCTATCACTTTTGAATACTACACTACGAGGGCCAAATATCACGTCACAGATAAACAGAATCCCTGCGAAAGAGAGAAAAAGAGTGAGAAAGTGAGAGAGAGTGAGAGGCGGAGAGTATTGCACTCAATATAAGTTTGGGACACCGTTGCCGAATACACAATATTTCCTTAATATTATAATTAATTTAATATATAAAAGCAGTTCAGTAACTTTATTAGCATACATAGAGTACCCTGTCAAATTTTACGAATGTTTCCTTTTAACGTATTTAAGGTAATAGGTCGAAACTGATAAAATAGATAAAAAACATAGAAGCAACACAAACTAAGTATCACGGAGAGGAAAAATGGCAAACAAAGCTAATCAAACAAATAGCATAAAACCGTTTGTTGAAGTATAACGTTCGAAGGAAATAATGTTTTTTTCTTAATTTCATCATTTTAATTTTTCTAAGACCTATACAGTTTTAGGTTTTTAATGAATTGGCGTCTTTATATCTAGCTTTGCCTTTAATGTATAGTAATTAGTCGAGAAATATCAAGTATAATTAGGTATGCAAATGGATATTTGGATGAGCATCTGAGGAATTGCATGCTCTATGAATTAAATAAAAGCATGTCCAAAAGCTAAAAGGAATATTGCAATTGACTATGGGATGAATGTTCTGAATGATAGAAAATGTCAACGATGTTTTGCAAAATTTCCTTCCGAAAATTGAACCTATAAGATCGTCAAAAAGGAATCCAAATCAATTGATTAGAATGCCATTAAAAACGCTGTAGAGGACAATCCAACGTTCTAAAACCAGAAAATTAGCTCAACGATTCAATACATCGAATGCTACAAACAATTTATATCTGTTCAAATCAGGAATAGTTCCAAACTTGGACACTCGGTTCCCCACGATTTGACAGACGTTGAACGAAATAAAACATTGTCTGTTTGCATATTTTGCTTTGTATTTGACTAGTATCCTTACAAATAACCACCGACATATCTTGTATTTAAAAGTGAAGAAATTCGTCAGGGTCCATGTCTGCAAAGAATTATGACTGGAGATAAAAAATAGGTTATTTACTAGAATATCCAATGCAAACGATAATGGTTAGTGAAAAACTAAATTTTACAGCCGGTTGCAAAACAAGGAATGAAAACAAATAAGTTTAGGCTCTTTTTTATGTTGGGTCATGAGAAGAGCGTTTAATTATTAGTAATTAGAGCCTAACCAAACGATCACAACAGTAAAATATTTTGAGGAGATAGATTATCTTAAAAGGAGTTGATAAACAAAAATAAAACACTGGGCAGCATGCTCAATAGAAAAAGTGTGATGCGTCAAGAATAATAATACGAGATCTCAGACAGCAAGAATCACTCAGGAAAAAATCACATGTTTCAATAAGGAATATTTGCTTCATCCTACTTAATCATGTGTTATTGCACCATTTTGCTCTTATCTTTTATGATTATGAAAAATCACTTCAGTAATAAAATGCAATGGAAATAACTACCAACTTTAAATAACCTGATTTTGTTTGTCTCTAAAAATCAAAGACATGTCTGGAAGAAGGCATAAAGAAATAAATTGATCGTTTTGCGAAGACATAGAATCGACGAAAACTATCGTATGAATAAAGATATAGTAATGTTTATGTTTACAATAAAAATAAATATGTTGGATAAAAACGATATTATGTTTATTCCGATCTGATACACAAGTGTACTCTTGAAATGATCTTATCAATATTTACAACACTGAGTATTGTATAAAAAAGCGTTTTCCATTTCAAATATAACGAATCAATCGAAAGAAAAAATGAAATGCAAATTAATTTTGTATAAAAGTATACACGATATTTTCAGGCTATTCCCTCGCGAATCTTTTAGCGAGAATGTGGATGTTCAAGCATTTATCATTTCTCAAATACAATTATTACATTATACGAATGGGCAAATTCTACAAAGCTAATAAGAAGGAGAAGAAATATGATTGCTCCCAGTGAGACATTATAATCGAACCGAAACACGCAAATTATCACTTACACTCAAGAGAAAGATGATTACATTTACATTCAAATAGTTGTATACATACAAATAAATCAACCTGAATATATATATATATATATATATACATAGAGAGAGAGAGAGAGAGAGAGGGAGAGAGACAGACAGACAGACAGACAGAGAGGAAGAATAAATGACAAAAAGTTATATTGCAAAATTCATGACGTTGACCACCTGATAATTTATTACTTAAATTTAGTTACTTATACAATTCTTGAGACCATCTGTTTCGAAGCGCAAAATCAATCACTTAATTATTATATCAATCAGTGCCTTAATCTAATCAATCTTACTTAATTATCATATCAATCTATATCCCTTTAACTCATCAAAAGAAATAGCAAAATCAAACCGTCAAAAGGAATTGAAGTGTGATTTGACATGATTAAAATCTGAAAATTGGAAAAGAAGCTGAAAATACCTTTTTATTTTTCCATTACGCCATATTGAATTTGTTCATTTATTCTCTATATTGCTCTGTAATTAAATTGAGCTTCCTAAAGGATTGATATATATTATATATATATATATACATAATAAGAGATATAATATCATAATATTATCATATATATTATAAGTGAATATAATTTTACAGAAATATATATATATATATATATATATATATATATATATATATATATATATATATATATATATTTATATAAGTGGTTTACGGTACAAAACTTATAAAGCGCTTTTTACGGTACAAAACGTATAAAGCGCTTTAAAAAATTGAACTAAACAAATTATGGAGCCAACGTGTCTCTTATACTAATTTAAAGACTGTCTCATTTTGTCGAATTAACAGTTTTTGTAGCTTTTATGGCTTCTTTCGATTATCAAAGTATTTGTCAAACCGAGAGGAATTTTCTGGACAACACATTTCCATTAAACTAAATAAACAATTGGATTTACTTGTTCGGTCTTAATTTAGACGTGACTCTGGTGCTGAAAGCAAGAATATTTTTAATTATTCAAATCTCGTCCTTTCTAAAGTTGAGACTGCAGTGTTGTTTAAGGGGTTGAATTTTTGCGTTCCTCCGACCCGTATAGACAAAGAAAAACACTTGCAGCATTTGAAGTTTTATTTTCTTAACGGAAGCACCAGGAGCCTCTTATACCTGAACATGTAACCACCGTGAAGGCCAGTTTGAAGGACTTGGCTCTTCGTTACTCAAATTCAAACATTGCCTCTGAAGATTTTGTTTGGTCCGGCACACACTTTAAAATCATTAAAACATTTAAATCTAACAAAGATATTTCTATTTGTAGACCTGACAAAGCTGCTAGTGTGGTTATCGGCGACCGAGCGGACGGTGTCCAGAAAATGTCAATTATTTTAAATGATCCTGATAAATTCCTTTGTATTGGTCCTGCTGATATTCACGATAGCACCTATAAAAATGAAGTCAAAATCCAGAAACGCCTTTTATACCTCTACAAAAAAGATTATTTTACAAAAGAACTATATGAAAAAATAAGACCTTCTGGCTCTCTGAGACCTAGACTGTATGCCCCTCCTAAAATCCACAAAGAAGGTATTCCGCTTAGACCTATTTTGTCTATGGCGGGGTCTGCCCAGCTCTCCTTAGTCCAATGGCTTTTAACAATTATAGAACCGGTTCAGGCTCTATAAACTAAACATTGCATTAGTGACTCATTTAGATTAGTTGATTACTTACACGAATTGCAACCTGGTGTTGAGAACAGCTTTATGTGTTCTTTCCACGTATCCAGTTTATTTACTAATGCCCGCTCTAAGAGACTAGAGATACTTGTGCTGACTCCCTTTACAACAGTGATTAAGCCCCCACCCCATCTACTCTTCCCTAGAGATATATTTGTTGAACTCCTATTAATCTGTACCAAAGATGTATAATTCAGCTTTGGTAACATCATGTATATTCAGATTGATGGGGTTCAGATGGGAAGTCTCCTGGGCCCGGCATTAGCTGACATTTTTGTGGGATATTATGAGTCTGCACTATTTAACAGTATATCGAAACCATCGATATACTTTAGATACGTCGATGACACCATTGCAGCTTTTGCATCAGAAAACGAGGCATTAGCTCTCTTCGATAAACTTAATACCCTCCATAAATCAGTAACATTTACTATGGAAGATGAGGATGACGGTTGCTTGCCCTTTCTTGATGTTTTAATTGAACGTGGTAAGAACTCTTTTCTTACGACTGTTTATGATAAGCCGACGTTTACAGGCCTCTATACAAATTGGCGTTCATTCGCCCCTACTTCAAGAAAAATAGGGCTCATTCAGACATTAGTGTATAGAGCCCGTAGAATCTGTTCTTCTAGTAAACTGGATTGTGAAATAAAGAAGATTAAAGGCATTTTATTCACAATGGTTATCCGGAGAAATTGGTTGATAATATTATTCATAATAAAAATAAAGCTCACAATTCTCCTACAGTTTTGGTCCCCCCAAGTGTCCTGTTTATTTAAAAATATCTTAGATTGGTGACCCTGGTCAGTGTTTGAGTAGACTTGCCATCAAGTCTGTATCTAATTGTTTCCCATCTGTTGCTCTTGGTTTACCGTGTTAAGTCTGCATTTCCTTCAGTTGTGAAGGATGGTTTACCCTACATCACAAATAGTAATGTGATTTATCAATTCAACTGTCAGTGTGCTGCTGTCTATGTATGTCGAACCCGTTTAAATTTACAGGCCAGAAAAACCAACATGTTCCAGCAAGCATCAGACTAGGTAAGCCTCGTCACCCCTCGTTCACCTTGGAATCTGCTATTGGTCAGCACATCGCTGAAAATCCAGCGTGTGCCAATTCATATGAAATAGACTGGTTTAGGATTTTACACGGGGATGACTCTTCGAATCACCTGAGGATTCTGGAGTCAGTCTCTATCCTTTCACGCAGGCCCTTTCTCTGTCGACAGAAAAAAATTCGTAAAATCTTTGGACTTATTTGGGGATACATTTTAAATTTTAATTTCCCCACATATTTCATTTTGTACATATAATTTATACAATTGTATATATACTACAACGTATAATTTACTCGTAATATTTTTTACTCGTAAATCCAGTCGCCCTTTAATTATATATATATATATATATATATATATATATATATAATTTTGGTCATTTCACCCAATCGTTATAATTTTATAAGTAATCCCCACTTAAGTCTTCACTCTTGCGTGACATTTGTTTTATACTTAATAGAAATTCAACGATTGCCTCCTGATTAGCTTGTTGATGAAAGAGGCCCCTAGAGTCTTCCCGACCTTATTTAAAGCGCTATATATTGCATATAACTACTTCATTTACTCACATGAATTAATATATGAAAGTATTAATTTATAGGTAAACTTTAAGTATTTACTTAAACAGTGCTCAATACGTAGGTAGAGGTGAGTAGCAAGTTATAAAATATATATAACGATTAAGCTACACAGAATATTCCCCGTTTAATCCCAGCTAGGATTCATCAGGCTTATGTGAGAATTTTCTGGTTGTCTCGTGTTTTTATATATGCACCTTTTATTGAGTTTTTAGTAAGCCAATCAGCTTTATAGTATTCACCGCACACTTTCTAAACAACGAATGAGCAGGCACTTACAACACAACCACCCAGTTGACCTCCGCTTGACCCGTTCCTTTGTGTGCGCTATTTAGCATAGCTATCTAGTGTCTTGACCTACATAAATCTAGGTTAATTTTGTATATGTTAGTTTATATATATATATATATACATATATATGTATGATAGTTTATGTGTATGCATGTTTATTTATTTATATTTTTAATATTTACTTGTTTATTTTCTATTGTTATTGCTAATTTTAAAATTATTTTGTATCTCTATCCTAGAGTAAGTTTTATCCTGTGAACACAGTTATTCGATATTTCTCTCACACCCATGTAGATACCTAGAAGATCCATGTAGATATGCCTTCATGAAAAATTTGCTATCCTATACTTTAAAGAATCCAAACATCTATATAACTGTAGGAGAGAAATAGCGAACAACTTTGTTCACAGGATAAAATTTACTCTGGGATAGAGATACAAACTAATTTTTAATTAGCAATAACAATAGAAAATAAAAATAAAAATAAAAAAAAATAAAAATTAATAAATAAATAAACATGCATATACATAAACTATAACACACGCACACACACACACACATATATATATATATATATATATATATATGTACATATAAATTAACATATAAAAAATAAAAAAATGAAATTAACCTAGATTAAAAATAGCTCAATACACCAGATATCTGCGCTAAATAGCACACACAAAGGTTCGGGTCAACCGGAGGTCAACCGGGCATTTGTGTTGTAAGTGCCTGCCCATTCGCTGATTAGAAAGGGTTCGGTGGATACTAAAAAGCTGGTTGGCTTACTTAAAACTCAATAGAAGGTGCATATATAAAAACGCGAGACAACAAAAAAATTCTCGCATGAACCCTAGCGTGGATGAAACGCGGAATATTCTGTGTAGCTTAATCGTGATATATATTTTAAACTTACTACCTACCTCTAGCTACGTATTGAACACTGTTTAAGTAAAGACTTAAGGTTTACGCATGAATATATACCTTCGTATATATTTATTTATGTGAGTAAATGAAGTAGTTATATTTAGCTCCAGAAAAAAGTGTAGCACTCTCAAAAGAATTTATTTCACCACACCAAAAATTGATATGGAAAGGGTTACTTTTGAAACATGGCTAAAATAAATCCCCGCACCTTGCAAGCATAGCTATATTATTAAATTCATTTTAAAAAAAATATGAACTAATACGCCGAATGCGACGGCGAGCAACTTTCTTCCTTAAAAATGAAAACGTAAACCAAAAAGAATCCTATCGTTTTAAACTCTTAAAATGAGAAAGCAGTACAGCTTTTGACAAACTTTGAAAATAACCTTTAAACGTAATTAAAAACGTACTATATATATATATATATATATATATATATATATATATATATATATATATATATATATATATATATATATATATACATCTCTTGGCATTAACGAAGATTCTCTTAAGGGGGTTGTCCTCATCGACTGCAGGCACGCTTATGGCTGACAACACCAATGCGGGACAAACAGGTTTGGCCATAGAGGCTGCAGTCAAAAGTCACGCCAGGGATGGCTTCTGAGACTTCCCGCATCTTCCTGCTGCAGAGCTTCTTCTACAGATTCTCTGTGCGGGAAATTTCAAAGGAGGCGAAGCCTGGTGGACAGTATGTCGCCAGGTATCACGGTCAGCAGCGAAAGCAGACCATTGGAGCTGGTCAATGTGGCAGTCACCGAGGGACTTCTTCGGGGAGTCTTTATATCTTTTCTTCGGTGCCGCTCTGTCATGACGGCCAGTAGATAGTTCGCCATATATGACTATCTTGGGCAGGCGATTATCGTCCATTCTAGAGATGTGTCCGATCCAGCGCAGCTGTGTCTTCAGCAGCATGGCTTCGATGCTGGTGAATTACGCCCACTCGAACCCCTCAACAGTGGTGACATAGGCACATTTATACTTTTATATATATATATATATATATATATATATATATATATATATATATATACATATATATACATGATATATATTATATATATTATATATATGTATACATACGTACACATATATACATATAAATGTAGACATACATGATTTATAACCTACATTTAACAACCTAATGAATGCATTGACAATGATACTTAAAAGATTTAAAGGCGGACGATTAAAATATATATCTGCCTTACTTAAATAGAGAAAAAGTCAACCACCTCAGCAAAAATAACCTTCTTAGTGACACACAATATGGTTTCCGTTCTGCAAGATCTACCGCAGATGTGCTAACGGTTATATCTCATAGGATTAGTGAATCTCTTGACAAAAGCTTCCTTGCTAGAGCAATTGCTCTTGACATATCAAAGGCCTTCGACAAGGTATGACATAAGGGCCTACTTCACAAGATTTCCAGCTACGGTATAACTGGAAATGTTTTCTCTATCATTAAATCATTTCTCTCTGATGGGCTCATAAGAGCAGTGGTCAATGGACAAAAATCAGAGGCCTGCAGTATTAATGCTGGGATCCCTCAAGGTTTAATCCTTGGCCCAACTCTCTTCCGATCTACATCAATGATCTCCCTAAACACATGCTTAAATCATTCGTTGACATCTATGCTGATGATACGACCCTCTACGGCAACATATCAAAGGCTGTAAATGACAAAGTTCTCTCTGATTCTCTCTCCTCTGATCTCGAGCGCGTGGTTCAGTGGGGGAAAACGTGGCTGGTTACCTTTAATGCATCTAAAACCAAACTCCTATATTTACATCATCAACGCTCTGATCCCCATCTGACATCAAGTGAAATGGATGGCTCTCGTCTAGGAGAAGCCCCAGGTTTTGACAAGATTCTGGGCTTGAACTTTACTCCTGATCTGAAATGGAACACGTACCTCAAGTCTGTTGCCAATTTTGCTGAAAAGATGGTGGGATTCTACTACCACTCCAGAAGATATCTGATACAATTCTCTATCTATATAAAAGCCAAGTACGTCCAAGGATGGAATACTGCTGCCATATTTTGGTAGGAGCTGGTAAAAACAGCCTAGCCTGCCTTGAAAGAGTACAAAATAGACTTCGTGGCTTAGTGGGGGATGCCCTTTTCTTTTCTCTCCTACAGAAGAGACGTTGCGAGCCTATCTTTGTTTTATCGTTATTTTCATGGCAAGTGCTCGTCTGAACTCCAATCTCTGGTCCCCCCTCGCCAATCTTTTACGATAAACACCCGTCTAGTTGAATCCACTGTAAAACATTTTCCCCACTCTTTATCTGTGCCTAAATCAAAACGTAGATTCGATGAACAAAGCCGCTTTCTTAGAACTGAACGCCTGTGGAACTCTGTTCCGTCTGCCAGCTTCCAACCTCACTACTACCTGGATGTCTTCAAGTCCAACGTAAACAAAATCCTGATGAGCCGCCCCTTTAAGTAAACACTTCATTAAATCTCCACACTAACGTACTGTACTTGCAAAAACCCTTATCCCTGAGTTGCTTCCGGGCCTTGATAAGTGGTGACCACCGTGTAAATAAAAAATGCTAGTTTTATTTTGGTATCTTTAAACCCCCACCCACTATTTTTGGTGATGAGGAGACTTTGTTTATGAAATCAAATGATAAAATTCTCGTCGAAGACTTAATGTATGTCTCAATAAAAACATCGTTTCCGAAACGATCGTACAATTTATTGATTTTTTTTGTTCTTCTTTGAGAAACCGATTTTTAATTTTTAATTTTAACTTTTAACTATCAATCATCTTACCCAATATATATATATATATATATATATATATATATATATATATATATATATATATATATATATTCAAGCAAATATTATAAATGCATCGGGGACACTTTGCTTTATGATTCTTTTTCCTTTTTTATATTTCGACATTTCATACAAAGGTACAAAATAACCATCATAAAAAATATTAAATCCACTAAAATGATATCCACAAAAAGACACTACTCATTGAATAAAAACACATTAAACAAGTACTCATCCACAATCATTTTCCTAATTACATTGTTGAAGCACAAATAAAACGCCCTTGAAAACCCTAATAATAATAATAATAATAATAATGATAATAATAATAATAATAATAATAATAATAATAATAATAATAATAATAGCCAACACCACAATGCAAATGCCATTCATATATTTTATCAAAATCAAATGACACCCAACTTCAGAATCGAAGCAAATGCAATTAAAATATCGTACGTCGGTACTGTATGCCTATTGAGAGTAACACTAAATTAAATTTATTATTTACTAAAAGAAGTTTAGAACCCAAAACCTTTTGGTTAGATATAACTCATCATCGGCTATTAAAAAGAAACGTTGGAACAAACCAATTTAGTGTATTAATTCAAATGCCCTATGGGAGAATGTATCTCTGAAAATAATACATACATTGGGTATAGAACGACAATGTTGTCCCGGCTAATAACTATGTATCTAAATTGTATTCTATACAAACATTTGATAAAAGAACATAACTGCCCCTCTTTCAATCAAGGTCCTCGTTGACAATATAAAAATTGTACAACATGCAAATAATATTAAAAAATACTTTAAGCGTCATATATAAGAACCCTTCAACCCATTATAAATGATATTGCATTCGAGAAAAGCAGCAATGTTCTTGAATGTCTTGCGTTATTCGTAGTGGACAGACTTCGTTAACAGTATCCACGAACTTGCTGATGTTAATACTTGAATTTTTAATCGACTATTCATTGACTCTGTATATTTTAAGTTATGATCGATTTCCTGACAACTGTTCCGAATCAATTGCACGGATATCGGGAGTTTAAATATGCGATTTTACGGTTTCTTTCATACATCTTCACGGTTTGCTTAGTGATAAGTCGCCCGAGAAGATACGATTATATTGACGATTTTCAGCCGTTCTAAATATATGTCCGCTCAACTCATTTAGCTTCGAATTATAAAAGCTTTCGATGTTTTTATCAAGGTTTTGTTAAAGTACATTCGAAATTATTCGTGGAAAGGAACGCACAGATTTAGATAATCTTTTGCAACATGCAACACGTACGTGACGGAAAGAGTTATTCGACGTGCACGCGAATAAAACAAATAAATTACTCTACGAAGCCAAACTATTCCAAACACGCTTATATATATAAAAAATAAAGCATGATTTTCTATCAAAAGAAAATTTCGTCCATGGATCAACTCTGAAACCGCACCGAATCCATCGCTAGCATTTCTATATACAACGAACATCTACGTATGTACATATGCAACAATGTATTTTTAAAAGCACCATAATTTAAAAAAAAATAACTTTAACGCTTTTCTGCAATTTTAGAAATAAATTTATATGGAAGTGTTTCTTATATTTCTCTTATTATTACTGAATTACGTGATATACTGTGAGGTATGCAGCCACCAGTATTCGATATATATATATATATATATATATATATATATATATATATATATATATATATATATTCCAGGTGCAGAGAATTCCAAAATGAAGAATAATTAAATTTTAACAAAGTCGCGATAGTGTTCAATCAAGGAAAGCAAATTATATTTTTTTAAATTAGTTTTTACATAAATGCAATCATATCTTGCTACGATATGCAGACCGTTTCGATCATAATAGATCTCATCAGGCAAGAAAAATGAAAACTTAAAAAATTAAAAATAGTTAAAGACTAATCTCAATTTAAGAGGAGATATACTTTGCCATGACTGGCGTAGAGCGAGATTAAGGGACCCCCAGTTCTTTAACCTCGCTCCACGCAAGTCATGGTAGTGTGCATAATAATTATTGCTGATCTCATTCATCGATTATACATTATTCTCTCGTTGGACTCTCTCAACCTATTACATTTGTATATAAAAGCAAATAGTTAATAAAATATGTTAAAAAACACCTTGAAAAAGAGTTAAAACATATTTAATTTTAAAAGGAAACACTAGATAAGTGGATAGTCCTTAAACCGCTGAGTTTCGAAGGAATACTTTCCTTTTCATCAGCGGTAAGAATTAGCAAAATGCGAGATCGGATTTTGCATACAAAAGTATTTGATGAAACTAAAAGTAAGTCAAAGATCTTACTTGATAACAAAAAGTGAAGCAGAGGGAATATGGCGAAGAAAAAGTTGATTTCCCGTGAATGGATAATCTGGTGAAAGGTAAGGTATCCAATGACGGTGATATCCAAAAAAGTAAATCCAAGAAAATTAGTTAAATTTCCATTCGCACAAGTAAAATCCAAGGAAATCGCGTAATTCGTCTGGCAAATTCAATTTCTTTTATTTTTCAAACTTTTGCAGTG